>NC_038048.1:16683493-16998185 GCF_002211085.1 Panicum hallii
CCGTCCTAGGGCGTAAACAAAGATGTGACCAAAATGAAAGTTGTACAACTTTTCAAGCTCTACAACTTTGTTTTAGGGTTTGAACTCCAAAACTCAAAATATGAAGTTTTATTTTAAGACTTGGACTAAATTTGAATTTTATAAAATTTTTGTCCTTGTCAGGGTAAATTACATATAACCTTGGGCCTATCCGCAAATTGCTAAGTAAGTCATGATTACTTACATTATTACCCTTTGGCCTCTAGTAATTTTGGAAAGTTACTTTTGTAAATCACCTATTTCGCATAAAAAGACTTGTACTTTTAATAAATTACACAAATACCCCTATTTCCACAACTTTACTCAAATTTTTACACAATTTAACTCCTACATTTCTAATGCAACTGTTGGGTAAATATATATTTTTACAAGACATAGAGTAAGAAAAATATATTTGCAAAACTACCCTTTACTTAATTTGAAGTTACCTCTTATCAAATTACATTTTGCAAAAACAACCCTAGTTTTTCCATAATTACGAAAATACCCCTTTTTTTACTTACACTTAAGATTTTCAAGAACTTCACACAAACACACAAAAGTTTTACACTAACAAGCATACACTTCACACTATCAAAATATAGGTCTAGCATTACAAATTCACGAACTGTCACAAAAGATACAATAACGCGACTACTCAGTGCAAAGCAGGCACCATACTTAGCCCAAAGCATGGCGTTATTCCGATGGGTCATTGCCGGCCGGGGATGGATCCCATTCCATGGACCAGCCAGGAAGTAAAGCGCAGGGCCAAGGAGAACTAGCCACTGAGTCCTCGAATGGCATACCTAAAAACCACATTACTAGCAAGGCTGAGTATACTAATACTCAGCAAGGCTTACCCGACCTTTGGGTATACTTAGCCCATAACTAGACCATGATAGGTTGAACGGCTCTAGTTTTGTTTTGCTGAAAAGCAACAAAAAGTATGTCCTTACTTTCATATTTTAGCTTTCAGATTCTAGTTTCTTTTAATCAGTCTAGGTAAGCACCTATACTAGTTAAGCAAGGTAGATATTACACATACATCAAAATTATTCCATTAACTGTTACTGTTATTACTCTATGTGGCAGAAGTATCCAGCAATCTCAATCTCCGCGAGAAATGGACAATTGTGAATCGAATTTCATAACCTTGCAAGGGATCCTAACTCACACTCTCGAAAACTTTCCTTTTCGGGCAACCGTTCCCATCTTATTTCGGGACGTGGATCAGGGTCACCACAAGCGACTGCAGGACCATACGCACATTCATTATGCGGGACATACGCCTACAGCGCGACTGTATGGCCGTACTCCCGTCTGCTATGCAGAATGTATTCCCACACATCGGTGCGTATGTGACAAAACCAAAATTCGAGTGGTGGGGTAAGTCCACTAGCCGGGCCAATCAGGTAATAGGCTTACCGCGTACCATATTTACGGTATGTGGCTAGTACTTTCAAATACTTGACCACCACTACCACACACTACAACCTTATCAAAATTAAACCAACACAAACGGGGTATTCTTTAACCCCGTCCGTTATCCTTATAGTGATTGTAGAAAGATAAACAATCAACTCCTATATCGCGCGAGTGACAGGAAATCACTCGACTTCTGCCGGTCCTATTAGCAGGGCATCTATTCGGTAAGGACTCGGAAAAACATTACATAGGTTCCTAAGTTTCATGCATTTAGGGTTTCATTACAACTCCTAAAACTTAATGCATAATATAGATATATAACATAATGAGTGCATAATTTGAAAAAATTGGGTTATGCACCGGGGCTTGCCTTCTTGGGTGGGGCTGGGGTTAGGAATGTCAATCACTTCCGAACTTTGGTTCGGGGCTTCAGTAAGATCTTCGGCGACGTGCACTTGGTCTTCAGATATACCCTGCTCGGGTTCCGGGACCAACTCGTAGGTTCCGTCTTCAAGCGTCGTCGATTCTACATGATATGCAATGATTTAAATTAAGTGATTATTAAGTTAATAACTTTCTTTCATGATAAAGTTGCAATCCAATAACTCACATTCAAAGCATCACAAAGCAAGGATTTGAATTCCAAGAATTCCAACTTACTTATGGTACATTAAACCAATTAACTCTACTAGCATCATAATTAATTTCTATAACTTCAAGCATAGGAGTACTAAGGTTAGGAATTTAACTATACATACCTAAAGTTAATACAAGACTGCTGTTAATTTTTCATATTTTTAAACCTAACAGGATAGTAGTATGAAAATGGACAAATTCAAACATAAGATAACAAGTTTTATTTTTATTTTGAAATCTACAGAGGTTCTGACCTTGAATTTCGATAAATGTGTTCACCTCTATCAGATGAGCTTGCCATAAATTTTTCATAAATTTTTGAAAGCAGAGGCTAAGTTATTTAAATTAAATTCAAGTTTCAAGTTTAAATCAAATCCTAAGGCAAAATAGTGCTATAAAATCATTAAAAATTTACTATGAATTACTCAATATCAGAACAACACATGGTAAAAAGATTTAAGCATGAAAGCATCAGTAACATGCTTGAATAAATTTACTTCATTTCTAGCTCACTTTGTACAAATTTAAATGAGTTCAAGTTAGAGTGCAGTACTGATCATGAAATTTGCACACAAGTTCACTCATACCACATACAAGTTGCATACCAAAAATTACATGAAAGAAAGCTAACATGTAAAAGATACTTAAAAGATTCACTTTTGATTGAGTTTAAAATAGAACCTGAAGTATTAAGTTTCAAACTAAACTTTAGTAACAAAAGTTGTAGAACTAGACTCCTAGAAAATAACAGAACTAGTTTGACAATTTTTGAATTTTTCAGTAAATTTCTACAGATTTTCAAAGCTGGCTGATTTGAATTGAGGGGGTACTGATATTTTGCAGAGAGGACCTTAGAAAGAAAAGAAGGTCTGCAATTGGGTCCTTGGCCGGTTTGAACCGAGGGACAGCAACGGCGGCGATCAAATTCCGGTGAGGAGGATCACCGGCGGTGAGGGGGAAGTGGGGGAAAAGGTTCAGGAGCTCACGGCGGGCTCGGGGGTGGCCGGAGTCGAAGAAGGAAGGTGCGGAGACGGCGGTTCGACGGAGGACCGAGCCGGCGCGGTGAGGTCCCGAGGCGGCGGCGGCGTTCCAGTGGCTGGAGTGCAGGAAGGCGGCGAAGAAGTGGCTAGGAAGCTTCCACGCGTAGATGCAGTGCTGTTGGTGAGCTCGGTGAGGGCCCAAATGGGTCGGAGCGGCGGGACGACGGTGACACCGAACGGCAGCGGTGGACAGAACGATCGGCGCGGCGTTCTAGTGGCGTGAGCGTGAGGGGATGGAGAAGAACTGGTCAGGGAGCTTTAGTGGGGTGTAGTGGTGCCGGTGGAGCACGAGATTATGGGCGTGGGGCGGCGGAGATGGCTGACAACGGTGAGCAAAGCCGGCGGGCGCGTGAGAGTGTAAATAAAGTTGAGGAAGGCTCCTGGACATGCTGCGGGAACAAAAAGAGGCACGGCGAGCTGGAGCAACTGCTGGCGACCGGCGGCGTGATGTGGCGGCTTCGGGTAATGGTGGCACGACATGGCGGGGTGGGGAAAAGCTAGCACGGGTCGGGCGAGCGGCGGGCGGGCGAGCTGGAGGGCCAGGTGGTGGGGTTAGAGCGGCGAGGGGCAGCTGGCAATGCAGGAGCTCCCCGGTGAGGGGCGGAGGTCGGTGGAGTAGAGCAGCAGAGAAACAGAGGGGGAGGGGAGAGAGAGGGAGACGACAAGGACTTCTCCGTAATTTTCCAAAAGAGCAAGGGGTGCACTATAAAGTAAAATTTTCTTTCAAACCATAGCCCAAATGAAAATATGCCCAAAAGCAAAAGTGTAGAGTTTAAAAAGATATACAACTTTGCTTTAAGGGTCAGCTTCAAAAGAGTTAGGGTTTTGAAACTAATTCAAAATCTGACAAACTATCAAATTTCACATAAAACCTATTTAAAATTCACATTCGAATTGAAACCTTATGGTGATTCTACTTCTTACAATGATTTAAAAATAAATTCTTTGCCTTTACAAAACTAACCTTCATACAATTTGAAATTACCCTACCTTCAAACATATTTAGCAAAAGAACCCTAATTACAAAAATACCCTTTAACTTGTATTTAGGTTTTAAAAGCATTTATCAAAGCAATACACACTTCATTCTAACAAGCACAACATATACTAGAATTTAGCATACCTATCTCCTAAGTACCTGAATGTCACAGCCTTCCCCCCTAAAAAGAATCTCATCCCGAGATTGCGGAACAGGATGAAATCGGATGATTAGATATGTAGATTGGCTTTAAGAAAGTCTGGAAAGTTGTGTTGGAGATATGATTCGGTTTCCCAAGTCGCTTCTTCTTTGGTGTGATGGTTCCACTGAATTTTAAACATCTTGACGGTCTTTCTTCTTGTGCTTCTTTCCTTGGTATCCAGTATTCGGATCGGATGCTCAGTATAAGACAGATCTAATTCGATTTCGATTGCTTGTGAATCGATGATCTCGGTAGGGGTTTTGATACACTTCCTAAGTTGAGACACATGAAAGACATTATGAACGGCTGCTAGTTGAGGAGAAAGTTGAAGGCGATAAGCTATGGGTCCACACACTTCGAGAATTTCAAAAGGTCCAACATATTGAGGAGCGAGTTTTCCTTTTATGCCGAACTGTTGAATACCTCTGGTAGGAGATACTCGAAGATATACGAAATCACCAACTTCAAACTGTAATGGTTTCTTTCATTTGTCCGCGTAGCTCTTTTGTCGAGATTGGGCTGCCTTTAGATTACTTTGAATGATCTTTACTTTTTCTTCTGCTTCAGTAACAAGATCGGGTCCAAAGATTTTACGTTCGCCGATTTGAGACCATCTCAAAGGAGTTTGGCATCGGCGACCGTATAATGCTTCAAATGGAGCCATCTTGAGGCTCGACTGATAACTGTTATTGTAGAAAAAATCTGCCAAAGATAAGCATTTGTCCCAATTCTTGTCGTACTGGATTACACAGGCTCTAAGCATATCTTCTAGGATTTGACTTACTCTTTCTATTTGTCCGTCAGTCTACGGATGATATGCGGAACTTCGAATTAACTTGGTCCCAAGAGAATGTTGGAGTTGCTCCCAGAAACGAGCAATGAATTATGCTCCACGATCAGAAATGATCGTCTTAGGTACTCCATGGAGACAAACGATTTGGTCAAGATAGATCTTGGCATACCTCTTAGCATTGTAAGTAGTATGCACAGGAAGGAAATGGGCGGTTTTAGTTAATCGATCAAATATTACCCATATAGAATCATGCCTTTGGGAAGTGTTGGGTAAACCAACAATAAAATCCATACTGATATCTTCCCACTTTCAAGAAGGAATGGGTAAAGGTTGAAGAACACCAGCAACCTTTAAGTGACTGGCTTTAACTCTTTGGCAAATGTCACATTCCAAGACATACTTTGCAATCTCTCTTTTCATGCGAGTCCACCAGAAGTTTTATCTCAAGTCCTGGTACATCTTGGTACTGCTAGGGTGCAAGAAAAACTTGGACAGATGTGCCTCGTCCAATATCTGCTTATGAAGCTGATGGTCCTTGGGTATAACAATACGCCCATTGAACCATAGAATCCCCTTGTGATCCACTTGGAAACACTTGTACTTTTCCTCTCCTTGGGCTAGCATCTGCTTGATGATGTTGACACCTTCATCATACTGTTGTGCCATGATGATGCTATCCTTAAGTGTAGCTTCAAATGCAATATGATTTAAACTACCTTAAGGAATAATCTCGAGATTGAGTTTTCTCATTTCCCAGCAGAGAGTTTCACTAAAGGTTTCTACTGATAAGCAAGAGCAGTGCTCCTTGCGGCTAAGTGCATCCGCAACTACATTGGCTTTGCCTGGATGATAGTATACTTCTATATCATAATCCTTTATAAGTTCCAGCCAACGTCTTTGCCTCATATTTAGATCTGCTTGTGTAAAAATGTACTTGAGGCTCTTATGGTCAGTATAAATGTTGCACTTAGTACCCATCAGATGATGTCTCCAAATCTTAAGTGCATGAATAACAGCTGCAAGTTCAAGATCATGTGTAGGATAGTTTTGTTCATGAGTCCTAAGTGCTCGCGATGCATAAGCAATTACTCGGTTGTCTTGCATAAGTACACAACCAAGTCCAATGCTCGAAGCATCACAATAAACGTCAAAAGGTTTAGAATTATATGGTTGAGCCAAAACTGGAGCAGTAGTGAGATGTGCTCTTAGGGTGTGAAATGCTTCTTCATATTTCTCGTTCCAGGAGAATTTAATTCCCTTCTTCAGTAACTCTGTCGTGGGCTTGGCTATTCTAGAGAAGTCAGGGATGAAATGATGATAATAGCCAGCCAGACCAAGAAAACTGCGGATTTGATGGATTGAAGTAGGAGGCTTTCAATCCAGTACTTCCTGTACTTTACTCGGATCGACGGATATATTGTTACTAGAGATGGTATGACCTAGAAATTTAACTGTATCCAACCAAAACTCACATTTGGAGAATTTGGCATATAAACGGTGGTCTCTCAATCTCTAAAGAACCACATGGAGATGTCTTGCATGATCTTCTAGATTTTTGGAATAGATTAGAATATCATTGATAAATACCACAATGAATTTATCGAGCTCTGGCATGAAGACTGAGTTCATAAGAAACATAAAATATGCTGGTGCATTGGTAAGGCCAAAAGACATAACCAGATATTCATAGAGTCCATATCTGGTGGAAAATGTCATTTTTGAAATGTCACTAGGCCTAATTTTTATCTGATGATATCCAGAGCGAAGGTCAATTTTTGAGAATACCTTAGCTCCGGCTAATTGATTGAACAGGATGTCAATGCGGGGAAAAGGATATTTATTTTTTATGGTTACTGCATTGAGAGGGTGATAGTCTACACATAGTCTTAGACTATTGTCCTTTTTCTTCACGAATAGGGCTGGGCATCCCCATGGTGAAGCACTTGGACGAATAAAACCTTTATCAAGGAGGTCCTGAAGTTGAATTTTCAATTCTGCCAGCTTATTGGGTGGCATACGATATGGCCTCTTTGAGATGGGGGCTGTGCCAGGCTGTACCTCTATAATGAACTCAATGTCTCTATCTAGAGGCATCCCAGGCAAATCATCCGAAAAAATATCTGGGTACTCACATACAATAGGGATGTCCTCTAGCTTGATTCCTTCTACAGCATAGGCACAAGAGTTGATGCACTTCCATCATGAAAGATAAAGAACAGTAGTGCCTTGGTAGGGTGAGTCTATCTCAACTGCTCGGGAAGAAATATCTAATGATACTCGGTGCCTAGTCATCCAATCCATACCTAGTAGGATATCCATTCCTTCTAGATCTAACACAAGTAAATCTGTCTTTACCAAATTGCTACCCAACTGAAATGGCACATTTCTACAGATTTGATTTGAGGCAATTTTACCGCCAGGAGTCACTATCATATATGCTCCTTTAGTAGGATAGTAATCCAAGCCTACTTTTGTTCCCAACTTTGAATTGATAAAACTATGAGTTGTACCAGAATCAAAAAGTATAATTGCGGGTTGATGGTGTATAGTGAATGTACCCATCATTATTGGTGCACCCTTGGGAAGTTCGAAGAGAGTTGTGAAATTTACCCTCCCTTGGCGAACTTGCACAACTTGCTTCTTGCCCTTGCCCTTGCTGCTCGGGTTGGACATCTGCCCTTGGAATGATTTCCTAGGTTGAGGGCAATCTCTAATGAAGTGTGATGAACTGCCGCAATTGAAACAACGATTGTTGTTGTTTCCCTGGTTGAACTACGAAAAGTTCGGTGTTGATCCAGACTATTGCTGCTGCTGCTGAGGCTGAGGCACTGGTGGTCTATTGAATCTAGACTGCTGAGGGGGTCTAGCTACCCATCTGCCTGACTGATTGTTTCGGGGTGGGGCTCGTATAGCTGTATTCTGGACTAACCGATACCTCGGTGGTTGAACACTCGAGGGTCCAGTGGATATCTTTCGCTTCTTCTCAGCCCTATGGGCTGAGATGCAATCTTCCTGGGTAATCGCCATGTTGACCAGCTTAGTGAAGGTATCTGTCTTAACAAGATTCAGTCGTTCCTTGAGCTTGGTGTTTAGGCCACGACATAAACGATCTCTCTTCTTGGCATTGGTGTTTGCATGGTAACCCGCATACTGACACAGGTGATTGAAAACCTGTGCGTACTGCATCACAGTGCGGGTTCCTTGGGTAAGAGCTAAGAATTCATTGAGCTTCCGCTCAATGAGTCCTTCAGGAATATGATGCGCCCTAAAGGCGGTCCAAAACTCTTCCCATGTGACTACGTGTCCTTCTGGCTGCATGGCATAATAATGATCCCACCAAATGCGAGCAGTGCCGCGAAGCTGCTGTGCTGCAAAGAGTGCCTTCTTTGCTTCTAAACATGGCATGGATAGTAATGCAAACTTGGACTCAATAGTACGGAGCCATGCATCGGCGTCAAGAGGTTCTTCAGTCTTGTGGAAAAGTGGAGGCTGTGTGCTGAAGATGTCCATTACAAATCACCAGTACTTGCTTCCATTTTCAGAAATATACCGCATGAAGATAAAACATATGGAGATAGTGTAATAGATGGATAGCTCAAAAGATAACCGGACAGAAACTTGGGTTATAGATCATAACTGGTGGTCATTATGTTACATCTTGATAGTCTACTAATTATAATCAAGACTGCCTACACATGCCACATATCATACAACAAGTGGCCCTTAAGCTACACTAGACTGCGCACTCCCTATGTCACACTTGTGGCAGAACCAACTCGAATTACACTGGCTCAAGTACGTGAGTCCACTCCGGCGGCCCCAACGTGCTTCAAACGGTATAATTCCTTGGCCTGTCGGGTAACGTCCCGATAAACCACCGAATGCAGGATCAAACAAGGTACCTCGTACGAAGACGAGTCCAGAGATATGAATGCCATCACATTTTACATCATAGGCAGAGATATTACATGAGAGTTTAAAAGTAACATCAGTTCCCAACTGATGGCAATTATTACAACATAGACATAAGTTTTCGAGTGAAGCAGCGGAGTTATAACACGGGTGCTGTACATGTCACCAGCTCGGATATCATGCTAGCCCTGGCATGACATCACTCGGAGGGGTCTGCGTTGGCTGGGGACGGGTCCCACTCCACGGACCAACTATCAGGCAGAGGGTAGGGCCACGGTACAGGCAGAGCTGAATCGTTAGGAGGATTACCTGAACAAAAGTTACAAGGCAAGACTAAGTATTCTAATACTCAGCAAGGCTTACCCGGTCATGATATACTTAGCCATGTAACTAGACTTATGAAGGCTTACACTGGTTCTGGGTTTAGTTTTTAGCTGAAAAGCAACTAAGAGTAAATCCTTATTTTCAATTTTTAGCTTTCAGATTCTAGTCGATTATCCTTTCTAGGTCAGCACTTATAACTAAGCAAGCATGGTATAATCTTTGGTCAAACATCATCTTTGATAATCATAAAATTGCTCTTGTTACTCTATGTGGTAAAGGGATCAAGCAGTCTCAATCTCCGCGAGAAATGGACGATTCTGAATCGAATTTCCAACCTTGCAAGGATAAACCTAACTCACACGCTTGGAACACCAAAGGGTCGTTCCGAAGCAACCGTTTGCCTTTCATTCCGACTCGTGGACAGGTCCACCACAAGCGACTGCAGGACTATACGCACTTCCAAAGTGCAAGACGTACACCTGTAGTGCGACTACATGTCCGTACTCCTGGTTGCCCAGCAACACGTATTCCTACACGTCGAATTAAGTAACCAGAAGAAGCAAATACGAGTGGTGGGAGGTATGTCCACTCCTCGGGCTGATTGATTACTAAGCTTGCCCCTTACCCAAAACTCACGGCATGTGGTTAGTACTTTTAAATGCTTAACCCACACTACCACACACTGCGACCTTATCAAATTTAATAACACAGACGGGGTATCATCTCAACCATGATACCTCACAAAACTCCCGTCCGTCATCCTTATCGTGATAACAGGAATGTGAACATTACAACTCCTATATCGCGCGAGTGATAGGAAATCACCCGACTTCTACCGGTCCTATTAGCATAACAACTAGTCGGACTCAAGTTCTAGTGTTCAGTACATCGGTTCCTGGAATTATGTAACTAGAGTTCCAAATAATTCTTAAGAACTTAATGCATAGAATTACGTAAATAGATATAGATTGCAGTATAATTAAAATAGTGGGTTATGTCCGGGGCTTGCCTTCTTGCGTAGGGTTGGGGGCAGTAGTGTCAAGGTTTTCCGAACTTTGGTTCGGAGCTTCAGTTAGACCTTCGACGGTGTTCTCGGAGTCTTCAGGAACTTCTACGGTTTGATCCGAGATTAGCTCATAGTCACCGTCGGTGAGAGTAGTCGGGTCTACATGATACGCAAAGATATAAAATTAAGGGATGCATATTCTTTTATTTTATTTCATGACAAAGTTGCAATCCAAAAAGTTAATACACCAGAACTCATGAAGCAAAAGGGGTTTTAGCTTCGAATCATCATTCACATTTAACTTACGACTATAGCATTGAATTTACTGAAAACAGGAATTAAATATTTTAAGTTTAGATTCAAATCTCAATTTAAATTCAATTTTTAAATAAATAAAATTTTAAAGTCTTGAAAATTTAATCATAAATTAGTTGTCTATATATTAGATTATAACAAAAAGATCTAATTAATTAAGCTTTAATAGACATGCTTAACTCATTCTATTTTAATTCAAATTTGAAATGCCCAAATTTAAAAGAACTCAAGCTACAAAACAAAACTAGGTTTGAAAATCTTACACCAGTTCATACATAATTCATAGAATTTACATACCAAAAATCATAAGTAGCAAAGTTAGTATGTAAAAGCTATACATATTTAACTCTTTTACCTTAGATTTAAAATAGATTCAAAAATACTTAGTTTCATACCAAACTTATTTAATAAAAGTTGTAGGGTTTGAAATCTAGTTTCTAACAAACTTGGTTTGACCATTTTTGAAATTTCCTACAAATTCTTATCAAATTTACAAACCAGCAGCCTAGTTCACATAAAATAAAAGCAATGTTTACACAGGGGTCCTTAGCAGCACTGTTTCTCTTAGTCTTATGGTTTGCAAATAGCCCCCTAGGCTTTTGCTCCTTCTAACCTGAGATCCTTGACCAGAGATAGAAGGGGAGCAAAGAGGGGACGGCCGTGTTCCGGCGAGGAGGGTCGCCGGCGGCGAGGTCCGAGAGAAGAAGAGGGCTCAGGAGCTCACGGCGGTCCGGAAGCACCAAGTGTCGAGGGCTGCACTGGTCGGAAACGTGGATCTCGACGAGAGCCCGAGGTGGTGGTGGAGGGGTCACTCTCGACGGCGAGGTTCCGGTGACCGGCGTCGGTGGAGGGTTAGCGCAGGAGCTTCAGCGAGTCGTGGGGAGGGTGTTAACGCAAACCATTGGGAGTGTATGCATCGGATTAGAAGCAATTGGCAAAGACAGTGGCGGTGGTGGCGGGGACAGACGCCGGCGAGCATCGGGATGGCAATACAGGACACTAGAGACCCCACGAAGAGGTCGTAGAGTTTCATGGCATTGATGTGGTGCTAGCTAGGGAGTTGTGGTGGCCTGGGAATGCTCGGAGTGAGCTGCCCACGGTGAGGCCGAAGGCGGCGACGCCGGCGCTCGTCGGAGACGGAGCTCCGGCTGCAATTGGAGGGCAACAGGGGGTCGACGAGCATGAGCAAGGAATGAGGAAGCTCGCACGGGGGTTGATGGGGGCGAGAGATGCCTGGTGACGGCTGCCTACGGCAATGCCGAGCGTTGCCGGAGGGGGAGAAAAGAGGCGGCAGTGGAATTTGGGTCGGTGCTCGAGAATTGGCAAGGAAACCGGAGGAATGGGATGTGGAGGCCTGGGTAGTGCTGGTGTGCGCAAGAGATAGAGGTCTAAGGCTCTACGGTGGGCTTTCCTCGACGACGATGAGGTGGTGGCCGCCGGGTGCTCGGGGGAGCCGTGGTGCGCGTAGGGTAGGACAACGAGGAGGGAAAAGAGATCAGGGGCATTGAGAAGACGACGCGTGGGCGATCGGAAAGCAGGAGGTGGATGACGGTGTTCTGCACAGTGGTGGCCGGAGGGGGAGCTGCATCGGCAGCAGAGCAGAAGAGCAGAGGAGCAGGGGAACAGAGGGGGTTCAGAGGAAGAAGAAGAGAGTGAGGAGGTCCGGGGGACTGTTTTGTGAAAACCAAAAACTTCAGGGGCTCCACAAAAAAGAAGGATTTCACACTGATCTAGGGGTTTTCTAGGAAAAAGCTCAAAATGAAAGTTGTAGAGTTTTTCATGCTCTACAATTTAGCTTTAGGGCTCAACTTCAAAAACTCAAAGTTTGCAGCACTACATGCTAAATTTTGAACAAAGTAGAATTTTGAATTACCCTTGTCCTTACCAAGGGGGATTTGATCAAACTTTTGGTATATTTGAAATGTTTAAGGAATGTCATGATGACTAGTACTTTTACAAGTAGGCCCTCAAGTAAATATGAAAATTACTTTTATTCCACAATTATTTTGCATAAAAGACCCTGTTGCTTATATTTTATTTACATATAGGCCCCTACTCTTACTCAAGGGCTTATTTTCCTTAGAATTTAATCTGCCTTTACACTTTTTCCTTATGGTAACATAAGTTTAACACCTAGTTTTATTTTTCTCCTAGGTTTCAAGGTTACCTTCCATTCCACCCAACTTACACTTAAAGGCTATATTATATAGAAATTACAAATACACCCCTAGTCTTTTGTAATACCCACATACACCATAGTAAGCATCATACTAAACCTAGTGTCCCTATTTTCTAGTTACCTGGATGTCACAGCCTTCCCCCCTAAAAAGAATCTCATCCTGAGATTCGGAAGCAGAATAGAATCAGACGATCAGATTTGGGGAATTTGATGGAAGGAAAGTTGGGAAATTCCGTTGAAGTTAGGATTCTGTTTCCCAAGTTGCTTCTTCTTCGGTGTGATGATCCCATAAGATCTTGTACATCTTGATCTTTTTCTTTCTGGTGACCCTTTCCTTGGTATCCAAGATTTGAATAGGTTGTTCAATATAGGATAGATCGGGTTCGATCTCAACGGCATGGGTTTCAACAATCTCCGTGGGTACTTTAATACACTTCTTAAGTTGAGAGACATGGAAAACATCGTGAATAGCAGCCATTTGAGATGGAAGGAGAAGTTTGTAAGCCACTGGGCCACAAATTTTAAGGATCTCAAAGGGTCCGACATATCGGGGTGCTAGTTTTCCTTTTATGCTGAAACGTTGAACACCCTTGATAGGAGATACTCGTAGATATACAAAATCTCCTATTTGGAACTGCAAGGGTTTCCTTCTTTGGTCTGTATAACTCTTTTGTCTAGATTGGGCTATCTTAAGATTGGCTTGAATAACCTTGACCTTGTCTTCGGCTTCGATGACTAAATCTGGTCCGAAGATTTTGCGTTCGCCGGTCTCAGACCAACTCAAAGGAGTTCGACATCTGCGACCGTATAACGCTTCAAATGGTGCCATTTGAAGACTAGATTGATAGCTGTTGTTGTAAGAGAATTCGGCCAAGGCAAGACATTTGTCCCAGCTCGTACCATAATGAATAATACAAGCTCGGAGCATGTCTTCAAGAATTTGGTTGACTCGTTTAGTTTGTCCATCTGTCTGAGGATGATATGCAGAGCTTCGAATTAGTTTGGTTCCAAGAGCTGACTGCAATTGTTCCCAGAAGTGTGCAATGAATTGGGCCCCTCGATCAGAGATGATGGTCTTGGGGACACCCTGTAATCGGACAATTTGATCAAGATAGACTTCGGCATACTTCTTAGCTAAGTAAGTGGTATGCACAGGAAGAAAATGAGCCGTTTTAGTAAGTCTATCCATAATTACCCATATGGAGTCATGTTTTTGAGATGTGTTGGGAAGACCAACAATGAAATCCATACTAATGTCTTCCCACTTCCATGACGGAATGGGTAGTGGCTGAAGTGTACCAGATGCCTTAAGATGACTGGCTTTGACTCTCTGACACGTATCACACTCAGATACATACTTAGCAATTTCTCTTTTCATTCTGGTCCACCAAAAATATTGTCATAGATCTTGATACATCTTGGTGCTACCGGGATGAATAGAGAATTTGGATAGATGGGCTTCATCAAGGATTTATTTCCGAAGTTGATGATCTTTTGGTACAACGATGCGATTGTTGAACCACAAGACGCCTTGAGGATCAGTACGAAAACACTTGTATTTAGCTTCTCCTTGAGATAGTTTTAGTTTGATAATTTTAATACCTTCATCATGTATTTGCGACATGATGATTCTATCTTGAAGGGTAGACTCGATAGATAAAAGATTTAGACTACCTTGAGGAACAATCTCTAGATTGAGTTTCCTCATCTGATTACAAAGGGTGTCACTGAAAGCTGCCATGATTAAGCAATGGCAATGTGTCTTGCGGCTAAGTGCATCCGCAACCACATTGGCTTTGCCAGGATGGTAATATACCTCAAGGTCATAATCCTTGATTAGTTCTAACCATCGCCTTTGCCTCATATTCAAGTCAGCTTGGGTAAAGATATATTTGAGGCTCTTATGGTTAGTGTAAATGTTACACTTAGCACCCATAAGATGATGTCTCTAGATTTTAAGAGCGTGAACAACGGCTGCCAATTCAAGATCTTGAGTTGGATAGTTTTGCTCGTGGTTTCGGAGCGCTCTGGATGCATAAGCAATGACCCGGTCGTTTTGCATTAGAACGCAACCAAGGCCAGTCCCAGAAGCATCACAGTAGACATCAAAAGGCTGAGTATTGTCTGGCTGAGCTAACACGGGAGCGGTTGTTAGAAGTTTTCTCAAGGTATGGAACGCTTCGTCACACTTATCGTTCCATCGATATTTAACTTCTTTCTTAAGTAGCTCAGTCATAGGCTTGGCTATCTTGGAGAAGTCTGGAATGAATCGGCGATAGTATCCCGCCAATCCAAGGAAACTCCGAATTTGATGGACTGAAGTTGGAGGCTTCCAATCCATAACTTCTTGAACTTTAGTCGGGTCAACTGATATGCCTTCACTAGAGATAGTGTGTCCCAAAAATTTCACACTATCCAGCCAAAATTCACATTTTGAGAATTTGGCGTGAAGGCGACGATCACGTAATCGTTGAAGAATGATATGTATGTGATTGGCATGGTCTTCATTAGTCTTGGAATATATTAGAATATCATCGATGAAGACCACGACGAATTTATCAAGCTCCGGCATAAAAACTGAGTTCATGAGATACATGAAATATGCCAGGGCATTAGTAAGCCCAAATGACATAACCAGATATTCATATAGTCCATACCTGGTTGAGAAAGCTGTTTTTGGAATATCACAGGGCTTGATTTTGATCTGATGATAGCCAGAGCGTAAGTTAATCTTAGAGAAGACCTTAGCTCCAGCTAGTTGATCAAACAAAATATCAATGCAGGGAAGAGGGTACTTATTTTTGATAGTGACCGCATTGAGTGGACGATAATCAACACATAACCTTAGGCTATTGTCCTTCTTCTTGACAAAGAGAGCGGGACAACCCCAAGGTGAAGCACTTGGGCATATGAAACCTTTATCCAGAAGATCTTGAAGTTGGATTTTTAACTCGGCCAATTCATTTGGAGGCATGCGATATGGCCTCTTAGAAATAGGGGCAGTGCCCGGTTGAAGTTCAATAATGAACTCGATGTCTCTGTCGGGTGGCATTCCAGGTAAATCATCTGGAAAGACATCGGGAAACTCACATACTACAGGAATATCTTTTACTTTGATGTCTATGATTGCATAAGTACAAGGATGTAGATATTCCTGCTGCGGCAAATAGAGTGTAGTGGCTCCATGATAGGGTGAATCAATTTCAATAACTCGGAAAAAGATATCTAATAGTACTCTATGTTCAGTCATCCAATTCATCCCAAGTATAATATCAATACCCTCTAAGTCTAATAGAATCAAATCAGTTCTGATTTCTTTGCTACCAAACTGAATTGGCACCTTTTTGACCATTTGGTTAGATGTAATCTTTCCTCCAGGGGTAGAAATCATATATGCCCCCTTAGTAGGACAAAGATCGAGTCCTATTCGGATACCACAGTTGTTACTAATAAAACTATAAGTTGCTCCCGAATCAAATAATGTAACAACTGGTTGGTGATGGATAGAGAACGTACCCGACATGACGGGGGCTCCGTTCGGTAGTTCTGCAAGGGTAGTGAAGTTAATTCGTCCTTGCTGGACTTGCATCATCGGCCTTTTACCCTTGTTCTGGTTACCCTGATTGGAACCTTGTCCTTGATTAGGTTTATTGGGCCACGAACAATCCCTGATGAAATGGTCTGCACTCCCGCAATTGAAATAGCGATAATTGCTGCCTCTCTGTGGAGCTTGTTGCACATTTGGCCTTGGGCCAAATTGCTGTAATTGTTGTGGAGGTACGGGAGGTCTATACCTTCCTTGTTGTTGGGGTGGCCTGAAAACCAATATGCCAAACGGGGCATTCCTCTGTGGCGCTCTGATCTGGGTGTTAGGAACAACCCGATACCTTGGTGATTGAACACTCGAGGATCCAGTAGGAGTCTTTCTTTTCTTCTCAGCACGATGTGCCATGATACAATCCTCCTGGGTTAAGGCCATATTAACTAGCTCGCTGAAATAATTAGCCCTAACAAGATTCAGGCGCTCCTTGAGCTTGGTATTAAGGCCACAATGAAAACGATCTTGTTTCTTGGCATCATTGTCTGCATGATAACCTGCATATTGGCACAGATGATTAAAAGTCTGTGCATACTGCAATACCGTATTGGAACCCTGGGTAAGTGCTAAGAACTCGTTCAACTTCCGCTCCAGCAATCCTTCGGGAATATAATGTGCCCTGAAGGCAGTCCGAAACTTGTCCTAGGAGATGACATGTCCCACGGGCTGCATGGCGTAGAAATTATCCCACCATATACGTGCAGCACCGCGAAGTTGCTGGGCAGCAAAAGAAGATTGACTCGAGTCCGCACAAGGTATAGTCAAGAGGGCGAACTTCGATTCAATGATATGAAGCCAGGTATCAGCGTCCAAAGGTTCTTCGGCCTTACTGAAGAACGGAAGTTGGGTACTAAGGAAGTCCTGATAGCTGGCTGCTGGAGGATTGAGGTCATCACGACCTCCTCGGAACTGTTGACGTTGCTGGTTCTGCTGTGCTTGTACCAGCAGATTGAGAAGTTCCGTTTGCCGTGCCATTACCACCGCTAGGTTGGGAGGCGGCGGTGGCGGTTGTTGAGAACCACTGGCTTGTTCTGCCCGGAAGCCTTCCGGGGTTCCACGCGTGGCTCCAACCATCTGAAATAAAGGAGACGTCCATTATTAACCACATGACCTTACTCCCTATTTCAGGAGATACAATATTCATATAAACAATGTACGCATTCCATTCAATCATCTCATTTCAGAACATAAAGATAAGGATCAAGAGGATAAAACATGAAGCTTATATTACAACGTGGATGTTGATAGTTTCCCATAGTACACAACCATAGGATCCATACACCGGCCATCTATGTTACAACAAATGGCGTAAGGTCTAAGCAAACTACATAATAACTAAGGCATTACAATCCTCACAGGTTACAACTAGAAAGAAGTTGACGATTTGACAACTAGAAATCGTTGAAGTTGCCCACAGAAGACTAACTTCCAGAAGAAGAATGGTGGGGACTAAGAACAGGGTCCCCATGCTCAGAGTCAAGCTCTAAGACTCCCTCAATCTCCTCTGGATCTTCTTCTTCAGCCTCGGGTACTGCGGGTGCGACGGGAGGCATTGGTGGTTGCTGCAGTTCTTCAAGGTGAGTCTGGGCATCATCAGCTTCAAGGATCAGATCATGGATTTGTTCCTAAAGAAACTCGATGATGGTGTTGCGCTGAGTGATTATATGATCACTCTCATTGATCTGATCTTCTCGGTGAAGGATGGTTTCATCCCGCGCTGCGATGATCTCATCCTTCTGAGTCACCAAAGCCCGAAGTTGATCAACTTGAGTATTTTGTCTATCAGCCTCCCGATAAAGACTTCGTGCAGCATTGATCAACTGACCTATCTCACGATGTAGTAGCAGTTGATAGTGATACTGCACATTCATAAATTGCATCATTCCTTGAAGTGCTTCTTCTGGTGGACCTTCCAATCTATGACTCTCAGGAATGATTCTGAGATTCCATTCTGGCTCATTGGGATTTGTCGTTGAAAATAACCCAATGGGTTGTCCTGCGACTTCCCTGGGATGCTGATTACAAAATTGATAAATTGCTTCCAGTGCTGCTCCTTCAATGGTATCAACTATTCGATAGCCCATCATGTTAACCTCAATGGGCTGCCATGGAGAACGAAAAGGTGTGGCAAAACCAACCTGAATTATACCGGCTCAAGTACGCGAGTCCACTCCCGAGGGCTCCAACGTGCTTCAAACGGTATAATCCCTTGGCCTGTCGGGTAACGTCCCGATAAACCACCGATACATAGGATCAAATAAGGTTACCTCACACGAAGGTGAGTCCAGAGATACAGTCACCGTCACATTTTACATCATAAGGAATTACATTACAAGAGTTTCCAAAAGTAGTACGAAGTTCAAGTTTAAAGAAAACATTACAAATCGTTAAAGTTAAGGTTCTTAGTAGTGGAAAACATACGCGATGATTCATAACACGTCGTCAAGATGGATGTCATGCTAAGCCTGGGCACGACATCACTTGGATCATCCGTGTTGGACGAGGTCGGATCCCATTCCACGGACCAACCGTCTAGAAGAGCACAGGGCCAAGACAGGGGAAGAGTAGGGTCTTCGAAGGCATTACCTGAAAACATATAACCAGCAAGGTTGAGTATACTAATACTCAGCAAGGCTTACCCGTTTCATGGTATACTTAGCCATGTAACTAGACTTATGAAGGCTTGTAATGGTTCTGGGTTTAGTTTTAGCGGAAAAGCAATAAAAGTAGATCCTTAATTTCAACTTTTAGCTTTTAGGTTCTATGTGATTATCCATTCTAGATAAGCTCTTATAACTAAGCAAGCATGGTATATCCTTTAGCCAAACATCATCTTTGATAACCATAAAGTTGCTCTTGTTACTCTATGTGACAAAGGGATCAAGCAGTCTCAATCTTCGTGAGAAGCGGACGATTCTGAATCGAATTTCCAACCTTGCAAGGTAAACCTAACTCACACGCTTGGAACACCAAAGGATCATTCTGAAGCAACCGTTTGCCTTTCATTCCGACTCGTGGACAGGTCCACCACAAGCGACTGCAGGACCATACGCACTTCCAAAGTGCTGGACATACGTCTGTAGCGCGACTACAAAACCCATATTCCTGGTTGCCCTTGCAACACGTATTCCCACACGTCGAATCAAGTAACCAGTAGAAGCAAATATGAGTGGTGGGAGGTATGTCCACTCCTCGGGCCGATTGGTTACTAGGCTTGCCGCTTACCCAAAACTCATGGCATGTGGTTAGTATTTTCAAACGCTTAACCCCGATCGGCACACATCGCGACCTTATCAATTTCAATAACACAGATGGGGTATCACCTCAACCATGATACCTTACATTCTTCCCGTCCGTCATCCTTATAGTGATTGCAGGAATGTAAACATTACAACTCCTATATTGCGCTAGTGATAGGAAATCACCCGACTTCTACCGGTCCTATTAGCAGAGCATCTAAGCGATGAGGACTCAGGTACAGTACATTGGTTCTTAGGGAAATGCAACTAGGGTTTCTCATATGATTCCTATGAACGTAATTCATAGATAGATATATATAGATATAGATTGCAGTGTAAATAAAATAGTGGGTTATGTCCGGGGCTTGCCTTTACTGGTGGAGCTGAAGTCAGGGATGTTAGTATTGTGGTCTTCCGAGCTTTGGTTCGGGGCTTCCGATAATCCCTTGGTGACGTTCATTTGGTCTTCAGGAAAGTCCTCCGCAGACTCCTGGGAGATCTGGTAGGTACCGTTTGCTGAAGTAGTCGTATCTACATGCAATGCAACATTATATTCAAAGTGTGCACATAAAACTATCTTACTTCACAATAAAGTTGCAATTTAACACTTATTTAACATACTACATACATAACAATCAAAAAGATCTATAGCTAAACTTAGATTGAGCTTTAGGTGGACAACCAATTAGAATCGGCTATTTGTTGAAGGTTACAACAGAGCCGATTGGAACAACAGGGGTTTAGCCGATAGAATTGGCAAAGGAGGGAACTATCTACTTTGCCTTAGGAAATCGGCTGATTTCCGTTTGAAAGAGAAATCGGTAGAAACGGTCTCTGTATATAAGCGGGAGAGGTTAGCCAATTGATAGGTGCACCGGGTTTCTAATTGATCGATGAAAGCATCGATTACTTTAGCAGAGAGGTGTTTCCTAAAGCAACTATGTCTTAACTGAGATGTGCTTAAGTGTTATCCTAGGTTACTAGGTGTGGTTGTATTGGCTTGATTACGTCAGCACAACAATTGAGTGACGTATAGCCGATTGGAGTGTGGTTGAGGGTAGGTGACCGATAGGTATATAGCCGATCTCTAAGTCGATAAATCGGCTGATAGAAGTGTGTGGATAAGGATGGGATAACTAAGGATTGATCAGCCATATTTGACCGATATGGAAAACAACTAGAATCGGCTTGGATCGGCCGAGAGCAAGAATCTTAAGATCGTGTGTGCATCTCTGATACATCGACTATGTGCAGCCGATGTAGGACAGAACGAAGGAATTGTATCGGCAGTAGCCGATATTAGAAAGATAACAACTGGATTGGCTAGTCAGCCGATGGTAGAAGCATATCAAAAGAAATGTATCGGCTGACAGTCGTTACGCAGAAACATCATAGACTCAAAGAAAATGAATGCTTAGCGGTTGAGTTGATAGCCGAAGCTAAAGTATAGCTGCAGAGATGAATTAGTTAAACAGCAGATATACACAAACTAACAAGGATCCTTATACGAAAAGGGACCTTAAGGAAACGGCAATCAAGACAAGGATGACGTCTTGATGGCAGGGATATGAGCGTTCGTGTGATAGGATTAACTAATTATCACACTTCTCCACTTGAGACATACATCCTATAATCTATACTCAGCTACAACACATGCATATCACAGAAGGTACAAATAAAGCATTCATTTCCTAATATTTAACCTAGATTACAAATCAAAGACTTTCAACTCAAGATCACACATAAAATTTGTAGATTTTGACCTAATGATTCAAACAAAACTGATTTTGTATTTTTATAAACTTCTTACAAATTTCTATGAAATGCAAAAGTTCACTGATTTGAAATAAAGAAGGTTTTGGAAATCTTACAGAAAACACCCTAGAACTTTCTAAAACAAAGCAATTAAGTCCTTGGTCGGGGAAAACAGAGAACGGAAAGATAACGACGATATTCCAGCAAAGGAGTCGCCGGCATTAAGAAGATTCAGTGAATTAGGGCAAACCTTGGGGTAGCCTTGGTTGTAGAGCAGAATGGGTGGAAAGTAAATTCCCGTGGCGAACAGGATCAGTGATTAGAAGTGCTCGACGGTGACGAGATTCCGTGGGTGACGAAGAAGCTTGTCGGGAATTGCAGTGGGTGGAAGATAACCGGAGAGATATTCCTCATGTGATCCATGGCGACGATAGTCGGCTTTGCCATGGCGATGATGTTCCGGTATTCAGGGATCGAAGAGACTCGATGGGAGGGTCCAGGAGTTTCTTCGAGGTGTTGTGGTCTTGCTCGGCGATCGACGAGGGAAAGGAGTTGCTGGATGTCGTGGACCCTGGAGTAAGACGATGGAGCCGGATGGGTTCGCTATACCGACTTCTCCGTGAACCCCAGGGTTTTACTGCTTACGGGTTGAACTTCCTCTGCTCAGGCACTCCTGGCTCTTGATCTGCTCGCGCGTGGCCTGTTGCCTTGCATGCGCCCACGCCTACGGAAACGAGCCGAGCCGGCCACTGGTAGAACACTCTCTCGCTCGCATCTGCGGACGCGCTAGTCCAAATCCGTCCGGACCTCCGCCTTTGTTTCGCCGCACCACACTCGCCCCCTCTGCCTCCGCGAGGACCAAGGTCTGCTCGCACCTGGCCACCTCCAAATCCTTCACGAGCAGTTCGCAGTGCCATCTGATCTCGTCTGCTACTTTCTCCTCAACGGCCTCCGACGTTCTCCACGCATGGCTCTACTGCTCCCGTGCAAATCCTTCTGCAGCCGCTGCACTGCAGCTCCTCCCGCACCACGCGTGTTCTCCCTGCATGCCGTTGCCCTGCACGTCGTTGCAACATCCGCCCAACGGCGTCCTGCACCCTTGACGCCTCATCCAGCAGCAGAACCCTCGCATTCTTCAGTACCGCACGCGCCAGCATTTCATCGAACACCTTAGCTGCGTCCTCGATACGGCCACCGTGTTCCCGCATCTCGAGCAGAAGCTTTCCACCACAACTCCTCCTGCTGCCGGACTCGCGCTCGCCCCGGCCTTGCCGCATCGCTCCTGCGCATGCCCGAACCGCGTGCGCTCTTGGCCCGCGTCATGTCTTGCTTACACCGCCCGTCTTCTGCTCACATGCTGCCGCACGCTGCCACGCCACAGCCGCAGCTCCACCTGCGCCTGCACCGCGTGCCTGCACTGCCAGCCGTTCGCGCGTCCATGCTTCCTGCGCCGCCACCAGCCGCGCCTGCCCGCATTACTGCTCCACCCGTGCGCCTGCGCCGCACCTCCTCCCGCGCTCGCTCGCCTGCGCGCCACCGCTGCGAGCTCCTGCACTGCCAGCCGTGCCGCCCTGCGCTAGCGCCTGCTCGTGTCCACGCGCCAGCGCCCGCGCGCCCTCGCACTTGCTCACGCCGCCAGCCGTGCCACTGCCTGGAGCTGCCAGCCGCTCGGGGTCGCCCACATGGCGCTTGCTCCCGCTCCTGCGCTGCGCCGCGCGCCTGCCTCAGCGCCGCGCCCACGCCCCGCTCCAGCTCCCGCACCGCCCGCGCCTGCCTGCACGCGCGCCGCCAGCGCCTGCGCGCGCCCAAGCCGAGCCGCCCCATGCCGAGCCGCGGCCGCGCCACTCCTCCCCCACTTGCGCCACCGCCTGGGCCGCCTGGTCTGCGCCGTTGCCTTGAGCTGCGCGCTCTGCTCCGCCCGAGGAAAGAACCGAAGGAGGCAGGGAGGAAGAAAAGAACAACTTGGATGGAGCCAGAGAGATGTAACACCCTAAGGTAAATTTCTCATATTCTAATTAATTTATTTGGGCTTGAATAAATTTTCCAGGGTTTTCTCTAATTTATCTCGTATTTAAAGCAATTTTATAACGCAAGTAATTTAAAATTTACTATAAGTCAACTTGTTTGTGCATTCATGCCGCAGCATTGTTTTATTGGTGTTGAGTTCCTAGATTTGAATTCAAATTGTATTTGAATTCAATTGTTTTGTTTGAATTGGTGGAGTGTAGAAAAAGAAAAGGAATAGAAAGGGCCCAGCCAGCCGGCCCACTTCTCTCTCTTTTCCCCACCCGTGGGCTCTCTCTCTCTCTCTCAGCCCGGCCCACTCCCCTCTCTCTCTCTTTCCCCCCCCTCGGGCCCTCTCTTCCCCAACCCGAGGCCCAGCACCCTCTCTTTCTCATTTTCCCTCGCGTGGGCCACGACCCCGGCCCACCCTTCTCTCTTAGCCGAGCCAGCGCCCTCCCCGCTCCCCGCTCCCCCTCTGTCAGCCGGGACCCGCGCGTCAGAGCCACCCCCTCCTCCTTCTCTCCCTTCCCTTCCTCTGTTTTGCCCCGGCGCCCAACCAACTCCGAACCCGCCGGCGATTTTTTCCCCTCTGGACCGCACGCCGAGGCCCGACGTCCGCCCTTAAGTGGCCCCTGCGCCCTCATCTCCCTACCCGTGCCCTAACCCCGCCGCCGCCTCCAACCCTACGCCTCTCCACCGACCCCGGATTGGAGCCGTCGCCGCCGCGGGTAAGTTCCTCCGCCTCCGCAGTTGCTCGCCGCCGGCGATCCTCACGCCCCCTTGACCCCCCTGCCATCTCCACAGGACTACCTGGAGTTGATCTACCCCAGCTAAGGGCCCCGGCCACCCCTGCGGCACCTTTCCCCGCGAGCGCCGTCGTCCTGCTGCCGCCAGTCGCCGTCGTTGCACCTCCTCCGCCACACTCCGGGCACCGTAGCCCCCTCGGTGAGTCCCCCTTCGCGCTCTGGTCCTTTTGCACCAGCTGCGATAGCCTTTAGCCACCTGTAACACCCGGAACGCGAGCGCCGCCGGCGTGACCGCCGCCCCGAGCCGCCCTTGCCGCGGGAACCACCTACCCGAACCCTATCTCGCCTCCTGGAGCGCCTAGATGGTTTCCCCGCATCGTGCTCTACCCCCTAGGCCTGGTCTCGTCGTGAACTGCCCCCGGGAACGCTTGATTGCGTGTCGCCGGCGAGGCGCCGCCGCGGAGACAAGCTCCGGCGACCAGCGCCGCCGCCCGAGCGACCGAGAGTCCTCAACCATCCGATCTAGAGGCCACGCCCAAGATTAGATCGTGCCGGGGTAGATCTGAGCCGTGCGATTCAGATCCGAGGGACCCGAGCAGCGCGTACCGGTTCGCCGGAATTTTAAATCTCAGCCGTCCAATTCAAATCCGGTGGATCGCGCTAGTTGTAACCCTGGATCCGTTCCGACCGTCCGATCTCGATCCAAAGGCTGAGATCGTCCCGTACCCCTTCGAGTGTGGATTCTAATCTGGGCCGCACAGATCCGATCCGAGGGCCCAGAACAGATCATACCGCTTCAGCCCGCTTCTTTTGCTAAAGAACCCCCGGGTTTTCTAGGAATCAACCCGCGGTCCGTGTGTAGTTCAAAAGAAATTACGGATAAGTCCTGTTTCATGCGTTTAGACCCCTAGCCTTTCTGGAAATCTAACCCGCAGTCCATGTGTGGTGTTTTCACGCGCTAGCCCCTGTGTCTAGCCTTTAATTACGTTTTAGTCCTCGGTTTTTGTCCAGAAGCCCTGGAAGTCCTGTTTTTCCTACAATTAGGTCCCTGGATCCTGTTTTAGGCGCAGTTTTCGCGTTTTAGCTCCGTTTTAGGTGTTCTTTATATGCACGCGATCGTTGTAACGCGTAGATTAGTTCTAGGCTAGTTTCATGTGCTGTTTCTATGTACTGTTGTACTGTTTTCTTATAGTTTGTTCTTGCTATGCATGTGTGTATGTATGGGCTATGTTTGATGATCGTGAGTAGACGCGGAGCCTTTGGAGCAGTACCAGGAGCAGCCGTCTTCCGAGCAGTTTGAGCAGCAGCCGGGAGAGTACGAGGAAGGCAAGTATAACATGAACCTCCTATCACTTTTAAATACAATTTCATACTGCATTTTAATACTGTATACCTATAAGGACTTCCTAGCCACTTTTATACCTTTATATATATCCTATGGGTTGCATTTTTGGTTAGTTGTGCTAGGTTGCTGCGCTATAACGTATCTGGGTCCTTTTTAATTAATTTGATTAATGGTCTTATGCAACTTAATTCTGGAGCCGACCCTCTGTGCTGTGTGCTTGAGTGGTTTGTGCGTCCTTAAAAGATGTTTTTGTTAGAAACATGGGTTAGGGGGCCAGCACGGTGCTTAGTGCTTGGTTGGCCACTCTCCATAAGGACCGGTTCATAGAGCGACAACCTGGGACAACCGCGCAACCACAAGACTGGTATGGGACGGTCTTGACTCATTAATTAGGTCATTTTGGTTCGGGAGTAACTTACCTGCGTGGGCAAGAGGGGTGGTAAGCTTCAATGGTCCCTGCTCCTCCGGCTTGGTCTGTGCTGTGTGTCTTGTACCCCCGGAGGTGGGCCCCATCGTCGCTGATCCAGAATCCTTAGCAGTTACACCTTACCAACGTGTCCTTTGTAACGGTCTCGTAGTGCGCTTGCTAGCCATCTCACCTAAGGAAGTGTGATGAACAACTAGCGTAGCTCACGACTTGTGGGTAAAGTTGTGCAACCTCTCGAGAGTGTAAAACTGATATATCAGCTGTGCTCGCAGTCATGAGCGGCCCAGATCCTCCGTCTGATTAGTGGGGTTATCAACCTTTGACGAGGGCGATTCCCCGGGTGGTTTGGGTTTGGATGGTTCTCAGTAGTTCTTAATTAATATTGATTAATTCTTATGCAATTGGGTTTATGGTAATCATCCACTCGTAGTAATTAGCTTTAATAAAATTTGTCAAGATTAAAAGCTAATGCAGTCGAGTCAGCTAACCTTAGAGCCTCATGCTCGTGTTATACTTGTTGAGTACGAGTTTGTACTCACACTTGCCTCTCTACTCTTCTGTTCTATTTTGGGATATCTTCGACTGCTGCTCAGTGCCCGGCAACGTGGAGGACTACGTCAGCGGCTTCGACGACTTCTAGGCGTTTGTCTCCCAGTCGACGTCCCTGTGGCGCCCAGCTCTTCATGTATCTCTTTTACGCTTCCGCAACTCTTGAACCGATTCTTGATTCGGTTGTAATAAAATAATTCATTTATTGATTCGTTTACGATTTATATTAATGTTATTCGTGACATGTGTTGTGATATCTTGAGGATCTGTTGTATATATGCGTGACTTGATCCTGGCGCATATATGATTGCTCGATTTATGTTCTTATAAATCGGGTGTGACAGATTGGTATCAGAGCCGTGTCGACTGTAGGACGAAGCCTAGGTAGAATTGGTCGAGTTTAGGACTTCTTTTCTCTTGCTCGCCTCCGCAAATCCTCAACCATCATTTTTCTGCCCCCATTCCTTGAGTCTTAAGCTTGAGTTTTCCGTAGACGTTGGCCTGAGTCGCCTAATCTTGTAAGTTATAAGTTTAAGTTGTCCCGATAAAAATACGCTAGAACGAGTGTGTTGGTCGAGTAGTGTGGAAGACTCGACTAAGTTGTGAGTATTGAATGTTTGTTATTGTGCAAATGTTTGATTTGGATTTTTGGTTGATTGCATAGGCTAGTAGTTAAACTTGTTCATGCAAATCGACCTAACCCAACTTGAACTAAATAATAAAATTGAGTTAGAACGTTGGGGGTAAAACCTATATTCCTTTCTCTCTGTTATATCTTTCCGAAGTTTCGTTTCCGCAGCTGCACGACATCTTATTCTCATAAATTTCGTTTGTTGCAATCAGATGGTGAACACCAGGCGCACCGGTTCCGGTCCTGACCAGCAGGAGCAGAACGACCAGGGTACTGGTCAGCCGCTGCCGATGCCGCCACCACTGACCCCGGAGCAGTTCTTCCAGCTCCAGATGCAGATGATGGCTACCCTGAACAACACCGTTCAGGCTCTGCAGCAAATCCATGCTCAGCCACCGCCTCCTCCGCCGCCTCAGCCCCGTGACAGGCGTGCGGACTTCCTGAGAGGTCATCCGCCGACCTTCTCTCACGCCACGGACCCACTCCAGGCGGACGACTGGCTTCGTTCGGTGGAGCGCCAGCTGGTTGTTGCGCAGTGCGACGACCGAGAGCGGGTTCTGTACGCAGCAGGGCAGCTGCGAGGTTCCGCTCTTGACTGGTGGGAGTCCTACCCAGCTCGAGATCGTGAGGCTCTCACGTGGGACCAGTTCCGTGAGCGTTTCAGGAACCATCACATTCCTGAGGGCATCATGAAGATGAAGCAGAAGGAGTTCCGTGCTCTTAAGCAGGTAAAATTTAACGGAATTCCCTACCATTCCTTTTGAGCTTGATCCATCCTTGATTTCTTTTGTAACCTGACCAATTGAGCGATTTCTATCCTTGTTATCTGTGTCCGTTATTTCAGGGATCGATGACGGTGACGGAGTACCGTGACCGCTTCCTTCAGCTTGCCCGCTACGCCCCTGCTGACGTCGCTCGTGATAGCGATAAGCAGGAGTACTTCAAGGAGGGACTGGATGATCACATCCAGTATGCGCTGCTGAACCACCGCTTCGACAACTTCAACCAGCTGGTTGATGCGGCCCTCAACACCGAGCGCAAGCGCCGTGAGATCGAGGACAAGAAGAGGAAGATGGCTCCATCCTCTTCGGGCAGCAACACCCGTCCCCGCTACCAGTACCCTCCACAGCAGCAGCAGCAGAGGCCGCCCCAGCAGTACCAGCAGCGGCAGCAGTTTCCGCCTCGTCCTCAGCAGCAGCAGCAGGCGGGACCGGGTCAGAGGCTTCCGGCGCCTCCGGCTCCACCAGCTCAGAGGCAGGGGGCACCCACTCCTCCTCCTGGGCAGCAGGCCGCGGCATTTCCTCGAGTGTGCTTCCACTGCGGCGAGCCAGGGCACTACGCCAACGTCTGCCCCCGGAAGGCGCAGGCAGGACAGCAGGGACGTGCAGCACCGCCCAAGGCCCCAGCTCAGGGCAGGGTGAACCACGTGACGGCCGAGTCAGCGGCCGAGGCTCCCAACGTGGTTATTGGTACGTTCATGGTTAATGCCCATCCTGCTACAGTGCTTTTTGATACCGGTGCTACACATTCTTTCATCACCCAGTCTTTTGTTGAGCATCATGGTATTCCTACTAGCACATTAAAGAGGTGCATGATAGTATCTTCACCGGGAGGGCAGTTGAGGTCTCATGTCTTCTGTCCCAGAGTCAGTGTGGCTATAAGGGGGGTAGATTTCAGTGCAAATCTGATGGTGCTGGACTCCAAGGGTATTGATGTGATCCTTGGGATGGAGACTCTTGCTAAGTGGGGAGTCCGGATAGATTGTGCTCAGAGGACGGTTCTTCTGTCGGCACCGGATGGTCAGGAGGTTACTGTTGGAGCTACGGAGCCCTCTGGATTTCTTCATCAGATGGAGGCTAGACCCACGGATGGTATTCGCGTGGTGTCTGAATTCCCGGATGTCTTTCCGGATGATTTGCCAGGTATGCCGCCTGATCGCGACATTGAGTTTTCTATTGATCTCTTGCCTGGCACAGCTCCTATTGCTAAGAGGCCCTATCGTATGGCTCCTGTCGAGCATGAGGAGGTTAAGAAGACTGTCGACGAGTTGCTAGCTAAGGGTTATATCCGTCGCAGTTTCTCTCCTTGGGCTTTTCCTGTATTGCTTGTAGAGAAGAAGGATGGCGCGAAGAGAATGTGCGTCGATTATCGGGATCTGAATGCGGTCACTATCAAGAACAAGCATCCACTGCCCCGTATTGAGGATCTCTTTGATCAGCTCCAGGGTGCTTGTGTATTCTCGAAGATTGATCTGCGTTCGGGTTATCATCAGCTGAAGATTCGACCTGAGGATATTCAGAAGACGGCATTCACCTGCAAGTATGGGTTATACGAGTATACGGTCATGTCCTTCGGCTTGACTAATGCTCCGGCTTTCTTCATGCATCTGATGAACAAGGTTTTCATGGATTATCTAGACACCTTCGTGGTGATATTTATTGATGATATCCTGATATATTCCAAGTCAGAAGCGGAGCATGAGAAGCATCTGAGGCTGGTGTTGCAGAGGCTCAGAGAGCACAAGCTGTATGCCAAGCTCAGCAAGTGCGAGTTCTGGATTGACGAGGTTCCATTCCTCGGTCATGTTATCTCCAAGGGAGGTATTGCTGTGGACCCCGGGAAGGTGAAGGATGTGCTTGACTGGGTTGTACCACAGACGGTGAAGGAAGTCCGCTCTTTTCTGGGCTTAGCAGGTTATTATCGGAGATTCATTGAGAATTTCTCCAAGATTGCGAAGCCTTTGACTTCCTTACTGGAGAAGGACGTGGGTTTCTCTTGGACTGATGAGCGTCAGAAGGCCTTCGAGGAGTTGAAGAAGAAGCTGACTACGGCGCCAGTCCTTACTCTGCCAGACCAGAGCAAGAGGTTCACAGTGTATTGTGATGCTTCGAGGGATGGTCTTGGTTGCGTTCTGATGCAGGAAGGCAGAGTGATAGCTTATGCTTCGCGGCAGTTGCGCCGGCACGAGCTGAATTATCCCACTCATGATCTGGAGTTAGCCGCAGTTGTGCATGCTCTGAAGATATGGAGGCATTACTTGTTTGGGCAGAGGTGTGATATTTACACCGATCACAAGAGCCTCAAGTATATTTTCACTCAGAGTGAGCTGAATATGCGGCAGAGAAGATGGCTAGAGTTGGTCAAGGATTATGACCTGGAGATTCACTATCATCCGGGCAAGGCCAACGTTGTAGCAGATGCTCTGAGCAGGAAGAGCTATGTTAACATGGCCGTGGCTTTTCAGATGCCTCAGGAGTTATGCGAGGAGTTTGAGCGGTTGAGTCTGGGTTTCTTGCATCATACCTCGGGTACATCGTTCGAGGCAGAGCCCACTCTAGAGGCAGAGATCAGGCAGCATCAGAAGGAAGATCAGAAGTTGCAGGAGATTCGTGAGTTGCTCAAGATTGGCAAGGCTCCTCATTTCAGGGAGGATGATCAGGGTACCCTGTGGTACAAGGGTCGGATATGTGTGCCGGATGTAGCAGATCTCAGGAAGTTGATTCTGAGTGAGGCTCATGATACAGCATATTCTATCCATCCAGGCAGCACGAAGATGTATTACGACCTGAAGGAACGATTCTGGTGGTCTGGAATGAAGCGTTCCGTTGCGGAGTACGTGGCTATCTGCGACACTTGTCAGCGTGTCAAGGCAGAGCATCAGAGGCCAGCAGGGTTATTGCAGCCGTTGAAGATTCCAGAGTGGAAATGGGAGGAAATCACTATGGACTTCATCGTTGGCTTGCCTCGTACTCAGAAAGGGTACAACTCCATATGGGTAGTAGTGGACCGGTTGACGAAGGTGGCTCATTTCATTCCGGTGAACACTACTTACTCCGGTGCTAGACTCGCAGAGTTGTACATCTCCAGGATTGTCTGTCTGCATGGTGTTCCTAAGAAGATTATATCTGATCGAGGATCTCAGTTTACTTCACGGTTCTGGGAGCAGTTGCACGATTCGTTGGATACGAAGCTGCGCTTCAGTACTGCTTATCATCCTCAGACAGATGGACAGACAGAGAGAACCAACCAAGTGTTGGAGGATATGCTTCGAGCATGTGCTATTCAGTATGGTACCAGCTGGGATAAATGCCTGCCGTATGCAGAGTTTTCTTATAACAACAGCTATCAAGCCAGTCTGAAGAAGTCCCCGTTTGAGGCTCTATATGGTCGGAAATGCAGGACTCCGCTGTATTGGGATCAGATTGGTGAGAGGCAGGTATTTGGTCCGGATATTGTTGAGGAGGCCGAACAGTTGGTACAGCAGGTGCGAGAGAATCTGAGGGTCGCTCAGACTCGTCAGAAGAGTTATGCGGATGTTCGTCGTCGGGAGTTGACCTTCGCAGTGGGTGATCATGTATATCTGAAGGTCTCACCGATGAGAGGAATCCGCAGGTTTAATGTAAGAGGGAAGCTAGCTCCTCGGTACATTGGTCCGTTCAAGGTGTTGGAACGGAAAGGTGAGGTGGCATATCGTCTGGAGTTGCCACTCAATCTCTCAGGAGTGCACGATGTGTTTCACGTATCGCAGCTGAAGAAGTGCTTGAGAGTGCCAGAAGAGCAAGCACCGATAGAAGGGTTGGATGTGCAGGAGGATCTGACCTATGTTGAGCATCCGGTAAGGATTCTGGAGACATCTGAGAGAGTTACTAGAAACAAGAAGGTCAAGATGTGCCGTGTTCAGTGGAGTCATCACACGGAGGATGAGGCTACTTGGGAGCGAGAAGATGAGCTGAGGAAGACATATCCCGATCTCTTTGCTAGCTAGCCTATCCGAATCTCGGGACGAGATTCCTGTAAGGGGGGTAGGTTTGTAACACCCTAAGGTAAATTTCTCATATTCTAATTAATTTATTTGGGCTTGAATAAATTTTCCAGGGTTTTCTCTAATTTATCTCGTATTTAAAGCAATTTTATAACGCAAGTAATTTAAAATTTACTATAAGTCAACTTGTTTGTGCATTCATGCCGCAGCATTGTTTTATTGGTGTTGAGTTCCTAGATTTGAATTCAAATTGTATTTGAATTCAAATGGTTTTGTTTGAATTGGTGGAGTGTAGAAAAAGAAAAGGAATAGAAAGGGCCCAACCAGCCGGCCCACTTCTCTCTCTTTTCCCCACCCGTGGGCTCTCTCTCTCTCTCAGCCCGGCCCACTCCCCTCTCTCTCTCTTTCCCCCCCCTCGGGCCCTCTCTTCCCCAACCCGAGGCCCAGCACCCTCTCTTTCTCATTTTCCCTCGCGTGGGCCACGACCCCGGCCCACCCTTCTCTCTTAGCCGAGCCAGCGCCCTCCCCGCTCCCCGCTCCCCCTCTGTCAGCCGGGACCCGCGCGTCAGAGCCACCCCCTCCTCCTTCTCTCCCTTCCCTTCCTCTGTTTTGCCCCGGCGCCCAACCAACTCCGAACCCGCCGGCGATTTTTTCCCCTCTGGACCGCACGCCGAGGCCCGACGTCCGCCCTTAAGTGGCCCCTGCGCCCTCATCTCCCTACCCGTGCCCTAACCCCGCCGCCGCCTCCAACCCTACGCCTCTCCACCGACCCCGGATTGGAGCCGTCGCCGCCGCGGGTAAGTTCCTCCGCCTCCGCAGTTGCTCGCCGCCGGCGATCCTCACACCCCCTTGACCCCCCTGCCATCTCCACAGGACTACCTGGAGTTGATCTACCCCAGCTAAGGGCCCCGGCCACCCCTGCGGCACCTTTCCCCGCGAGCGCCGTCGTCCTGCTGCCGCCAGTCGCCGTCGTTGCACCTCCTCCGCCACACTCCAGGCACCGTAGCCCCCTCGGTGAGTCCCCCTTCGCGCTCTGGTCCTTTTGCACCAGCTGCGATAGCCTTTAGCCACCTGTAACACCCGGAACGCGAGCGCCGCCGGCGTGACCGCCGCCCCGAGCCGCCCTTGCCGCGGGAACCACCTACCCGAACCCTATCTCGCCTCCTGGAGCGCCTAGATGGTTTCCCCGCATCGTGCTCTACCCCCTAGGCCTGGTCTCGTCGTGAACTGCCCCCGGGAACGCTTGATTGCGTGTCGCCGGCGAGGCGCCGCCGCGGAGACAAGCTCCGGCGACCAGCGCCGCCGCCCGAGCGACCGAGAGTCCTCAACCATCCGATCTAGAGGCCACGCCCAAGATTAGATCGTGCCGGGGTAGATCTGAGCCGTGCGATTCAGATCCGAGGGACCCGAGCAGCGCGTACCGGTTCGCCGGAATTTTAAATCTCAGCCGTCCAATTCAAATCCGGTGGATCGCGCTAGTTGTAACCCTGGATCCGTTCCGACCGTCCGATCTCGATCCAAAGGCTGAGATCGTCCCGTACCCCTTCGAGTGTGGATTCTAATCTGGGCCGCACAGATCCGATCCGAGGGCCCAGAACAGATCATACCGCTTCAGCCCGCTTCTTTTGCTAAAGAACCCCCGGGTTTTCTAGGAATCAACCCGCGGTCCGTGTGTAGTTCAAAAGAAATTACGGATAAGTCCTGTTTCATGCGTTTAGACCCCTAGCCTTTCTGGAAATCTAACCCGCAGTCCATGTGTGGTGTTTTCACACGCTAGCCCCTGTGTCTAGCCTTTAATTACGTTTTAGTCCTCGGTTTTTGTCCAGAAGCCCTGGAAGTCCTGTTTTTCCTACAATTAGGTCCCTGGATCCTGTTTTAGGCGCAGTTTTCGCGTTTTAGCTCCGTTTTAGGTGTTCTTTATATGCACGCGATCGTTGTAACGCGTAGATTAGTTCTAGGCTAGTTTCATGTGCTGTTTCTATGTACTGTTGTACTGTTTTCTTATAGTTTGTTCTTGCTATGCATGTGTGTATGTATGGGCTATGTTTGATGATCGTGAGTAGACGCGGAGCCTTTGGAGCAGTACCAGGAGCAGCCGTCTTCCGAGCAGTTTGAGCAGCAGCCGGGAGAGTACGAGGAAGGCAAGTATAACATGAACCTCCTATCACTTTTAAATACAATTTCATACTGCATTTTAATACTGTATACCTATAAGGACTTCCTAGCCACTTTTATACCTTTATATATATCCTATGGGTTGCATTTTTGGTTAGTTGTGCTAGGTTGCTGCGCTATAACGTATCTGGGTCCTTTTTAATTAATTTGATTAATGGTCTTATGCAACTTAATTCTGGAGCCGACCCTCTGTGCTGTGTGCTTGAGTGGTTTGTGCGTCCTTAAAAGATGTTTTTGTTAGAAACATGGGTTAGGGGGCCAGCACGGTGCTTAGTGCTTGGTTGGCCACTCTCCATAAGGACCGGTTCATAGAGCGACAACCTGGGACAACCGCGCAACCACAAGACTGGTATGGGACGGTCTTGACTCATTAATTAGGTCATTTTGGTTCGGGAGTAACTTACCTGCGTGGGCAAGAGGGGTGGTAAGCTTCAATGGTCCCTGCTCCTCCGGCTTGGTCTGTGCTGTGTGTCTTGTACCCCCGGAGGTGGGCCCCATCGTCGCTGATCCAGAATCCTTAGCAGTTACACCTTACCAACGTGTCCTTTGTAACGGTCTCGTAGTGCGCTTGCTAGCCATCTCACCTAAGGAAGTGTGATGAACAACTAGCGTAGCTCACGACTTGTGGGTAAAGTTGTGCAACCTCTCGAGAGTGTAAAACTGATATATCAGCTGTGCTCGCAGTCATGAGCGGCCCAGATCCTCCGTCTGATTAGTGGGGTTATCAACCTTTGACGAGGGCGATTCCCCGGGTGGTTTGGGTTTGGATGGTTCTCAGTAGTTCTTAATTAATATTGATTAATTCTTATGCAATTGGGTTTATGGTAATCATCCACTCGTAGTAATTAGCTTTAATAAAATTTGTCAAGATTAAAAGCTAATGCAGTCGAGTCAGCTAACCTTAGAGCCTCATGCTCGTGTTATACTTGTTGAGTACGAGTTTGTACTCACACTTGCCTCTCTACTCTTCTGTTCTATTTTGGGATATCTTCCACTGCTGCTTAGTGCCCGGCAACGTGGAGGACTACGTCAGCGGCTTCGACGACTACTAGGCGTTTGTCTCCCAGTCGACGTCCCTGTGGCGCCCAGCTCTTCATGTATCTCTTTTACGCTTCCGCAACTCTTGAACCGATTCTTGATTCGGTTGTAATAAAATAATTCATTTATTGATTCGTTTACGATTTATATTAATGTTATTCGTGACATGTGTTGTGATATCTTGAGGATCTGTTGTATATATGCGTGACTTGATCCTGGCGCATATATGATTGCTCGATTTATGTTCTTATAAATCGGGTGTGACAAGAGAGATAGGCCGCCGGTAGAGGATAAGGAAGCACCAGGAAGAAGAAAAACAGAGGAGAAGGGGGAATGGAATTCCCCAAGAACTTATACACAATTTTAAAAAACTACAGGGACCTGTCTGTAAAGCATAAATTTTCCATTAATCTAAAACCTGAATGAAGAAATGCCCAAAATTAAAATTGGAGAGTTTTTCAAACTCTACAACATTGCTTTAGGGCTCAAGTTCAAAAACTCAAAACTTGTATCTTTACATGTGAAGTTTTGAACAAAAGTTGGATTTGAATTACTTTTGTCCTAAAGAGTGAAATTTTATAATATTCAGGACCTAAATGCAAGCATTTATGACACGTCATGATGACGGGATAGACTCGTCATAATGATTGGATAGATATGTCATAATGACTTGCACCTTTTACACTTTAGTCCTGTGTAACTTTGAAAATTACTTTTGTAAATCAAATACTTGCATAAAAGCATTGTACTTTTATAAAATTACATAAATACCCTACGTCATAATGACTTCAACTTTACCCAAATTTTTATACAATTCAACACATGCCTTTCAAATGAAACTTTTGGATAAATATATATTTTTTACAAGGGATAAAATAAGAAAATATGTTTACAAAACCACCTTTCACTTATTTTGAAATTACCCTTATCCAAATACATTTTGCGAAAACAACCCTAGGTTTTTCTATAATTACAAAAATACCCTTTTTACTTGCACTTTAAATTTTCAAAAGCTTCACATAAACACACATGAGCTTTATACTAACAAACACATATTTCACACTAACAAAATATATGTCTAGCATTGCAAGTACACGAACTGTCACAAAAGGGTGTTGCGGAATGGTCATTCTGACTCGAGCTTTGTGAACACCTTCTTCCTGATACTCAACGGCATCATATTGGGGAGGTTCTATATAGTGGAATGACCTTAAGGATTCCCAAAGTAAGCCCAGTGCAGGGCATTTGTATGGAGATGCCCAGCCGGACCCCAAAAGACATTAGGAGGGGCTGCCATCTGCAGCAGAAATGCAAATGGTGAGACTTTTTACCTTGCTAACAAATCACAAGATAAAAGGAAGCGAGATAATCAGTTCTGATAACAGCAAAATCCGGAGATCAGATAGACACCTAAGATACTTAAGATATTCAACTCAAGACTACTATAAAAATCCCATTAACCCCTTTCTAAAGCTAAACAACATACTATTTATCTTTATCAAATTTAAACATACATTGCATTCTTTTGTTTGTCAAGGAATTATGCATGCACGTACTAGTCATTTTCCCAACCAAAAACAACTGCCGAATATCTTCGGACTTATGCAATTAGTCTCGGTGGCATAACTCATACGACACTCCCTAATAACTAGTCGATACATTCTACTCGTCCTAACCTCTTAATCGTGGTTAGTGTACCTGCAAAGACCATAATATATATATATATATCCAATGAACCTTTCATGCCAGCATGTCATGAAAGCAACCCCGATCATTACTGTTCACTATAGAAACAGCATCTGTACAATTACCGCTATACAGACAACGTTAACATACGTCATTAAATAACGTATTCACGGGGGGTACCGCAAAAATGTGGGGGTATGAACAGCGATCACCATACCCTGCGCCGAACCATATACTCCCAATATAATCAACCGAGGTTGGTATATTGGCAGCATCTCAAGTAGGCCACTGCTTGAGAAACAGCGTTCGGTTCGCATCACCGACGGGAAGGCTAACTCCCCAGTTAGCTGAGGATCCTTACCTTCTTACCTCATCATCGAAGGTGTTGTTACAGAATATAAGGTTGGGTTGTGCATGAATTTAAGTTTTGACAGAAAAGTAATGCTGGTAGTTAGGGTTATATATATATATACTATAGCCACCTCTGTTTCCCTCAAATATCACCCTAGGGCTTTACGTACTAAGCACAGCCTTAACGAATCCAACGTATTTTTGCAAAATACTTTGTTGGTCAAATTTTATACCAAAAGTATTTTTTAAGGCACTTCACATCTCCAGTGTACACTTGTTAGCTCTGATACCAGCTGTGGTAGAACCAACTCGAATTACACCGGCTCAAGTACGTGAGTCCACTCCGGCGGCCCCAACGTGCTTCAAACGGTATAATTCCTTGGCCTGTCGAGTAACGTCCCGATAAACCACCAAATGCAGGATCAAACAAGGTACCTCATACGAAGACGAGTCCAGAGATATGAATGCCATCACATTTTACATCACAGGCAGAGATATTACATGAGAGTTTAAAAGTAACATCAGTTCCCAACTGATGGCAATTATTACAACATGGACATAAGTTTTCGAGTGAAGCAGCGGAGTTATAACACGGGCGCTGTACACATCACCAGCTCGGATATCATGCTAGCCCTGGCATGACATCACTCGGAGGGGTCTGCATTGGCCGGGGACGGGTCCCACTCCACGGACCAACCATCAGGCAGAGGGTAGGGCCACAGTACAGGCAGAGCTGAATCGTCAGGAGGATTACCTGAACAAAAGTTACAAGGCAAGACTGAGTATTCTAATACTCAGCAAGGCTTACCCGGTCATGGTATACTTAGCCATGTAACTAGACTTATGAAGGCTTACACTGGTTCTGGGTTTAGTTTTTAGCTGAAAAGCAACTAAGAGTAAATCCTTATTTTCAATTTTTAGCTTTCAGATTCTAGTCGATTATCCTTTCTAGGTCAGCACTTATAACTAAGCAAGCATGGTATAATCTTTGGTCAAACATCATCTTTGATAATCATAAAATTGCTCTTGTTACTCTATGTGGTAAAGGGATCAAGTAGTCTCAATCTCCGCGAGAAACGGACGATTCTGAATCGAATTTCCAACCTTGCAAGGATAAACCTAACTCACACGCTTGGAACACCAAAGGGTCGTTCCGAAGCAACCGTTTGCCTTTCATTCCGACTCGTGGACAGGCCCACCACAAGCGACCGCAGGACTATACGCACCTCCAAAGTGCAGGACGTACACCTATAGCGTGACTACATGTCCGTACTCCTGGTTGCCCAGCAACACGTATTCCTTCACGTCGAATTAAGTAACCAGAAGAAGCAAATACGAGTGGTTGGAGGTATGTCCACTCCTCGGGCCGATTGGTTACTAAGCTTGCCGCTTACCCAAAACTCACGGCATGTGGTTAGTACTTTCAAACGCTTAACCCACACTACCACACACTGCGACCTTATCAAATTTAACAACACAGACGGGGTATCATCTCAACCATGATACCTCACAAAACTCCCGTCCATTATCCTTATCGTGATAACAGGAATGTGAACATTACAACTCCTATATCGCGCGAGCAACAGGAAATCACCCGACTTCTACCGGTCCTATTAGCATAACAGCTAGTCGGACTCAAGTTCTAGTGTTCAGTACATCGGTTCCTGGAATTATGTAACTAGGGTTCCAAGCAATTCTTAAGAACTTAATGCATAGAATTACATAAATAGATATAGATTGCAGTGTAATTAAAATAGTGGGTTATATCCGGGGTTTGCCTTCTTGCGTAGGGTTGGGGGCAGTAGTGTCAAGGTTTTCCGAACTTTGGTTTGGAGCTTCAGTTAGACCTTCGACGGTGTTCTCGGAGTCTTCAGGAACTTCTACGGCTTGATCCGAGATTAGCTCGTAGTCACCGTCGGCGAGAGTAGTCGGGTCTACATGATATGCAAAGATATAAAATTAAGGGATGCATATTCTTTTATTTTATTTCATGACAAAGTTGCAATCAAAAAAGTTAATACACCAGAACTCATGAAGCAAAAGGGGTTTTAGCTTCGAATCATCATTCACATTTAACTTACGACTATAGCATTGAATTTACTGAAAACAGGAATTAAATATTTTAAGTTTAGATTCAAATCTCAATTTAAATTCAATTTTTAAATAAATAAAATTTTAAAGTCTTGAAAATTTAATCATAAATTAGTTGTCTATATATTAGATTATAACAAAAGGATCTAATTAATTAAGCTTTAATAGACATGCTTAACTAATTCTATTTTAAGTCAAATTTGAAATGCCAAAATTTAAAAGAACTCAAGCTACAAAACAAAACTAGGTTTGAAAATCTTACACCAGTTCATACATAATTCATAGAATTTACATACCAAAAATCATAAGTAGCAAAGTTAGTATGTAAAAGCTATACATATTTAACTCTTTTACCTTAGATTTAAAATAGATTCAAAAATACTTAGTTTCATACCAAACTTATTTTATAAAAGTTGTAGGGTTTGAAATCTAGTTTCTAACAAACTTGGTTTGACCATTTTTGGAATTTTCTACAAATTCTTATTGAATTTACAAACCAGCAGCTAAGTTCACATAAAATAAAAGCAATGTTTACATAGGGGTCCTTAGCAGCACTGTTTCTCTTAGTCTTATGGTTTGCAAATAGCCCCCTGGGCTTTTGCTCCTTCTAACCCGAGATCCTTGACCAGAGATAGAAGGGGAGCAAAGAGGGGACGGCCGTGTTCCGGCGAGGAGGGTTGCCGGCGGCGAGGTCCGAGAGAAGAAGAGGGCTCAGGAGCTCACGGCGGTCCGGAAGCACCAAGTGTCGAGGGCTGCACTAGTCGGAAACGTGGATCTCGATGAGAGCCCGAGGTGGTGGTGGAGGGGTCACTGTCGACAACGAGGTTCCGGTGACTGGTGTCGGTGGAGGGTTAGCGCAGGAGCTTCAGCGAGTCGTGGGGAAGGTGTTGACGCAAACCATTGGGAGTGTATGCGTCGGATTAGAAGCAATTGGTGAAGACAGTGGCGGCGGCGGTGGGGACAGACGCCGGCGAGCGTCGGGACGGCAATACAGGACACTAGAGACCCTACGAAGAGGTCGTAGAGTTGCACAGCGTTGATGTGGTGCTAGCTAGGGAGTCGTGGTGGCGTGGGAATGCTCGGAGTGAGCTGCCCACGGTGAGGCTGAAGGCGGCGACGGCGGCGCTCGTCGGAGACGGAGCTCCGGCTGCAATTGGAGGGCAACAGGGGGTCGACGAGCACGAGCAAGGAATGGGGAAGCTCGCATGGGGGTTGATGGGGGCAAGAGATGCCTGGTGACGGCTACCCACGGCTATGCCGAGCGTTGCCGGAGGGGGAGAAAAGAGGCGGCAGTGGAATTTGGGTCGGTGCTCGAGAATTAGCAAGGAAACCGGAGGAATAGGATGTGGAGGCCCGTGTAGTGCTGGTGTGCGCAAGAGATAGAGGTCCAAGGCTCCGCGGTGGGCTTTCCTTGGCGATGATGAGGTGGCGGCCGGTGGGTGCTCGGGGGAGCCGTGGCGCGCGTAGGGCAGGACAACGAGGAGGGAAAAGAGATCAGGGGCATGGAGAAGACGACGCGTGGGCGATCGGAAAGCAGGAGGTGGACGATGGTGATCTGCACAGCGGCGGCCGGAGGGGGAGCTGCACCGGCGGTAGAGCAGAAGAGCAAAGGAGCAAGGGAACAGAGGGGGTTCAGAGGAAGAAGAAGAGAGTGAGGAGGTCCGGGGGACTGTTTTGTGAAAACCAAAAACTTCAGGGACTCCACAGAAAAGAAGGATTTTCCACTAATCTAGGGGTTTTCTAGGAAAAAGCTCAAAATGAAAGTTGTAGAGTTTTTCAAGATCTACAATTTAGCTTTAGGGCTCAACTTCAAAAACTCAAAGTTTGCAGCATTACATGCTGAATTTTGAACAAAGTAGAATTTTGAATTACCCTTGTCCTTACCAAGGGGGATTTGATCAAACTTTTGGTATATTTGCAAATATTTAAGGAATGTCATGATGACTAGTACTTTTACAAGTAGGCCCTCAAGTAAACATGAAAATTACTTTTATTCCACAATTATTTTGCAAAGAAGACCCTATGGCTTATATTTTATTTATATATAGGCCCCTACTCTTACTCAAGGGCTTATTTTCCTTAGAATTTAATCTGCCTTTACACTTTTTCCTTATGGTAACATAAGTTTAACACCTAGTATTATATTTCTCCTAGGTTTCAAGGTTACCTTCCATTCCACCCAACTTACACTTAAAGGCCTATATTATATAGAAATTACAAATACACCCCTAGTCTTTTGTAATACCCACATACACCATAGTAAGCATCATACTAAACCTAGTGTCCCTATTTTCTAGTTACCTGGATGTCACAACACTATACTACACTGAATGCATCTAGAAGGTCGATGATTTGAAAAAGGCTAGAAATCGTCGAGGTTGCCCACAGACGACTAGCTGCCAAAAGAAGAACGATTGGGTAGAGGATTAGGTTCGGAATCTCCATGCTCGGAATCAAGATTAGAAACCCCTTCGATCTCTTCTGGGTCTTCTTCTTCATCTTCACTCTCAGGCTCCTCAGGTACATCAAGAGGTACCGGCTGCTCTTGGAGTACATTGATGTGGGCGATGGCATCGTCTAGGTCAAGGGTGAGGTCGTGGACTTGCTCCTATAGGAACTCAATAATGGTGTTGCGCTGGATAATCACTGTATCACTCTTGAGGATCTGATCCTCTCGGTGCGTGATGGTTTCATCTTGTTGTGCGATAACCTCATCTTTAGCAGTGATCGTGGCCTGGAGCTCTTCAATTTGAGTAACTTGTTGGTCAATATTTCTGTGATGACTTTGAGCTACACTGGTCAGTTGGTTCATACCGAGGTGTTGAAGTATCTGATTGTGGTGCTGTAAATTCATGAATCTGATTGTAGCACCTAACGTCTCTTTGGCCAGATCTCCCAGCAAATGGCCACAATGCGATACTCGGAAAACCCAATCGGGGTCACGAGAATCCACAGTAGGGAATAGGCCAATAGGATACGCGGCAACTTCTTCTGGGTGTTGGTCACAGAAATTATTGGTAGCTTCAAGGGTTGCTGCTTCTATAGTGTCAACAAGGCGAAACCAACCACATTGATCTCGATGGGCTGCCATAGAGAACGAAAAGGATGTTGAGGGATAGTCATCTTCACTCTGCACCGAGGAACACCCTCTTCACTATACTCAACTCCATCATATTGCGGGGGCTCGGTGTAGCAAAATAACTGAAGTGACTCCCACAAAAGACGTGGAAAACCCTCCCAAGGCAAGGCATTGGTATGAGCATGTCCCTCGTGGTCCCAAAAGATCTTTGGAAATTCCACCATCTGAAGCAAGAATTCAAATGGTGAGATTGAAGGTTTTCAACAAATAGTTGAATGGAATGTGAGTTAGATGCATGGAATGGCTGGAATGCGACTACCCTACCGAGAACTCAACTAAGGCTGCCACATGAATCACATCGAGACTGCACTGGGGATGAACAACACTCTAAATGTTCTTAAAAGAACAACACATTCAATGTATTCACTGTGTTTGATCATGGATTATGCATACACGTACTATTTGACCTCACAACCAAAAACAACTGCCAAATATCTTTGGACTTACGTGGTTAATTTCGGTGGCACAATACATACATCTCTCTCTATAGTAATTAGTCAATAAATCCTATCCGTATTAACCTATTAATTATGGTTAATATACCTGTAGAAAACCACAGTTGTATATCATGAACCTTTCATGCCAGCACGTCATGAAAGCATCCCCAAATATTAATGTTCACTATAGAAACAGTATCCGTACAATTCCCGTCATACGGACGATGTTAACATACGTTACGTCTGCAATGTATTCACGGGGTTACCGTATGAAACGGGGGTATGAACAGCGATCACCGTACCCTGTGCCTAACCATATACTCCCAATATAATCAACTTATCGTTGGTATTTGGCAGCATTTCAAGTAGGCTACTACTTGAGAAACAGTGTTCGGTTCGCATCACTGACGGGAAGGCCAAGCTCTCTCAGTTGGCTGAGGATCCTTACCCTCTTACCTTATCGTCAAATGCGTCGTTACAGAATATAAAGTTGATTGTGCTCGAAAGTAAATTTATTACAAAAATGTAGTGCTAGAAGTTAGAGTAGTACTATATACATTTATATTAGTAGCCACCTAATAACTACCATATAAACCCTTAGGCCTTTACGATCTAAGCACAACCTTAACGAGTCCAACGTAATTTGTAAACTCTTTTGTTAAACAAAATTTTATTTTGAAAGTATTTTTAAGAGCTGTTGCAATCCTGGATACCTTTATATCTCTGGTACCGGCTGTAAGCATAAACCTACAGCTCTGATACCAGTTGTGGCAGAATCGCCTGAATTATTCCAGTTCAAGTGCGCAGACCATCGCTATACAGGCGATAGGATCTCAATGTACTTCAAACGGAACAACTCATTGGTCTGTCGGGTCACCGTCTGATTAAACCACGGTTACATAGGATCGATGTAGGTTTACCTCACACGAAGGCGAGTCCAGCCTTACAATAGCTCGTAAGTTTTACACCACAGGATAATTAAATATTATTACATAGGGGTTTTATTTCATCCTAGCTAATACAAATTTATACAAGCATTATTCAAAACTTCAAGTTTTAACTGACATTATTTAGAGGGGCAGCGGAAAAGATACAATAACGCGACTACTCATTGCAAAGCAGGCACCATACTTAGCCCAAAGCATGGTGTTATTCCGATGGGTCATTGCCGGCCGAGGACGGATCCCATTCCACGGACCAGCCAGGCGGTAAAGAGCAGGCCAAGGAGAACTAGCCACTGAGTCCTCGAATGGTATACCTGAAAACCATATTACTAGCAAGGCTGAGTATACTAATACTCAGCAAGGCTTACCGGACCTTTGGGTATACTAAGCCCATAACTTAGCCCATTACTAGCACATTACTAGCTTGAACGGCTCTAGTTTTGTTTTGCAGAAAAGCAACAAAGAGTATATCCTTACTTTCATATTTTAGCTTTCAGATTCTAGTTTCTTTTAATCAGTCTGGGTAAGCACCTATACTAGTTAAGCAAGGTAGATATTACACATACATCAAAATTATTCCATTAACTGTTACTGTTATTACTCTATGTCGCAGAAGTATCAAGCAGTCTCAATCTCCGCGAGAAACGAATGATTCTGAATCGAATTTCATAACCTTACAAGGGATCCTAACTCACACACTCGGAAACTTTCCTTTCCGGGCAACCGTTCCCATCTTATTTCGGGACGTGGATCAGAGCCACCACAAGCGATTGTAGGACCATACGCACATTCATTGTGCGGGACGTACGCCTATAGTGCGACTGTATGGCCATACTCCCATCTGCTATGCAGAACGTATTCCCACACATTGGTGCATATGTGACAAAACCAAAATTCAAGTGGTGGGGTAAGTCCACTAGCCGGGCCAATCAGGTAATAGGCTTACCGCGTACCATATTTACGGTATGTGGCTAGTACTTTCAAAAACTTGACCACCACTACCACACACTGCGACCTTATCAAAATTAAACCAACACAGATGGGGTATTCTTTCAAGTCAAGATATCATACATAACCCCGTCCATTATCCTTATAGTGATTGCAGAAAGATAAACAATCAACTTCTATATCGCGCAAGTGACAGGAAATCACTCGACTTCTGCCGATCCTATTAGTAGGACATCTATTCGGTAAGGACTCAGAAAAACATTACATAGGTTCCTAAGTTTTATGCATTTAGGGTTTTATTACAACTCCTAAAACTTAATGCACAATATAGATATATAACATAATAAGTGCATAATTTGAAAAAACTGGGTTATGCACTGGTGCTTGTTTACTTATGGTACATTAAACCAATTAACTCTACTAGCATCATAATTAATTTCTATAGCTTCAAACATAGGAGTACTGAGGTTAGGAATTTAACTACACATACCTAAAGTTAATACAAGACTGCTGTTAATTTTTCATATTTTTAAACCTAACAGGATAGTAGTATAAAAATGGACAAATTCAAACTTAAGATAACAAGTTTTATTTTTATTTTGAAATCTACAGAGGTTCTGGCCTTGAATTTTGATAAATGTGTTAACCTCTATCAGATGCGCTTGCCATAAATGTTTCATAAATTTTTGAAAGCAGAGGCTAAGTTATTTGAATTAAATTCAAATTTCAAGTTTAAATCAAATCCTAAGGCAAAATAGTGCTATAAAATTATTAAAAATTTACTATGAATTACTCAATATCAGAACAACACATGGTAAAAAGATTTAAGCATGAAAGCATCAGTAACATGCTTGAATAAATTTACTTCATTTCAAGCTCACTTTGTACAAATTTAAATGAGTTCAAGTTATAGTGCAGTACTGATGATGAAATTTGCACACAAGTTCACTCATACCACATACAAGTTGCATACCAAAAATTACATGAAAGAAAGCTAACATGTAAAAGATACTTAAAAGATTCACTTTTGATAGAGTTTAAAATAGAACCTGAAATATTAAGTTTCAAACTAAACTTTAGTAACAAAAGTTGTAGAACTCGACTCCTAGAGTATAACAGAACTGGTTTAACAATTTTGGATTTTTCTATAAATTTCTACAGATTTTCAGAACTGGCTGATTTGAATTAAGGGGGGTACTGATATTTTGCAGAGAGGACCTTAGAAAGAAAAGAAGGTCTGCAATTGGGTCCTTGGCCGGTTTGAACCGAGGGACAGCAACGCGGCGATCAAATTCCGGCGAGGAGGATCATCGGCGGCGAGGGGGAAGTGGGGGAAAAGGTTCAGGAGCTCACGGCATGCTCGGGGGTGGCCGGAGTCGAAGAAGGAAGGTGCGGAGACGGCGGTTCGACGGAGGACCGAGCCGGCGCGACGAGGTCTCGAGGTGGCGGTGGCGTTCCGGTGGCCGGAGTGCAGGAAGGCAGCGAAGAAGTGGCTAGGAAGCTTCCACGTGTAGATTTAGTGCTGGTGGTGAGCTCGGTGAGGGCCCAAATGGGGCGGAGCGGCGGGACGACGGTGACACCGAATGGCGGCGGTGGAAAGAACGGCCGGCACGACGTTCTAGTGGCGTGAGCATGAGGGGATGGAGAAGAACTGGTCAAGGAGCTTTAGTGGGGTGTAGTGTTGCCGGTGGAGCACAGGATTGTGGGCGTGGGGCGGCAGAGATGGCTGATGACGGTGAACAGAGTCGGCGACGGTGGTCTGGCGGTGGTGCTGAGCGGAGAAGAAGCCGAGGGGCGAAAACGCGGGCGCGTGAGAGTGTAAATGAAGTCGAGGAAGGCTCCTGGACGTGCTACGGGAACAAAAAGAGGCACGGCGAGCTCGAGCAGCTGCTGGCAACCGGCGGTGTGACATGGCGGCTTCGGGCGACGGTGGTGCGATGTGGCAGGGCGGGGAAAAGCCAGCAGGGGTCAGGTGAGCGGTGAGCGGGCGAGCTGGAGGGCCAGGTGGTAGGGTTAGAGCGGCAAGGGGCAGCTAGCAACGTGGGAGCTCGCCGGCGAGGGGCAGCGATCGGTGGAGCAGAGCAGCAGAGAAACAGAGGGGGAGGGGAGAGAGAGGAAGATGACAAGGACTTCTCCGTAATTTTCCAAAAGAGCAAGGGGTGCACTGTAAAGTAAAATTTTCTTTCAAACCATAGCCCAAATGAAAATATGCCCAAAAGCAAAAGTGTAGAGTTTAGAAAGATCTACAACTTTGCTTGAAGGGTCAGCTTCAAAAGAGTTAGGGTTTTGAAACTAATTCAAAATCCGACAAACTATCAAATTTCACATAAAACCTATTTAAAATTCACATTCCAATTGAAAGTTTATGGTGATTCTACTTCTTATAGTGATTTAAAAGTAAATTCTTTGACTTTACAAAATAACCTTCATACAATTTGAAATTACCCTACCTTCAAACATATTTAGCAAAAGAACTGATGGAACCCGCTGTGGTTTTCTCCCGATCTTTCGATGAGAGTGGGGGTTAACTCGATTTGAGGAGGATCCATGTTGTGCTGCCCGGCTACAACACCACAAGCGCTGCGCTGTGCCTTAGCGATAGTTACACCGCCTCAAATTTATGTTGTTCATGCTGTGCTAAGAACAACCTTGAACCTGCAAGCAAATCAAAGAACAAGCAAGAACAAGTGGATAAGCAAACAGCACACAGACCTTGCCCAAAGGATAAATCTAATACATATGAAGTTGGGGTTCTGAATCGAGCAAATCGGGTGATCTAATCGACACACGTGTTTACAAGGAAGTAGCAACAGCTAAACTTACAACCAAGCAAAACCCAAGTCTCAAATGGTGGCTGCTGGTGGTTTATATAGGTGGGGGACCACAAGAGGCGTGGGGGGTGTAAACTCTAACTTAGAATGGGCCCCTAGTGGGCTGAACTAGATATAAGGGTCTCAGCCCAAGACTAGAAGACTGAACGTTATTTTGGCGATTCTGCTTAACTCCTTTGGAATTTCATCTTGAGGTTGGATCCATCTGAAAGTAGACTTCAGGAGCTTTCCAACAAGTACTCATGGGCTTCAAACAATATTTGGAGCTAAGAGTTATGGCCTTCCGAAGTTGCCCCTTCCTGGAGGTCCGAACTGGTATGGTCCGATCTGATCATCCACACTCGCTTTCTTGTCGTGTTTGCTCTCCCTCCAATCTGGTTCATGTCCCAAGTTCCTAAGAATAAGAAAAGCATCACAAGAATTTAGTAGTACCCCATTCATGGATGATGGTTTATGGACAGCGAGCAACAAGTTCACCTGATAATTTAGCTCTCGTGCATGAGCTCTTGTCATTGGTCCTTGCTGCGTAGTAGGCATGGGTGTATCGTTGGGAGGGATGTCCTCATCATCCTCCCCTTCTTGCATTTGAGTCGTCCTTGACTCAAGTTCATCTTCCTCACCCAAATATAGTTTCAACTCTGCAATGTTAAATGTGGGGCTAACCCCAAAATTTGCAGGCAACTCAAGTTTGTATGTATTATCATTGATCTTAGCTACAATTTTAAAAGGGCCACCAGCTCTCGGAAGCAACTTTGACTTCCTCAAATCAGGAAACCGATCCTTTCTCAAGTGCAGCCAAACCAAATCACCTGGTTCAAAAGTGACATGCTTCTTTCCTCTGCTACCAGCAAGTTTATATTTAGCATTCATGGTTTCTATGTTCTCCTTTGTGGTCTCATGCATTTTCAACATCAACTCAGCACGTTGTTTAGCATCAAAATTCAATCTCTCAGAAGTTGGTAGAGGCAGCAAATCAATAGGGGCTCGAGGCACAAAACCATAAACAAGCTCAAAAGGGCTCTTTTTAGTAGTAGAATATTGTGAACGGTTGTAAGTAAACTCAACATGAGGCAAACATTCTTCCCACATTTTTATGTTCTTTTTCAAAATAGCCCTAAGCATGGTAGATAAAGTTCTATTCACAATCTCAGTTTGTCCATCAGTTTGGGGATGACATGTAGTGGAAAATAGCAGCTTAGTACCTAATTTAGCCCACAAAGTTCTCCAAAAATGACTAAGAAATTTTGCATCATGATCTGAAACAATTGTGTTTGGCACACCATGCAAATGAACAATTTCACGAAAGAACAAATCAGCAACATGAGTAGCATTATCGGTCTTATGACATGGTATGAAATGTGCCATCTTAGAAAATCTATCCACAACCATAAAAACACTATCCCTCCCCTTCTTTGTTCTAGGCAGTCCTAAAATAAAGTCCATTGAAATATCCTCCCATGGTGCATTAGGAACAGGTAGAGGCATGTACAAACCATGAGGATTAAGGTGTGACTTAGCTCTTTGGCATGTTGTGCAGCGAGCAACAAATCTCTCCACGTCCCTCCGCATCTTGGGCCAAAAGAAATGATCAGCAAGGATGTCTTCTGTGTTCTTCACACCAAAGTGTCCCATCAGCCCTCCTCCATGTGCTTCCTGCAGTAATAACAAATGCACGGAGCTAGCTGGAATGCATAGCTTGTTAGCTCTAAAAACAAACCCATCAGTTAGGACAAATTTATTCCAAGTTTTCCCCTCCTTACAGTTCAGCAACACATCCTTAAAATCATCATCATGAGCATATTGTGCTTTAATCATTTTCAAGCCGAAAATTTTGCAATCAAGTTGGGACAGCATAGTGTAACGCCTAGACAAAGCATCAGCAATGACATTCTCCTTCCCTTTCTTGTGTTTGATGACATAAGGGAAAGATTCAATGAATTCAACCCATTTAGAATGCCAACGATTCAGTTTTGCTTGACTTCGAATGTGTTTTAAGGACTCATGATCAGAATATGTAACAAACTCTTTGGGCCACAAATAGTGCTGCCAAGTTTCCAAAGTTCAAACTAAAGCAAGCAATTCCTTATCGTAAGTAGAATAGTTCAAGCTAGGTCCACTCAATTTCTCGCTGAAATATGCTACAGGCTTACCATCTTGCAGCAGCACGCCACCCAACCCAATTTCACTAGCATCACATTCAAGTTCAAATGTTTTATTGAAATCTGGATGTTGGAGCAAGGGTGCATGAGTTAACTTATCTTTGAGCACGCTGAAAGCATCCTGTTGAGCTGCAGCCCAAGTGAAGGTTGTACCCTTCTTAGTGAGTTCATGCAACGAGGCTGCAATGGTGCTAAAGTCCTTCACAAAGCGACGATAAAATCCAGCAAGTCCTAGAAAGCTTCGCACTTGGGTGACCGTTGTGGGAACCGGCCAGCTGTGAATGGCTTCAACCTTGGCTTGATCGACTTGAATTCCCTGCGGTGTCACAACATAGCCAAGAAAAGAGACTCGATCTATGCAAAAGGTGCACTTCTCAAGGTTACCAAACAAACGTGCATCACGGAGAGCATCCAAAACAGCACACAAATGATCAAGATGGTCTTCTAGTGATTTGCTATACATCAGAATGTCATCAAAATATACCACAACAAATCTGCCAATGAAAGCGCGTAAAACTTCATTCATTAATCTCATGAAAGTGCTGGGTGCATTAGTGAGACCAAAAGGCATGACTAACCACTCATATAGACCGAATTTAGCTTTAAACGCTGTTTTCCATTCATCTCCTAACTTCATGCGAATCTGGTGGTAACCACTACGCAAATCAATTTTCGAGAACACAATTGAGCCACTCAATTCATCAAGCATATCATCTAGCCTAGGGATAGGATGATGATATCTGATTGTTATGTTATTAATCACTCGGCAATCTACACACATGCACCAAGATCCATCTTTCTTAGTAACCAAAAGGATAGGAACAGCGCAGGGGCTCAGAGACTCACGCATGTAACCTTTGTCGAGCAATTCTTGCACTTGGCACTGAATTTCTTTAGTTTCTTCAGGGTTGGTCCTGTATGGTGCATGATTGGGCAAGGAGGCCCTGGGAATAAGGTCAATTTGGTGCTCAATCCCACGAATTGGTGGCAGCCCTGGTGGCACCTCCTTTGGAAAAACATCCGCATACTCCTGCAAAAGGTTAGTGACAACAGGGGGCAAGGAAAGAGGTATGTCCTGAAGTGAAAACAAGGTTTGTTTGCAAATCAAGGCATAGCAAACAGCAGTGGTAGTATCAATCTCATCCAAATCAGATTTAGTAATAATGAAACATGCCCCTTTTAGCTTGATCTCATTTCTGTTATCATGAACAGATTTGGCACTTCTTTTTTGTGCTTCTCAAGTTCATTTGCCACAATCTGATTTTCACTTTTAGCCTGTTCCTGATTCTTCATTTTACTAGCTCTAGTAAGTTCATCTTTTAAAATTGCTTCAGGAGACATTGGATGCAACACAATTCTTTTATCATGGTATTGGAAGGAATACTGATTTGATCTACCATGATGCATAGAATCTTTATCAAATTGCCATGGCCTTCCTAGCAGAATACTACATGCTTGCATTGGCACAACATCACATTCAACATCTTTATAGGATCCGATGGCAAGATTAATTCGCACAAGTTTTGTTACCTTTGCCTTACCGGTGTTATTCAGCCATTGAATGCAATATGGATGCGGGTGTGGTTGGGTGGTAAGCGCAAGCTTCTCCACCATGTCGCTGCTGGCCAAATTGTTGCAGCTACCTCCATCGATGATCACTCAACATGAACGCTCTTTGATGACACACTTTGTTTGGAACAATGTGTGCTGCTGATTTTGCTCCGCTTTCTCCATTTGTGCGCTCAGCACACGCTGCCCAATTAGGCTCTCATAGCGGTCGGCTTCAGCTGCATTAATATGTTCTTCCGAGCAGCCCTCACTTCCTGCATGGTCAGCCGCAAGCAATGCAAGTATATCTTCATAAAGTTCACTAGTAGATGAGTACTCGCCATCATTTTTGACCACCAAAACATGCTTGCTTGGGCAGTCACACATGACATATCCAAATCCCTTGCAGCGGTGGCACTGAACATCTCTTGTTCTACCTGTGGATGCCACCGATGAAGTGGTTGCAGTAGGTTTTTGTGTTGTCTTTGCTGCTGAATTTGCAGGGTTGTCACGAGGCTTGTCGCTAGAAGGTGGGGCTGCTGTTCGAGCTGACGATGAATAAGGTGCAGCAGCACGTCCAGTTGATGGAATGCTTGAGCAGGGCTGCGTGGAAAAATTCCTCCCTGCAGAAATGTTAGTCCTGGTACTTGCACATCATCCCTGCACTTCCCTTTCAGCTTTGCAAGCAAGATGGAGCAAACGGGTTATGTTAGTGTACTCTTTATAAGCAAGGATGTCCTGAATTTCCCGGTTTAGCCCGCCAAAAAATCTAGCCATAGCAGGTTCCACCTCCTCCTCTAAATTGCAGCGTAGCATGCCCATTTGCAACTCTTGATAGTATTCTTCTACACTTTCAGTACCTTGTTTTAACTGCTACAGCTGGTTTAAAAGATCACGTGCATAGTAAGATGGAACAAATCTAGCCCTCATGATCCGTTTCAAAGCATCCCAAGTTTGTGGCATGTTATTAGGATTTTTCTTGCCATGTTCTATCCACCAAATGGAAGCAAAATCAGTGAATTCACTAGTTGCAGCCCTAACACATGCATTTTTAGGAAAATCATGACAAGTAAACTTTTGTTCAACAGCCATCTCCCAAGTAAGATAAGCATCTGGATCATATTTACCATCAAAAGAGGGTATCTTAAATTTTATCTTACTGAAAGCAATGTTATTGTTATGTACCTCATGTGGACGTTGTCCACCCATACCTCGACGGTTACGACGTAGACGTCGCTAGCCTCGATCCTCAACTTCGGTGTCAGCTGCATAATCAGCACCTGAATTTTCTGCGCCGTCCTCATCCTCTTGGCCACGTCCTCTATGCTGATCATTCGTCTTCGCGTGGAGCTCATCAAAGCGCCTTAGAAGAGCAGCGAGACTCTTGTCCACGCGAGCAACCGTCATCTCCAAACCTGCAAGCTTGGTGTTGTTGGAAATCTGTGCGGCCTCCATTTTGCAAATCTTCTCATTTATCACCTGCAAATCATTATCAATTCCAAAGGTGTACTCCCTCACTTGCTTTTGAAAATGCTGTACGATGCCTTTGGTGCGAGGTGTAAGCAGACCTCCACCATCCTCATCCTCAATCCCTGCACCTGCCATGGTTAGCTTGTAGCAAACAAAGTCGCAAGAAGTTGCCTACCAACTAAAGGAAATAGGTGGTGGCACACTATATGTTCACTCACACTTGTCCATTCAAGTTCTTACATGTTCTTACCAAGCAAGGCAGGAGGTGTCGGCAGCCAGCAAGAACAACACAAATGGTTACACAAGCACAACCCTGTGATGTAGTAGATAATTTGTGGAGCTATAGGTGGCTGCAAACAAAACAAATCAAGGTACAGCTAGAACCACATTAGTCAAAGCAAGTTGAATAGATATTCATTGATGGTCCTATGCTGATCCTAGTGCCAAATCAAGCTAGAGATGTGAGCCTGAACATAAATGTTGTCACACGCCAAGACAGCAAGGAATGCAAGAAAACAACAGCTCTATTCCCTTCACTTTTTTTTCTCTTCTCTTCTCTTTCTTTTTTTTTTGCTCTTTCTTTTTCAGGGGTTAAAACTCTTTTGAAAACCCAACAACCCAAACAAAGGGATTGCTGCACACAACTCTTTTGAAATCAGTTCCAACATCTCAACTTTCAGACAGCAGGTCGTGAATCTCAAGTGCTATTGCGACGCGCTTAGAAGGAGTTAGGGAGCAAATTTAGATCCGTTGGAAAGAACACGAGATAAGCTTTCCAGATTGTATTTAAACATTTGAATCGGACATGTAACACAAGATATAGGACTGTTTTCTTCCAGTTCTCAGATCTGGGAAGATGGATTCGTGGTGGCAGAAATGACCACTAAAAACCAGCAACTAGCCTAAACCATGCAACTAAAAACTCAACAAGCAAAGAACTAGGTAGAACAGCAAAAGCTCAAACTTGTTGTTGGGATTTTCAGATCTAGCCTATTTTTGTGTAGTTTTCTAGACTGTAGGTAAAGGGATCGGTAGAATCTCTCACCGAAAAAAACCTTTCTCTGATTACCACATGATGGAACCCGCTGGGGTTTTCTCCCGATCTTTCGATGAGAGTGGGGGATAACTCGATTTGAGGAGGATCGACGTTGTGCTGCCCGACTACAACATCACAAGGGCTGCGCTGCGCCTTAGCGACAGTTACACCACCTCAAATTTGTGTTGTTCTTGCTATGCCAAGAACAACCTTGAACCTGCAAGCAAATTGAAGAACAAGCAAGAACAAGTGGACAAGCAAACAGCACACAAACCTTGCTCAAAGGATAAATCTGATACACACGAAGTTGGGGTTCTGAATCGAGCAAATTGGGTGGTCTAATCGACACACGTGTTTACAAGGAAGTAGCAACAACTAAACTTACAACCAAGCAAAACCCAAGTCTCAAATTGTGACACCGAGGTAATAAGAGATATAAATACTAAACTTTGGGTGAAATAGATATGGTTGTTAAGGATAGTAATAAGGGCTAGGGGTGTATTTGTAAATTTCCATGCAATATAAGTCTTTAAGTGCAAGGTGTGTGTTTTGGAAGGTAGCTTGAAATCTAGAGGAAATATAATAATAAGTGTTAAATTGATGTGGTCATAAGGAAAAATAAGCCCTTAAGTAAGGATAAGGGCCTATGTGTAAATAAATATAAGTTATAGGGTCTTTTGTGCAAATGGTTGAGGAATAGAAGTAACTTTCATGTTTACTTGAGGGTTTATTTGTAAAATTACTATCATCATGACATTTCATGAGTATTTGCAAACATATCAAAAATTTGATCAAAATCTCGTTTGGTAAGGACAGGGGTGATTTAAATTTTATCTTGCACAAAATTCAACTTGTAAAGTTGCAAACTTTGAGTTTTTGGATTTGAGCCTTAAAGCTAAAATGTAGAGCTTGAAAAACCCTACAACTTTCATGTTGGGCTTTTTCTCAGAAAACCCCTAGATTAGTGGGAAAAAGTAGATTACCATAGGGTCCCTGTAATTTTTGAGTTTTGCAATCTAGTCCCTGGACCCCCCTTCCCTCTCTTCTTCTTCCCCGAGCGTCTGCTCTGCTCTGCTTCGCCCTGTCCTCTCTGCTCTGCCGTCAGTACCGCTCCCCTGGCCTCTGCCCTGCCTCGCCGCCGTTCTGCTCTTGCTTTTCCTCTCCCCACGCGTCCCCCCCCTACGCCTGCCGCCGCTATAGCCTTCCCTGGTGTCCTTTCGTGCGCGCGCCACGGTGCTCCCGTGCGCTCGCCGGCCACCACCTCGCCGCCGCCGTTCTGGGCACAGCCGTGCCCACTCCTTCCTATTTCCTTATTCCTTCGCTTCTGCAGGCAAACGCAGTTATCAACCGGATCACACTTCCTCTCCCTCTTGCTGCATTGCCGCATTGCTTTCCTCACAACACTGAGCCGCCGCCATTGCTCCTCACTGGAGTACTCCACACTCGCACCACCTCGCTCAAATTTGCCTGGCCAGTAGCTCCTCCACCTCCTTCCCCAACTCCTCCACTTGATCTAGCCCCGTCTCCGCCTTTCCTCCGCCGAATTTGTCTTCGCCCCGAGCCGCCGCTCGCCGGAGCCGCCCGAGCTCGACTCCGTCGTCGACAGCTCCCTCCAAGGGATCTCCAGTCCACTCAGGTATACAAATCAACTCCCCGTAGCACACCGGTGCTCATGCGCGTTTCCTTTGCCCGTGTTCGTCAGCCCTCCGCTGGGAACGCCGGAGCTCCGATGAGGCTGCCGCACCCTCTCGTCGACGGCCAAATCCCACTGCTATCCTTCAAGCGTACTCCTTTCCCGCAGGCATATCAAGTCCCATAGATCGTGTCTAGCCCATCCCCCTAGCCGGAAGGCTCGCCGCCAGCGAGAACGCCACCAAGGCCGACCGGCCGACCGTCTCCATGGTCGGGCAAGGACCCCTTTGCAATTAGATTTTCTGTTCCAGGGGTCCCAGTGCAAAGTTACCGAAGACCCCCCCTAAGTGCTGTATTATTTCATGTGATGCTTTTGCTGCCTTGTAAAATTAATAACAAACCGTAGAAAATTCCAAAATTGGCAAAACCAGTTTTGTTGGAAACTAGATTAGAAACTCTACAACTTCTATTAAGTGAGTTTGATATGAAACCAAATATTTTTGAATCTATTTTAAATTTAAGACTAAGGAGTATAATACCCTTAACTCCTACATGTTGACCTTGTTGAGTGTGATTTTTGATATACAATTTCTATAAATGATGTATGAAGTGATGTAGAATTTTCAAATCTAAATTTATTTTATAATCTAAATTCTTTTAAGTTAACCATTTCAAATTATTTTGAAATAAAATTAGCTAAGCATACCCTTTAAAACTTAACTAATTAGATCTTTTGGTCATAATTTATTAAGTATGCAAGTGATCTATATTTAGATGTTCAAAACTTTATAACATTCTTTACCCAAAGTTTAGACTCAAATTTAAATTTGAACTTAACCCTAAAATATGTTTTAATGCTTGTTTTTAGTTAATTCAATGATGTAGTCATAAGTTAAGCATAAAGTATAAGTTTAGGCTAAAATTTTCTTTGTTTTGACAATTCTTGAATGGTAACCTTTTAAAGTATAATTTTTGATGTGAATTAAATGAAAGAAAGTACATTCCCTAATGTTATATTTTTGCATATCATGTAGAACCGTTTACTCTCGTCGACGGTGATTATGAGCTGATCGCGGACCAAGCCGAGGAAACTCCTGCAGATCCCGGGGACACCGTCGAAAACCTAACTGAAGCTCCGAACCAAAGTTCGGAAAACCTTGATCCTACTACCCCCAACCCTACACAAGAAGGCAAGCCCCGGACATAACCCACTATTTTAATTACACTGCAATCTATATCTATTTACGTATTCTTTGCATTAAGTTCTTAGGAATTGCTTGAAACCCTAGTTGCATTTCCCTAGGAACCAATGTATTGAGTAGTAGCACTTGAGTCCGACTAGCTGCTATGCTAATAGGACCGGTAGAAGTCGGGTGATTTCCTGTCACTCGTGCGATATAGGAATTGTAATATTTACATTCCTGTGACCACTGTAAGGATGACGGACGGGAGTTATATGAGGTATCATGGTTGAGATGATACCCCGTCTGTGTTGTTGAACTTGATAAGGTCGCAGTGTGTGGTAGTGCGGGTTAAGCGTTTGAAAGTACTAACCACATGCCGCGAAAATATGGTAAGTGGTAAGCCTAGTAGCCAATCGGTCCGAGGAGTGGACATACCTCCCACCACTCGTCTTGCTTCTTCTGGTTACTTATGTTCGACGTGTCGGAATACGTGTTGCAAGGGCAACCAGGAGTACGGGTTTTGTAGTCGCGCTACAGACGTACGTCCTGCACTTTGGAAGTGCGTATGGTCCTGCAGTCGCTTGTGGTGGATCTGATCCACGAGTCGGAATGAAAGGTAAACGGTTGCTTCGGAACGACCCTTTGGTGTTCCAAGCGTGTGAGTTAGGTTTACCTTGCAAGGTTAAATTCGATTCAGAATTGTCCGCTTCTCACGATGGTTGAGACTGCTTGATCCCTTTGCCACATTGAGTAACAAGAGCAATCATATTATTATTATAAAAAATAATGGTTGATCAAAGATTATACCATGCTTGTATAGACTTAAGTGCTTACCTAGAATGGATATTCAATTAGAACTTGAAAGCTAAAAGTTGAAAATAAGGATCTACTCTTAGATGCTTTTCCGCGGAGAAATGAACCCATATTCATTACAAGTTTTCATGAGTCTAGTTATATGGCTATGTATACCATCACCGGGTAAGCCTTGTTGAGTATTAGAATACTTAGCCTTGCCTTGTAACTTTTGTTCAGGTAATCCTCCTGATGACTCAGCTCTGCCTGTATCGTGGCTCTATCCTCTACCTGATGGTTGGTCCGTGGAGTGGGACCTGTCCCCGACCAACGCAGACTCTTTCGAGTGATGACATGCAAGGGCGAGCATGACATCTACACTGGCGACGTGTACCATACCATACTTTAATTTTCCGTTGCTTGACTTAAAACTTATGGCTGTTCGATAATAAATTCCCGGTGGGGAAGGTTATATTACTTTTAAACACTCATGTAATATATCTGCCTGTGATGGAAAATGTGACAGCCTTTGTATCTTTAGACTCGCCTTCGTGCGGGGTACCTTGTTTGATCCTGCGTTCGGTGGTTTATCGGGACACTACCGGACAGATCAAGGGATTATACCGTTTGAAGCACGTCGGAGCCCGCAGAAGTGGACTCACGTACTTGAGCCGGTGTAATTCGAATTGGTTCTGCCACACAAATGGTGGCTGCTGGTGGTTTATATAGGTGGGGGGGGGCAGCCAAGAGGCATGGGGGGTGTAAACCCTAACTTAGAATGGGCCCCTAGTGGGCTGAACTAGATACAAGGGCCTCAGCCCAAGACTGGAAGACTGAACGTCATTTTGGCGATTCTGCTTAACTCCTTTGGAATTTCATCTTGAGGTTGGATCCATCCGAAAGTAGACTTCAGGAGCTTTCCAACAAGTACTCATGGGCTTCGAACAATATTCGGAGCTAAGAGTTATGGCCTTCCGAAGTTGCCCCTTCCTGGAGGTCCGAACTGGTATGGTCCGATCTGATCATCCACATTCGCTTTCTTGTCGTGTTTGCTCTCCCTCCAATCTGGTTCATGTCCCAAGTTCCTAAGAATAAGAAAAGCATCACAAGAATTTAGTAGTACCCCATTCATGGATGATGGTTTATGGACAGCGAGCAACGAGTTCACCTGATAATTTAGCTCTCGTGCATGAGCTCTTGTGATTGGTCCTTGCTGTGTAGTAGGCATGGGTGTATCATTGGGACCTAAGTTTTCCATAATTACAAAAATACCATTTAACTTGTATTTAGGTTTTAAAAGCATTTATCAAAGCAACACACACTTCATTCTAACAAGCACAACATATACTAGAATTTAGCATGCCTATCTCCTAAGTACCTGAATGTCATAGTAGGGACCCCTGTCAGACCTGGGCACACGGGACTATGCACGTGGCGTATTTTTCCTAGGACATGGCCCATGCTCTACATCTGTTGTAACTACTCGTAGCATAGTAGAACTACTCATACAGTAGTAAAACTAGTCGGACACAGTAGGAAACTACCCTAAAACCACTCGGATAGGACTCTAGGGCTTGTTTCTGACTAGGAGTTCCATGTAAACCTGTACCCCAGACTATATAAGGGTGGACAGTGTCGGTGTTTTACCGCCTGCCCACCAATGGGTATACTCAAGGTGGTGAGTTGTAGGTAGGGTAAAACACCGACACAGTAGGAAACTACCCTAAAACCACTCGGGTAGGACTCTAGGGCTTGTTTCCGACTAGGAGTTCCATGTAAACCTGTACCCTAAACTATATAAGGGCGGAAAGTGTCAGTGTTTTACCGCCTGCCCACCAAGGGGTATACCCAAGGTGGTGAGTTGTAGGTAGGGTGTCGCCGAGATCAGGAACTCGAAGGTGCAAGCAACACAAGGTTTAGACAAGTTCGGGCCACGATGTGCATAATACACTACGTCTTGTTTGGTGGTTTGTATTGCCTTAGGTGTTGATGTGTTTTGAGGGGATCCCTGCCTGCCCTTATCCGGAAGGACAGGGTTACATGAATCCTAGTCTGACACTAGCTTAGGAATCATACTCGAGTACAACTTGAGTAGCTTCATTCTATATCGACTAGTTCTACTTCGCATGCGAGTAGAGTACAACACAGATAAGGTAGAGGACATGTCCTATCCCCTATTCTTGTATGAACTACGTTATGTACACAGTCCCATAGTCCCGGGTCTAACAAGCCTCCGAGCTCTTCGTAACTGAGTACTGCAGGCTCCTCGAGTACTTCAGAAGTAGTCTTCGGCTTCTTTTGAAGCTCCATCTTGAAGTTCTTCTTCGAGTACTTCCTTGGCTGCATTGAAGCTATGAGGTGCTCATGATCCGAATTACTTCTTTGGTATGGGGTGCGATGGAAAATCACACTCCATGTGGAGTAGCCCCCGAGCCTTAGGTTGAATCGAAGAATCAGGCTGAGGGTCACATTAGTCTTGAATCTTCCATGCTTACTCTTCGAATATATTTGAAAAATAAGTAGTCGATGCCACGTAGTCCAAACAGGGAATCACCCAGGAGATCACCTGATCACCACCTAAGGAAAAACAAACCACATAAGATGTAGGGTATTACGCTCTCGATGGCCCGATCCTATCTAAACCTTGTGTTTGTTGCACCTTTGAGTTCCTGATCTCGGTGACACCCTTCCTACAAACTCACCACCTCGGGGGTATCCCTCGGTGAGCATGGTGGTAAAATACCGCCAGCTGGCGCGCCAGGTAGGGGTGTTGATCGAGCATCCACTGGAGAACTCAATGGCATCGCTCAGCTTCACCATCACCATGCTTTGCAAAGGCACAACCTTCATCTTTGGCTCCTAGATCCACGTCGCCAATGGTTTGGGTGGCTTCAACAGCCACCTAGATGACTCCAGGAAGCTGGAGGCCTGTACAACGACTCAAAACAGCAACCTTGACAAGTTGCTGCTCCTTGATCTACCTAGGTAGATCAAAAGGACATCCATTTTTGATGCAACCTCAACTCGTGCTGCACCAGGAATACTCGGATCGGATTCAAACCGATCTGAGGAGGCTTCATGATCCAAGTCTCTCTTCGACTTGGAGGAGGACTTGGATCGCCTCTTGAAGATTTGAGATGAGGGAGCCACCGCGCGTTGGGGGCCCCCCAGTTTCGACTACGACTCTAAAAATGAAGAGTACCCATTAACTACAAGTTCGAGCCGAGGAGGACTTGAGGATAGGTATGGCAGAACCAACCTGAATTACACCGGCTCAAGTACGCAAGTCCTCTCTCAAGGGCTCCAACATGCTTCAAACGGTGTAACCCCTCGGCCTGTCGGGTAATGAAACCACCTAACTTCCGGGATCCATTCTAGGTAAGCAACTATAGCTATTCAAGCATGGTAGAACTTATTATAACAAACATCAGCATTACTCATCATATAGTTGCTCTTGTTACTCTGTGTGATAAAGGGATCAAGCAGTCTCAATCTCCGTGAGAAATGGATGATTTTGAATCAAATTTTCAACCTTGCAAGGGTAAACCTAACTCACACGCTTGGAACATTCAACGATTGTTCTGAAGCAACCATTTGCCTTTCATTCCGACTCGTGGATCAGATCTACCACAAGCGACTGCAGGACCATACGCACATCCAATGTGCAGGACGTACGTCTGTAGAGCGACTACACGACCGTACTCCTGATTGCCCTGCAACACGTATTCCCACACGTCGAAGCGAGTAACCGGAAAAACCAAATACGAGTGGTGGGAGGTATGTCCACTCCTCGGGCCGATTGGTTACTAGGCTTGCCGCTTACCCATAACTCACGGCATGTGGCTAGTACTTTCAAACGCTTAACCCCGATCACCACACATCGCGACCTTAACCAATTTGTCAACACAGACGGGGTATCATTCCTTTCCATGATACTGTACATAACCCCGTCGGTCATCCTTATAGTGGTGGTAGAATTGTAGACAACCAATTCCTATATCGCGCGAGTGACAGGAAATCACTCGACTTCTACCGGTCCTATTAGTATAGCAACTAATTGGAATCAGGTTCTAATATTCAGTACATGGGTTCCTAGGAATATGCAACTAGGGTTTCAATTCAACTCCTAAGAACTCTAATGCAGAAAGATATATAAATATATAAATTGCAGTGTAAGAAAAATAGTAGGTTCATGTCCGGGGCTTGCCTTTGCTGGTGGGGCTAGAGTTAGTAAAGTTAAGATCTTCCGAACCTAGGTTCGGGCCTTCAGAGAATCTTGCAACAATGTTTATATGGTCTTCAGAAACATCCTCTATAGACTCCTGGGAGATCTCATAGGCATCGTCTGTGAAAGTAGTCGTATCTACATGCAATGCAAACATCACATTCAAAGTGTGCACATAAAGCTATTTTACTTCACGATAAAGTTGCAATCCAACACTCATTTAATATACTACTCACATAACAATCAAAAAGATCAGAAACTAACTTGGGCAGAGCTTTAGTTGGACAACTGATTAAAATCGGCTACTTGTTGAAGATTACAACAGAGCCGATTGGAAACAATAGGGGTTCAGCTGACAGAATTGGTAAAGAAGGGAGCTGTCTACACAGCATTAGGAAATCTGCTGATTTCTATTTAGAAGAGAAATCGGCAGAAATCTCCACTGTAAGTGTAGATATTTTCTTGCATAATGTAGATCCTATTCTTTTCAACCTGTATAGTAACATGACTAATTCTACTGCATCAGGTCCGTAACTGACATGAGGCATAGGCCAAAGCCCACCGCGGGTACTCCAGCCCCTGAGCCGCCAACTCCTGAGGAACGAGCCCCCGAGGAACCAGCCCCGAAGGTCCCAACACTGCCCGACCCAACACCCCCCGAGCCCCAGCAAGCCGAAGCCAGAGCTGGTGGTGAAGAACAAGTCGAGGCCACTGATGCCGCTCCTGCAGATGGCACAAGTAGGTGTCTGACCGCTCACGGCTAGCTGCTTAGACCACAGACATTATGTACTGAATGCATCTTGACTTGCAGGTACCCGACAACCATCAACTGAAGATGTTGCAGGGACCACAAGGAGCACGGACGAGCTGCTGGTGTCTGGGAGCGGATACCAGAACATCATCACCATAGATCTAGTGGATGATCCGATCCTGACAGACAACAACATACGGTACTTCAAGAAGATCTCCAAAGAGATGTACAATTTTACCATAGTAAGGCATGATTACTCTTCTGCCAGTATTTGTTGTCGAGTGGCTTGTCTTAATCTTCCCCCTTATGTAGGATGTGATCAAGCACTCGTAAAGGTAAACCAAAAAACTGAAGGCAGTCGTGAGTGGCCACCAGGAGCTTGTTGCAAAAGAAAAACACATATTAGAAGAGCTGACGAAGAACATTTATCTTCAGAGAGAGCTCGACAAGCTGAAGCTGGAGCGGACGTGAGAGATGTGGCTCCTCAAGAACAATCTCTGAAATCTCAAGAAGGCCAACTCCATGCTCCAAGAACAACTCAAAGAACAGAAGAAGGCGCACCAAGGAAAGCCTTTTCTTCCCTCGAGTACTTTCACTTAACAATTTATCTTGAATTCTGAAAATATCTTCACCGCAGAGCTTAGGAAAATCTTAACATATAAAGAAGAGCTGCTTACTGACATGAAGAATCTGCTATATTGCCATACAGATGATGTCAAGAGGTTGCAAAAGGTAATCGCCGATACTGAACAACAGTTCATCGACTGCCTTCAGCAGATCAAGACGCTGGGTGAAGAGAAGGAGCAACGGCAAAAGGAACTGGAGGACCTCAGGGGAGCCGCCCAGAAGCTTGTGGATATGGTGGACCCACAAGAAGATGGCAAAGTAGACGAGCGGCCCTTGCTGGAGCGACTTCTCAGAGCGTCGCAGAAGGTCCTCAACTTCCTCACTGAAGCCCCCATTGCGTGTGTCAGCCATGCTCTGAGCTTTGTAAAATCCTTTTGGCCGGAGGCTCGACTAGTGGCATTCGCGTAGGGTGTGGCTGCGGAGTGCTCTGAAGAACAATTCAACGAGTACCTCCAAGAAGCCCAACCTGTAGAAGAGAAGATAGTAAAAAGTGTACTACAGGATTGAGATGTAAAAACAAGTACTCATTTCCTTGTGAATATTTTTCTTTGATGTCTTCACTTGTATGTGCCTTATGACTGAGTTGTCCTCCAAGTTCGAAGGCTAAGTAGTAGACACTACCCCGGGTGCAGCGACCCTGGAAGTAGTCGAAGTAGCTCCGAGTAGGAACCCATCCAACAAGTTAGGTATAACCCGAATGAGCAGGTCTAACCAGTTAGGGAAGAACGCGAGCATCGTCGCGTGACTGCCGTGCTTATGGCAAGAAATCAAAACTACCCTGAGTGCAACGACTCTGGGCGTAGTTGAAATAGCTCCTCATGTGAGCCCATCCAACAAGTTAGGTATAACCCGAATGAGCAGGTCTAACCAGTTAGGAAAGAACACAAGCATCATCGCGTGACTGCCATGCTTATGGCAAGAAATCAAAACTACCCTGAGTGCAACGACTCTGGGCATAGTCGAAATAGCTCCTCATGTGAGCCCATCCAACAAGTTAGGTATAAACCGATCGAACGGATCTAACTTGTTGGGAAAAATGTGATCATTATCGCGAACGACCATCAAAGTCATGGCAAGAAGTCGATTCTTATAAAGTATGGACGTGGCCATAGCCTCCGTCAAAACTTATGACAAGAAGTCAATTTATATAAGCATGAACATGGCTACAGCCTCCGTATGTTAACAGAAAAAATTTACATTCCAAATTTTGTGACACGTAGCCTCCAAATTGATTTGGAAGAAAAAAGGCCGCCTGGGAAAAGCTATCCCCGCACATTTTCTTATGGGTAGAACTTGCGCAGGTTCTGAACGTTCCAAGAATTTGGGGCATCTTGGCCCTCAAGGTATTGTAGCCGATATAACCCCGGTCTTGTAACCTGCTTGACAATAAATGGCTCTTCCCACCTCGAGTTGAGCTTGTGTAAGCCGGACTCGTCTTGGATGCGGCGTAGGACCAAATTGCCTATACTCAACAACCATTCCCTCACGTTGTGATCATGATATCGCCGGACCCCCTGGAGGTATCGTGCTGACTGAACAAGAGCGGTGCAGCGAGCCTCTTCGACAGAGTCGAGCTCTAACTGCCTTGCTTCGTCCGCCTCGCCTTCATTGTACATTTCAACCCTTGGGGATTTCCACATGATGTCGGCCGGTAAGATAGCTTCTGAGCCGTAGACAAGGAAGAACGGTGTTTGTCCTGTGGCTTTGGACGGCTGAGTCCTGAGCCCCAGACGACATGTGGCAACTCGCGTATCCACTTTCCTCCTTTCTTGCTGTTTTCATCATAGAGTCTTTTCTTGAGGCCATCAATTATCATGCCGTTCGCCCTCTCGACTTGACCATTGGCCCTTGGGTGTGCAACAGAGACATATTTGACCTCGATGCACTCATTTTCACAGAACTCCCGGAACTGGTTGGCCGTGAAGTTTGATCCCAGGTCCGTGATGATGGTATTTGGGAAGCTGAAGCAATGCAAGATATCGGAGATGAAACCAACAACTCGATCTGGTGTGAGCTTAGCTATTGGCTTGTACTCGATCCACTTGGTAAAGTTGTCGATAGCCACCAATATATGGATGAAACCGCCTGGCGCCGTTGTGAAGGGTCCAATCATATCAAGGCTCCAGCAAGTGAACGGCCAGGATGGTGGTGTGGTGATGAGACAGTGAGCTGGGACGTGACATTGCTTGCCAAAGAATTGGCAGTTTTGGCATCTCCGCACGAGGTCCTCAGCATCGGACACTACGGTGGGCCACCAGAAACCAGCTCTGTATGCTTTCCCCACTAGTGTTCTTGAAGCTGTGTGGTTGCTGCAAACGCCCTCATGTATCTCCTGTAGTATGTTGTAGCCGTCTTCTCTTGTGACGCACTTCATGAGCACACCCGATCATGCGCCACGCCGATAGAACTTACTGTCGACTAGAATGAAACCTTTGCTTCTATGCATGACACAAGCTGCCTCTATGCTTCTTGCATCCATCCCCGCTGGTAGTCTTTGATCCCGGATGAAGTCAATATAAGCCTCTCTCCAGTCCTCTCCAAGCGTCATAACCTCTCAATCAGGCTGATGAAGGCCAGCACCAGTGGTTACCTGAGGTGAGGATTTGATGGATGGCTATTTCAGCTCCTGGATGAAAACTCCTGCTAGAACTTGTGCGCGGATGGATCCTAGCTTGGACAGTATACCTGTGCCAATATTATGCTCCCGTACCACATGATGAACCTCTAGGTCGAAAAATTTATTTTCCAGCTTGCGCACTTCTTGTACATAAGCGTCCATCGTCTCTTTGTTACAGTCCCACTCTTTGTTGACTTGCTGAACGACAAGAATTGAATCGCCATATACAAGTAGTCGCTTGATGCCTAGTGATATCGCCAAACGTAGCCTGTGAAGCAAGGCTTCATACTCAGCTTCATTATTGGATACCTCCCAAAGGATCTAGAGGACGTACTTCAGTTATTCGCCCCGTGGAGAAATAAATAGGACTCCAACGCTGCCGCCGTCGAGCTTGAGAGATCCATCGAAGTACATGGTCCAATGCTCTAGCTTGTCAACTGGAGTTGGAATTTTATTCTCTCTCCACTCAACCATAAAATTGACTAGAGCTTGAGACTTAATTGCAGTGCGTGGCTTGAAGTCGATTGACAAAGCCCCTAGTTCCACTGCCCACTTTGATATACGCCCCGTGGCATCTTGATTGTGAAGAATATCCGCCAACAGAAAATCCGTAATCACAGTCACCTTGTACTCGTTGAAGTAATGGCGCAACTTTCTTGATGTAATCAGAATTGCATATAAGAGTTTCTAAACTGCTGGGTATCGTACCTTGAATTCGAAGAGTACCTCACTGACGAAGTACATGGGCCTCTGCACTCCAAACGCATGGCCCTCCTCGCCGCGCTTGACTACAATAGCACTGCTGACAACATGAGTTGTTGCCATGATGTAGAGTAGTAGATCTTCTCCCGGCAATGGTGCTGTAAGGACCGGAGGAGACTGAAGGTGATGTTTCAGGTCTCGCAAGGCTCGCTCGGCCTCCTCCATCCACTGGAACTTGTCTTGGCGTTTCAGGAGTTTGAAGAAGGGTAGTCCTCTCTCCCCGAGCCGGGAGATGAACCTGTTCAGGGCTGCCATACAGCCTGTTAGCTTCTGCACATCTTTGATTGTGGCCGGAGCCCCCATATTAGTTGTGGCAGAACCAACCTGAATTATACCAGCTCAAGTACGCGAGTCCACTTCAGAGGGCTCCATCGTGCTTCAAACGGTATAATCCCTTGGCCTGTCGGGTAACATCCCGATAAACCACCGATACACAGGATCAAATAAGGTTACCTCACACGAAGGTGAGTCCAGAGATACAATCACCATCACATTTTTTTTTACATCACAGGGATTTACATTACAAGAGTTTTCAAAAGAAGTACATTACAAATTGCTAAAGCTATGGTTTCTGGCAGCGGAAAACATACACGATGATTACAACACGTCATCAAGACGGATGTCGGGCTAAGCCCGGGCACGACATCATTCGATATCACTGGTGATGGCCGGGGACGGGTCCTATTCCACGGACCAACCTCCTGAAACAGCACAGGGCCAAGGCAAGGGAAGGGTAGGGTCTTCAAGACATTACCTGCAAAACATATAACTAGCAAGGCTGAGTATACTAATACTCAGCAAGGCTTACCCGGGATTGGGTATACTTTAGCCCATAACTAGACTTATGAAGGTTTGTAATAGTTCTAGGTTTAGTTTCAGCTGAAAAAGCATCTAAGAGTAGATCCTTATTTTCAACTTTTAGCTTTCAAATTCTATGTGAGTATCCATTCTAGATAAGCACTTATAACTAAGCAAGCAAGGTAGAGCTCTTTATCTCAACCATCAGTATTACTCATCATATAGTTGCTCTTGTTACTCTGTGTGATAAAGGGCTTAAGTAGTCTCAATCATCGTGAGAGGCGGACGATTCTGAATCTCATTTAACCTTGCAAGGTAAACCTAACTCACACGCTTGGAACACCAAAGGGTCGTTCCGAAGCAACCATTTGCCTTTCATTCTGACTCATGGATCAGATCCACCACAAGCGACTGCAGGAACATACGCACTTCCAAAGTGCAGGACATACGTCTGTAGCGCGACTACAAAACCCGTACTCCTGGTTGCCCTTGCAACACGTATTTCCTCAGTCGAATCAAGTAACCAGAAGAACCAAATACATGTGGTGGGAGGTATGTCCACTCCTCGGGCCGATTGGTTACTAGGCTTACCGCTTACCATATTTCACGGCATGTGGTTAGTACTTTCAAACGCTTAACCCCGATCGGCACACACCGCGACCTTATCAAAATTCAACAACACAGACGGGGTATCACCTCAACCATGATACCTCACAAAACTTCCGTCCGTCATCCTTATAGTGATAACAGGAATGTAAACATTACATTTCCTATATCACGCGAGTGACAAGGAATCACCCGACTTCTACCGGTTCTATTAGCAGAGCATCTAATCGATATGACCTCAGGTGCAATACATTGGTTCCTAGGATCCATGCATCTAGGGTTTCAAGCAATTCCTAAGAACTTAATGTATAGAATTATGTAAATAGATATAGATTGCAGTATAATTAATATAGTGGGTCATGTCCGGGGCTTGCCTTTACTGGTGGGGCTGGGGTTAGTCAAATTAATAACGTCCGAACTTTGGTTCGGGCCTTCAGAGAATTCCCTGACGAAGTTCGCAGGGTCTTCAGGACAACCTCCTTCTGGCTCCGGGATTAGCTGGTAATTTCCGTCGGCGAGAGTGGTCGAGTCTACATGATATGCAAGATGGAGTTTAATGGATGCACACACTTTCATCTCAATTCACGGTAAAGTTGCAATCCAAAAGGTTAACACTCAAGAACTCGTGGTACAAAAAGGAACCTAAGCTTTGAATCATTTACATTCAACTTATGATTATAGCATTGATTTAATTGGAAACAGAAATTAAATATTTCAAGTTTAAATTAAATTCAAAATTGAATATGAACCCTGGATAATTAGGGTTATAAAGTTTTGAAAATTTAAACACAGATCAATTGCATATTTAAAGATGCTGACCAGGAGATCTAATTAGATAAGCTGTAAATGGTATACCTAACTAATTCTACTATAAAACCAATTAAATTGATTAACTTAAAAGAATTTAAATTACAAAACAAGATTAATTTTGAAAATTCCACATCAATGCATACTTATCTATAGAGATTGCATACCAAAAATCATGATCAACAAAGTTAACATGCAGGAACTATGAATATTACACTCTCTTATCTTAGATCTAACATAGATTCCAAAAATATTTAGTTCCATATTAAACTTACATAATAGAAGTTGTAGGGTTCAAAATCTATTTTCCAACAAAACTAGTTTTGCAATTTTTGGAATTTCCTACAATTTTCTATTGAATTTACAAGTCAGCAATACCACTCACATGAAATAACAAGCATTCATTTACTTCTATTTTAAACACAGCACAAATCATATACTTTCATAACAAGGTCACAAAACAAGAGTGATAGAGTTTGAAATAAGGATTCAGGTCCAACTGGTTTTACATTTTTTTGAATTTTCTATGATTTCCTAGGAATTTTCAAAGTTCAGCACATTGGAAAGGAGAAAGAATCAAAATCTTTCATATAGGCCCTCAGAAAAAGTAGGAGCTTCACAACTATGCCCTCCTGCCATGGCCGGCTGGGGCAAGCTCGGTCTTGGCTCAAATCCGGCGAGGGAAGGGCTCGGATGGCAAGGGGAAGGGGGTGGGGAGTGAGAGGGCATCGAGACGCACTCGTTTGAAGCCTTGGTCGGGCTTGGGGAGGTCAGGAAGGGGGTCGCCGGCGTGAAGCCGAAGGGCGGCGACGGGGTGGTACTGGGAACAGAGCTCCGGTGAGAGAGAGAGGCGCAAGAGGGTGGGGACTAGCTTCAACAGGTCCTAGGGCAGCTATATATAGGGAGGAGGAGGTAAGGGAGGGGCGTAAGGCCGAGGACCATGGCGGCGTGGAGGGGTCGGCCGCGCAAATGGCTCGGGCGGCGGCAGCAGGTGCGTGGTGGCGCGAGGAGAGGCCACGGGGGCGGGCTAGGGCGGAGAGCAGGGCTAGGGCGGCGCATGGGAGTGAGGGGGGGGCAAGGGGGGCTGCACTGCAGTGGTCGGAAACCGAGGAACGGCGGCGGCGGCGCAAGAACAGAGGAGCAGAAGGACTGCGAGAGGAAGAAGAAGGGTGGAGGGGCGCCAATGTGGCAGAACCAACCTGAATTATACCGGCTCAAGTACGCGAGTCCTCTCTGGAGGGCTACCTCGTGCTTCAAATGGTATAATCCTATTGGCCTGTCGGGTAACGTCCCGATAAACCACCGAACGCAGGATCCAACAAGGTACCTCACACAAAGGTGAGTCCAGAGATATAAATGCCAGTACATTTTACACCACAGGCAGATATATTACAAAAATTATACAAAGCATCAATAGCTCCCACTGAAGGAAGATTATTACAAAACAGGTTCAAATTTTAAGTCAAAGCAGCGGAGTTTAAAAAGCGTAGACATTGTACACGTTGTTATTACAGATATCATGCTAGCCCTGGCACGATATCACTCGCGGAGTTTGTGTTGGCCGGGGACAGATCCCACTCCACGGACCAACCATCAGGCAAGGGGTAGGGTCACGGTGTAATAAATGCTAGTTCACCAGGGAGATTACCTGAAGTAAATCAACAAAAGCAAGGCTGAGTATACTAATACTCAGCAAGGCTTACCCGTCTCATGGTATACTTAGCCATGTATCTAGACTTATGCAGGCTTTTTAAGTTTTGGGTAGAGTTTTCAGCTGAAAAGCAACAAAGAGTAGATCCTTATTTTCAACTTTTAGCTTTCAGGTTCTAGTTGATTAACCACTCTAGGTAAGCACCTATAATTACTCAAACATGGTAGAATCTTTACTCAAACATCATCTTTAATAATCACAAATTGCTCTTGTTACTCTATGTGGCAAAGGGATTAAGCATTCTCAATCTCCGCGAGAAACGGACGATTCCTGAATCGAATTTCAAAACCTTGCAAGGGTAAACCTAACTCACACGCTTGGAACACCAAAGAGTCGTTCCGAAGCAACCGTTTACCTTTCATTTCGACTCGTGGATCAGATTCACCACAAGCGACTGCAGGACCATACGCACTTCCAAAGTGCAGGACGTACGTCTGTAGCGCGACTACAAAACCCGTACTCCTGGTTGCCCAGCAACACGTATTCCTACACGTCGAATTAAGTAACCAAAAGAAGCAAATACATGTGGTGGGGGGTATGTCCACTCCTCGGGCCGATTGGTTACTAGGCTTACCGCTTACCATATTTCACGGCATGTGGCTAGTACTTTCAAACACTTAACCACCGCTACCACACACTGCGACCTTATCAGGTTCCATAACACAGACGGGTATCATCTCAATATGATACCTCATAAAAATCCCGTTTGTCATCCTTATAGTGATAACAGGAATGTAAACATCACAATTCCTATATCGCGCGAGTGATAGGAAATCACTCGACTTCTACCGGTCCTATCAGCATAGCAGCTAGTCGGACTCAAGTTCTAGTGTTCAATACATCGGTTCCTGGAATTATGCAACTAAGGTTTCCAAACAATTCCTAAGAACTTAATGCATACAGATATATATAAATAGTATAGTTTGCAGTGTAAATAAAGTAGGGGTTATGTCCGGGGCTTGCCTTCGCTGGTGGGGCTGGGGTTAGTCAAATTAATATCTTCCGAACCTTGGTTCGGGGCTTTAGAGAATTCCGCGATGAAACTTCCGGGGTCTTCAAAACAAACTCCTTCTGGTTTCAGAATCAGCTGATAATCCCCGTCAGCGAGAGTGGTCGAGTCTATATGAGATGCAAAGTTACAAATTATGGAATGCATATACTTTTATGGTAATTCACAATAAAGTTGCAATCCAAACAGAATAACATTACATTTCGACAAATAACCTAATTACCCTGCACTGGGCAGTCATTTATCGAGTATTATTATTTTATTTAAACCCATTAAACAATGGGGTTGATTACACTAATTATGTAACTAGTGGCATAGGGTAACAGGTTGGGTGTGTTGCTAATAATTATATTAATTAGCTTTACTTATTTATTATATTATTTATTTATATGAACTTTATGTTACTATTATATTATGTCTAATTTATTTGATACTTAATCCTTGATTGGAAATCTCATAACAGATTATACTATTAAATAATAGTACCCTAAAATATTTTCATGATTTTTGGAATATTTAAAATCTATAAAAATTAATTATATAAGATGAACCATACATTATTTCTAATTAAACTTGTACATCAAGAAAATAGTACTGAAATACTAGGATTATTATTTTTCTTAAATTCTACATGTTAAAAGAAAATTAACACAACTGGTTTCATAATTTTGTCATTTTTCTATTAATTATTATGCATTTCCTAAGCCCACAAGTAACTAAACTTGACATTTAAATTAGATCATCAAACATTCAGAAACTGAAGTTCATCCTTTAAGTAAAGTTGTAGATCTTTAACTAAGCATTCCAAAAAAATTTAGTTTGCATTTTTATGATTTTTCCTCGAATAGATACAGAATTTCTAAGTTGACAGCATTATTTACACAAGGGGGTCCTTCGGGCACTATTCAGCTGAGTCTATAGCCTTACAGAAAACCCCCTGGGTTTTCAAGTCTTCTAACCCGGGGTCCTTAGGCTGGGGACCGAACCAGAGCAAAGAAAGGGTGGCCGTGTTCCGGCGACGGCGGTCACCGGCGGCGAGGTCCAAGGGCAGGGAAGGACTCAGGGGCTTACGGTGGTCCTGTTGCGCCACTTGTCGAGGGCTGGGGTGGCCGGTAAGATGGATCTCGACGAGGGCCCGAGGTGGCGGCGGAGGGTCAATGACGACGACGGTGCTCCGGTGATCGACGTTGGCAGCAAACCTACGCACGAGCTTCAGCGAGACACGGGGAACGTGTGGGTACAAACAATTGGAAGGATATGCATCGGATCGGAGGTAATCGACGAGAACAGTGGCGGCGGCGGCGAGGAGGAATACCGGCGATCGTCGGAGAGGCAAAGCAAGGCACTAGAGATGCTACGAAGTGGCCGTAGAGCTCCGGGGTGGTGATGTGGTGCTGGCTAAGGGGTCACGGGGGTGTGGGGAGGCTCGAGTCGCACTGCCCACGGTGAGACCGAAGGCGACGGCCGGGGAGAAACGGCGCGGCGGCGCTCCGGTGTTTGAGCGGGGAAAAAGGAATGGCTGGGGAGCTGCGCGGGGATGATGTGTAGCTGAAATTGGGGTCAGTGCAGGCGGAGCAGCGGTGGAGAGGTGGGACGACGGTGAGCTCGAGCTCGCCGGCGTTCGGGTGGAAATGGCGGCGGCGTTCCGCGGCGTGGGAATGGAGAAAGAAGGAAATGACGCGACCATTAGCTCCGCGGGGTAGTAGTAGTGCTCAAGCGCATGCAAACGCGAGGACCGGACGCTCGGTTTGGAGCCTACCACGGCGACAGCTCGGTGGCGGTCGAGTGGCGGTGGCGCGCGCGTGGCGAGCGCAGGAGACGCCAGGGAAGGAGAGGAGCAGAGGTGGGAGAGGCGGGGACGACGCGTGGGCATGTGCAGAAGCTGGAGGTGGAGCTCGGGGTGCGGCATCGGCGGCGAGCGGCAGCGGCAGGAGCAAAGCAGAGGGGAAGCGGTGGTGCCAGAGGAAGACAAAGCAGGGAGGTGTCAGGGGGTCTTGTTTGCAATTCCCAAAAAGTTCAGGGACCTCTCTGTAAACTAAAATTTCTCACTGCTACAAAGGTCAAATGAGAAAATGCTCAACATGAAAGTTGTAGAGTTTGCATTGTTTTAGGGCTTAGGTTCAGAAACTCAAAGTTTACAACTTTTTAAATTGCATTTTGAAACAAGGATGGAATTTAAATTAACTTTGTCTTTTCCCTCCTAAATTTGATCAAATTTTGGACATGTTTACAATTTTTCTGGTTTGTCATGATTACTTGTAGTTTTACACATTAACCCTTAAGTAAATCTAAATTTTACTTTTACACTTCAATCTTTTCACATGTAAACCCTTATATCTTTGTGTTAATTACACATAGGTCCTTAATTTCATACAAAGTCTATTTCTCATAGGTTTTAACCTAATATTTGTACTTTTCTTCTCTATGGTCATTTGAATTTGACATTTAATAACATTTTTACACAATTGTAGGGACTTATAAAATTCATAATTTACAAATATACCCCTAGTTCTTTGTACAACTCATATATACCATAGCATACATACAACTCACTAATACCTTGTACCTATATTTCTAATTACATGAATGTTACAGCCTTCCCCCCCTTAAAAAGAATCTCGTCCTGAGATTCCGAAGCTGAACAGAATCGGATGATTAGATTTGGGGATTGGCTTGAAGAAAAGTTGGAAAATTTCGTTGAAGATAAGACTCTGTTTCCCAAGTCGCTTCTTCCTCGGTGTGATGATTCCATAAGATTTTATACATCTTAACTGCCCTTCTTCTGGTGAGCCTTTCCTTGGTATCCAAAATTTGAAGAGGTTGTTCGATGTACGATAGATCAGGTTCAATCTCAATGGCATATGTCTCAATGATTTCCGTGGGTACTTTGACACACTTCCTAAGCTGAGAGACGTGGAAAACATTGTGAATGGCAGCCAATTGAGATGGAAGGTGAAGTTTGTAAGCCACTGGGCCACAAACTTTAAGAATTTCAAAGGGTCTGACATACCGGGGTGCTAATTTCCCTTTTATGCCGAAACGTTGGACACCTTTGGTAGGAGATACTCGAAGATAAACAAAATCTCCTATTTGAAATTGCAGAGGTTTCCTCCTCTTATCTATGTAGCTTTTCTGTCTGGACTGAGCGGCTTTAAGGTTGGACTGAATAATCTTAACCTTATCTTCGGCTTCAACGACTAGGTCTGGTCCGAAGATTTTGCATTCACCGGTCTCTGACCAACTCAAAAGAGTTCGGCATCTTCGACCGTATAATGCTTCAAAAGGAGCCATTTGAAGACTAGCTTGATAACTGTTATTGTAAGAGAATTCAGCTAGAGAAAGGCACTTGTCCCAGCTTGTACCATAGTGAATAATACAAGCTCGGAGCATGTCTTCAAGAATTTGATTAACTCGCTCAGTCTGCCCATCAGTTTGGGGATGATACGCGGAACTTCGAATCAATTTGGTTCCTAGAGCTGATTGCAATTGCTCCCAAAATCATGCAATAAATTGGGGCCCTCTATCAGAGATGATAGTTTTAGGAACACCGTGCAATCGAATGATTTGATCCAGATAGACTTCAGCATACTTCTTAGCAGAGTAAGTGGTATGTACAGGAAGAAAATGAGCTATTTTTGTGAGTCTATCAATGATTACCCATATGGAGTCATGCTTCTGAGATGTGTTGGGAAGACCGACAATAAAATCCATGCTAATGTCTTCCCATTTCCATGACGGAATGGGTAGTGGTTGAAGCGTACCAGAGGCTTTTAAATGGCTGGCTTTGACTCTCTGGCAAGTAACACACTCGGATACATATTTGGCAATTTCTCTTTTTATTCTGGTCCACCAAAAATATCGTCGTAGGTCTTGATACATCTTGGTGCTACCAGGATGAATAGAGAATTTGGACAAATGTGCTTCATCAAAGATTTGTTTGCGGAGTAGATGATCCTTAGGCACAACAATTCGATCGTTGAACCACAGAACTCCTTGATGATCAGTGTGAAAATATTTATATTTGGCTTCTCCCAGAGATAGCTTCGATTTGATGATTTTGATACCCTCATCATGTAGTTGCGACATGATGATTCTATCTTGAAGAGTAGACTCAATGGATAGTAGATTCAGACTATCTTGAGGAATGATTTCTAGATTGAGTTTCCTCATCTGATGGCAGAGAGTGTCACTGAAAATTGATATGGATAAGCAGTGACAATGTGCCTTGCGGCTAAGTGCATCCGCAACCACATTAGCTTTGCCTGGATGATAGTGTACCTCAAGGTCATAGTCTTTGATCAGTTCTAACCAACGCCTTTGCCTCATATTTAGGTTAGCTTGAGTGAAAATATACTTGAGGCTCTTATGGTCAGTGTAGATATTACACTTAGCGCCCATAAGATGATGTCTCCAAATCTTGAGAGCATGAATAACAGCTGCCAATTCAAGATCATGAGTTGGATAGTTCTGTTCATGGCTCCAAAGTTCTCGGGATGCATAAGCAATGACCCGGTTGTTTTGCATAAGAACACAACCAAGGCCAATTCCAGAAGCATCGCAATAGACATCAAAAGGCTGAGTATTATCTGGCTGAGCTAGTACTGGAGCAGTCGTCAGAAGTTTTCTCAAGGTGTGAAATGCTTCCTCACATCTATCATCCCAGCGGAACTTAACTTCTTTCTTTAGTAGCTCAGTCATGGGTTTAGCTATCTTGGAGAAATCTGGAATGAATCGGCGATAATATCCCGCTAATCCAAGAAAACTTCGAATTTGATGGACTGAAGTGGGAGGTTTCCAGTCCATAACCTCTTGGAATTTGGTTGGATCAACCGATATGCCTTCACTAGAGATAGTATGTCCCAAAAATTTCACACTATCCAGCCAAAATTCACATTTCGAGAATTTGGCATAAAGGCGATGATCACGTAGTCGTTGAAGAACGACACGTAAGTGATTAGCATGGTCTTCTTTAGTTTTGGAGTATATTAGAATGTCATCAATGAAGACCACGACAAATTTGTCGAGTTCCGGCATGAATACTGAATTCATGAGATACATGAAATATGCCGGTGCATTAGTAAGTCCAAATGACATAACCAGATATTCGTAAAGTCCATATCTGGTCGAGAAGGCCATTTTTGGAATATCACAAGGCCTAATCTTGATCTGATGATAACCAGAGCGTAAGTCAATCTTAGAGAAGACCTTAGCTCCGGCTAGCTGATCAAACAAAATGTCAATGCAGGGCGGAGGGTACTTATTTTTGATAGTAACCGCATTGAGTGGACGGTAATCGACACATAGCCTTAGGCTATCGTCTTTTTTCTTGACAAAGAGAGCAGAACAACCCCAAGGTGAGGCACTTGGGCGTATATAACCCTTATCAAGAAGATCTTGGAGCTGAATTTTTAGTTCTGCTAATTCATTTGGAGGCATGCGATACGGCCTTTTTGAAATAGGAGCAGTGCCAGGTTGAAGTTCAATGATGAACTCGATGTCTCTATCTGGTGGCATTCCAGGCAAGTCATCTGGAAAAACATCGGGGTATTCACATACTATAGGAATATTCTTGACTTTGATATCTGTGATAGCATAAGTGCAAGGGTGCAGACATTCTGGCTGAGGCAGATAAAGGGTGGTGATCCCATAGTATGGTGAATCAATTTCGACAACTCGGGAAGAAATATCTAGTCGTACTTGATGTTTAGCCATCCAGTTTGTCCCAAGTATGACATCGATACCCTCCAAACTTAGTAAAACCAAATCAGTTTTGATCTCTTTACTACCCAACTGAATTGGCACACTTTTAACTAACTGGTTGGAAGTAATATTTCCTCCAGGGGTAGAGATCATATATGACCCTTGAGTGTAACAAGGATCAAGTCCTATCCGGGTACTACAGTTGTTACTAATGAAACTATGTGTTGCTCCTGAATCAAATAATGTAACAACTGGTTTGTGGTGGATAGAGAATGTACCCGACATGATGGAAGCTCCATCCGGAAGCTCTGCAAGTGTAGTGAAATTAATCCGTCCTTGCCGGACTTGCATCATCGGTTTCTTGCCCTTGTTCTGGTTACCCTGGGTGGAACTTTGCCCAGGATTTGGTTTCTTGGGCCGCGAACAATCACAGATAAAATGATCCGCACTCCCGCAATTGAAATAGTGATTATTGCTGTTTCTCTGTTGCACTTGTTGAACATTTGGCCGAGGGCCAGATTGTTGCGGTTGTTGCAGAGGAACAGGAGGTCTGTACCTTCCTTGCTATTAGGGCGGCCTGAAAATCAGTCTACCAGTTGGGGCATTTCGCTGCGGTGCTCTGGGCGGTGCGTTAGAAACAACCCGGTACCTCGGTGGTTGAGCACTCGAGGGTCCAGCAGGGTTCTTCCGCTTTTTCTCAGCATGATGTGCCACGATGCAATCTTCTTAAGTTAAGGCCATATTAACCAGCTCGCTGAAAGTATTTGCCCTTACTAAGTTCAGGCGCTCCTTGAGCTTGGTATTAAGGCCTCGTCGGAAATGATCTTGTTTCTTGGCATCATTATCCGCATGATATCCCGCATATTGACACAGATGATTGAAGTTCTATGCATACTGCAGGACTGTACTGGTGCCTTGAGTAAGTGCCAGGAATTCATTCAACTTTCGCTCCAGCAATCCTTCTGGAATATAGTGTGCTCTGAAGGCTGCTCGAAACTCATCCCAGGTGATAACATGCCCTGCCGGTTGCATGGCATAGAAATTGTCCCACCAGATCCGAGCAGCACCACGGAGTTGCTGGGCGGCAAAGGAAGCTTTGCTGGAGTCCGCACAAGGTATTGTCAATAGAGCGAACTTTGATTCAATTATATGGAGCCAAGCATCGGCATCCAAGGGTTCTTCAGCTTTACTGAAGAATGGAGGCTGGGTACTGATGAAATCCTGGTAACTGGCCACGGGAGGATTGCGGTCATCACGGCCTCCGTGGAACTGTTGATGTTGCTGGTTCTGTTGTGCTTGAACCAGCAAGTTAAGCAGCTCAGTTTGCCGAGCCATAACCTCAGCAAGGTTAGGAGGTGGTGGTGGCGGTTGTTGAGAACCGCTAGCCTGATCTGCCCGGAAACCTTCCGGGGTTCCACGCGTGGCTCCAACCATCTGAAACAAGGAGATGTCCATCATTAACCATATAGCCTTACTCCCAATTTCAGAAGATATATGACTTAGATAAACAATGCACATACTCCATTCAATCATCTCATTTCAGAATCATAAAGATAATGAACAGGATGATAAAATAGGAAACTTATATTACAACACTGGTTCTGATTGTTTTCCGCATCACACATCCGAAAGATCCCTACGCAGGCCATCTATGTTACAACAAATGGCATAAGATCTAGCTAAGTTACATACTACCTAAGTTATTACACTCCCCACAAGTTACATCTAGCTAGTCGACGATTTACGATACTAGAAATTGTTGAAGTTGCCTATAGAAGACTGACTGCCAGAGGGAGAGTGATAGGGGCTAAGAACAGGATCCCCATGCTCAGAGTCAATCTCTGAAACACCCTCAATCTCTTCTGGGTCTTCTTCTTCTTCTTCTTCAGGCATTATGGGTATAGCGGGAAGTATCGGTTGCTGCTGTAGTTCCTCAATGTGTGCCTGAGCATCATCAGCTTCAAGTATCAGATCATGAATTTATGCCTGTAGGAACTCAATAACAGTGTCACGTTGAGTGATAATATGATCACTCTCATTGATCTGATCTTCATGATGGAGGATTGTCTCATCTCTTGCTGTAATGATTTCATCCTTTTGAGTCACCAAGGCTTGTAATTCCACTATTTGGGTCACTTGACGGTCAGCATTCCGATAGTGGCTTTGAGCCACACCAGTTAACTGACTCATACCGTGACGTAGTAGAATCTGGTAATGATGTTGCACATCCATGAACCTGGTAATGATACGGACGGTTTCTTCAGCCAGATCTCCTAGCATATGACCAAGTTGCTCTGTCCGAAAATTCCATTCCGAATTATCAGGATCAATGGTAGGAAATAAACCAATAGGATATGCGGCAACTTCCGTCGGATGCTGATTGCAGAAAAGTTTGATAGCTTCCAAGGCAACAGTTTCAAGGGTATCAACCAGACGATATCTAACCACTTCCACTTCTATGGGATGCCATGAGGAGCGAAAAGGGTGTTGAGGAATTATCATCTTAACCCGGCATCGAGGAACTCCTTCCTCACGATATTCTACCCCATCGTATTGAGGAGGCTCGGTATAATGAAACAATCTTAAGGATTCCCACAAGAGACGAGAAAACCCTTCCCAGTGTAGAGCATTAGTGTGGAAGTGCCCTTCCTGATCCCAAAAGGCATTGGAAGGAGCAGCCATCTGCGATAACAATGCAAATGGTAAGATTTTATTACCCTGTTGAGAACTTACAAGGTAATTAGATTAAGGATAGCTGATTCTGACAACAGCAAAGGCTGGAAATCAGATGGATACTTAAGATATCCGACTAAAGATCTTTACTTACCCAAACTAAGAAAAAACCAACATGTACCTACTTTACAGATACAAATGTTTATGCATCGATTTTTATTGATTAGTGTATTATGCATGAACGCACTAATCGATCTCACAAACAAAAATAACTGCCAAGTAATCTTGGTCTTACGTGGTTAGTTACGGTGGCACAATATAAATACGTCTCTCTCTATTAACTAGTCGATAAGTCCTATCCGTCCTAGTTTCGGAATCGTGGTTAGTGTACCTGCAGAAAACCAAAATTCATATATATATATCCAAACGAACCTTTCATGCCAGCATGTCATGAAAGCGTTCCCATTCATTACTGCTCACTATAGAAATAGCATATGTACAATTACCGCCGTACAGACAATGTTAACATACGTTATCGAAACAACGTATTCACGGGGGTACCGCAAAATGCGGGGGTATGAACAGCGATCGCCATACCCTGCGCCGAACCATCTACTCCCAATGTAGTCAACTAAAGTTGGTACATTGGCAGCATCTCAAGTAAGCCACTGCTTGAGAAACAGCGTTTGGTTCGCATCACCGATGGGAAGGCCAAGCTCCCTCAGTTGGCTGAGGATCCTTACCTTCTTACCTCACGATCGAAGATGTCGTTACAGAAAGTAAGGTCGGATTGTGCATGAATTTAAGTTTTGGCAGGAAAGTAATGCTGGAGGTTAGATTTATATATATATAGTACAACCACCTCTATTTTCCCTTAAACATCACCCTAGGGCTTTACGTACTAAGCACAACCTTAACGAATCCAACGTACCTTTTGCAAAATACTTTGTTGGGCAAATTTTATACCGAAAGTATTTTTAAGGCACTTCATATCTCCAGTGTACACTTGTTAGCTCTGATACCAGCTGTGGCAGAACCAACCTGAATTATACCGGCTCAAGTACGCGAGTCCTCTCTGGAGGGCTACCTCGTGCTTCAAACGGTATAATCCTATTGGCCTGTCGGGTAACGTCCCGATAAACCACCGAACGCAGGATCCAACAAGGTACCTCACACAAAGGTGAGTCCAGAGATATAAATGCCAGTACATTTTACAACACAGGCAGATATATTACAAAAATTATACAAAGCATCAATAGCTCCCACTGAAGGAAGATTATTACAAAACAGGTTCAAGTTTTAAGTCAAAGCAGCGGAGTTTAAAAAGCATAGACATTGTACACGTCGTTATTACAGATATCATGCTAGCCCTGGCACGATTTCACTCGGCGGAGTCTGTGTTGGCCGGGGACGGATCCCACTCCACGGACCAACCATCAGGCAAGGGGTAGGGCCACGGTGTAATAAATGCTGGTTCATCAGGGAGATTACCTGAAGTAAATCAACAAAAGCAAGGCTGAGTATACTAATACTCAGCAAGGCTTACCCGTCTCATGGTATACTTAGCCATGTATCTAGACTTATGCAGGCTTTTTAAGTTTTGGGTAGAGTTTTCAGCTGAAAAGCAACAAAGAGTAGATCCTTATTTTCAACTTTTAGCTTTCAGGTTCTAATTGATTAACCACTCTAGGTAAGCACCTATAATTACTCAAACATGGTAGAATCTTTACTCAAACATCATCTTTAATAATCACAAGTTGCTCTTGTTACTCTATGTGGCAAAGGGATTAAGCAGTCTCAATCTCCGCGAGAAACGGACGATTCCTGAATCGAATTTCAAAACCTTGCAAGGGTAAACCTAACTCACACGCTTGGAATACCAAAGGGTCGTTCCGAAGCAACCGTTTACCTTTCATTCCGACTCGTGGATCAGATCCACCACAAGCGACTGCAGGACCATACGCACTTCCAAAGTGCAGGACGTACGTCTGTAGCGCGACTACAAAACCCGTACTCCTGGTTGCCCAGCAACACGTATTCCTACACGTCGAATTAAGTAACCAAAAGAAGCAAATACATGTGGTGGGGGGTATGTCCACTCCTCGGGCCGATTGGTTACTAGGCTTACCGCTTACCATATTTCACGCCATGTGGCTAGTACTTTCAAACACTTAACCACCGCTACCACACACTGCGACCTTATCAGGTTCCATAACACAGACGGGTATCATCTCAATATGATACCTCATAAAAATCCCGTCTGTCATCCTTATAGTGATAACAGGAATGTAAACATCACAATTCCTATATCGCGCGAGTGACAGGAAATCACTCGACTTCTACCGGTCCTATCAGCATAGCAGCTAGTCGGACTCAAGTTCTAGTGTTCAATACATCGGTTCCTGGAATTATGCAACTAAGGTTTCCAAACAATTCCTAAGAACTTAATGCATACAGATATATATAAATAGTATAGTTTGCAGTGTAAATAAAGTAGGGGTTATGTCCGGGGCTTGCCTTCGCTGGTGGGGCTGGGGTTAGTCAAATTAATATCTTCCGAACCTTGGTTCGGGGCTTCAGAGAATTCCGCGACGAAACTTCCGGGGTCTTCAGAACAAACTCCTTCTGGTTCCGGAATCAGCTGATAATCCCCGTTAGCGAGAGTGGTCGAGTCTATATGAGATGCAAAGTTACAAATTATGGAACGCATATACTTTTTATGGTAATTCACAATAAAGTTGCAATCCAAACAAAATAACATTACATTTCGACAAATAACCTAACTACCCTGCACTGGGCAGTCATTTATCGAGTATTAATTATTTTATTTAAACCCATTAAATAATGGGGTTGATTACACTAATTATCTAACTAGTGGCATAGGGTAACAGGTTGGGTGTGTTGCTAATAATTATATTAATTAGCTTTACTTATTTATTATATTATTTATTTATATGAACTTTATGTTACTATTATATTATGTCTAATTTATTTGATACTTAATCCTTGATTGGAAATCTCATAACAGATTATACTATTAAAGAATAGTACCCTAAAATATTTTCATGATTTTTGGAATATTTAAAATCTATAAAAATTAATTATATAAGATGAACTATACATTATTTCTAATTAAACTTGTACACCAAGAAAATAGTACTGAAATACTAGGATCATTATTTTTCTTAAATTCTACATGTTAAAAGAAAATTAACACAACTGGTTTCATAATTTTGTCATTTTTCTATTAATTATTATGCATTTCCTAATCCCACAAGTAACTAAACTTGACATTTAAATTAGATCATCAAACATCCAGAAACTGAAGTTTATCCTTTAAGTAAAGTTGTAGATCTTTAACTAAGGATTCCAAAAAAATTTAGTTTGCATTTTTATGATTTTTCCTCGAATAGATACAGAATTTCTAAGTTGACAGCATTATTTACACAAGGGGGTCCTTCGGGCACTATTCAGCTGAGTCTATAGCCTTACAGAAAACCCCCTGGGTTTTCAAGTCTTCTAACCCGGGGTCCTTAGGCTGGGGACCGAACCAGAGCAAAGAAAGGGTGGCCGTGTTCCGGCGACGGCGGTCACCGGCGGCGAGGTCCAAGGGCAGGGAAGGACTCAGGGGCTTACGGTGGTCCTGTTGCGCCACTTGTCGAGGGCCGGCGATCGTCGGAGAGGCAAAGCAAGGCACTAGAGATGCTACGAAGTGGCCGTAGAGCTCCGGGGTGGTGATGTGGTGCTGGCTAAGGGGTCACGGGGGTGTGGGGAGGCTCGAGTCGCACTGCCCACGGTGAGACCGAAGGCGACGGCCGGGGAGAAACGGCGCGGCGGCGCTCCGGTGTTCGAGCGGGAAAAAAGGAATGGCTGGGGAGCTGCGCGGGGATGATGTGTAGCTGAAATTGGGGTCAGTGCAGGCGGAGCAGCGGTGGAGAGGTGGGACGACGGTGAGCTTGAGCTCGCCGGCGTTCGGGTGGAAATGGCGGCAGCGTTCCGAGGCGTGGGAATGGAGAAAGAAGGAAATGACGCGACCATTAGCTTCGCGGGGTAGTAGTACTGCTCAAGCGCGTGCAAACGTGCGGACCGGACGCTCGGTTTGGAGCTTGCCACGGCGACAGCTCGGTGGCGGCCGAGCGGCAGTGGCGCGCGTGTGGCAAGCATAGGAGACGCCAGGGAAGGAGAGGAGCAGAGGTGGGAGAGGCGGGGGCGACGCGTGGGCATGTGCAGAAGCTGGAGGTGGAGCTCGGGGTGCGGCATCGGCGGCGAGTTGCAGCGGCAGGAGCAGAGCAGAGGGGAAGCGGTGGTGCCAGAGGAAGACGAAGCAGGGAGGTGTCAGGGGAACTTGTTTGCAATTCCCAAAAAGTTCAGGGACCTCTCTGTAATCTAAAATTTCTCACTGCTACAAAGGTCAAATGAGAAAATGCTCAACATGAAAGTTGTAGAGTTTTTCAAACTCTACAACATTGTTTTAGGGCTTAGGTTCAGAAACTCAAAGTTTACAACTTTTTAAATTGCATTTTGAAACAAGGATGGAATTTAAATTAACTTTGTCTTTTCCCTCCTAAATTTGATCAAATTTTGGACATGTTTACAATTTTTCTGGTTTGTCATGATTACTTGTAGTTTTACACATTAACCCTTAAGTAAATCTAAATTTTACTTTTACACTTCAATCTTTTCACATGTAAACCCTTATATCTTTGTGTTAATTACACATAGGTCCTTAATTTCATACAAAGTCTATTTCTCTTAGGTTTTAACCTAATATTTGTACTTTTCTTCTCTATGGTCATTTGAATTTGACATTTAATAACATTTTTACAAAATTGCACATAGGGACTTATAAAATTCATAATTTACAAATATATCCCGAGTTCTTTGTACAACTCATATATACCATAGCATACATACAATTCACTAATACCTTGTACCTATATTTCTAATTACCTGAATGTTACAGCCAAGGACTTGATTGCAAATTTCAAAAACTTTAAGGGCCAAAAAGTAAAGCTAAATTTCCCACTGTTACAGGGTTCTAATGGAAAAATGGCCAAAATAGAAAATGTGTAACTTTTCAAGCTCTACAACATTGCTTTAGGGTTTGAATTCAAAAACTCAAAGTATACATATTTATTTTGATAACTTGGACTAAATTTGAACTTTATAAAAGTTTTGTCCTTCCCAAAGTAAAACTCACATACTTTTAGACTTACATGCAAGTTTTCAAAACTGTCATGATGACTAACATTTTTACATATAAACCCCTAGTAAACTTTAAAAGTTACTTTTGCAACTCATACATCTTGCACAAAAGGACTCATATTTTTATAAAATTACACATAAGGTCTTATTTCTACAATTACATCCAACCTTATACATTTCAACACATGCATTACATTTCATAACCTATTATGGTACAATTTGACACCTAGGGTGTCACAGCCTCCCCCTAAAAGGAATCTCGTCCCGAGATTCGATTTCAGAAAGAATCAGACGATTAGGTTTGGGGATTGGCTTGAAGGAAGTTTGGGAAATTTTGTTGAAGATAAGATTCTGTTTCCCAAATTGCTTCTTCTTTGGTGTGGTGATCCCACAAAATCTTGTACATCTTAATCGTCTTTCTCCTGGTGGCTCTTTCCTTAGTATCCAAAATTTGAATAGGTTGCTCGATGTAAGACAGATCAGGCTCAATCTCAATGGCGGTGGTTTCAATGATCTCCATAGGTACTTTAATACATTTCTTGAGTTGAGGGACATGGAAGACATCGTGAATGGCAGCCAATTGAGATGGGAGGCGAATTTTGTAAGCCACGGGGCCACAGACCTTAAGAATCTCAAAGGGTCCAACATACCGTGGTGCTAATTTCCCTTTTATGCCGAAACGCTGAACACCCTTGGTAGGAGATACTCGGAGATAGACAAAATCTCCTGTTTGGAATTGCAGAGGCTTCCTTCTTTTATCTGCATAGCTTTTCTGTCTGGACTGAGCTATTTTAAGGTTGGCTTGAATAATCTTGACTTTATCTTCGGCTTCGACAACTAGATCTGGTCCAAAGATTTTGCGTTCACCGGTCTCGGACCAACTCAAAGGAGTTCGACATCTGCGACCATATAACGCTTCAAAAGGAGCTATCTGAAGGCTAGATTGATAACTGTTGTTATAAGAGAATTCAGCCAGAGCAAGATATTTGTCCCAGCTTGTACCATAATGAATAATACAAGCTCGGAGCATGTCTTCAAGAATTTGGTTGACTCGCTCAGTCTATCCATCAGTCTGGGGATGATATGCAGAGCTTCGAATCAGTTTGGATCCAAGAGCAGACTGTAGTTGTTCCCAGAAGCGTGCAATGAATTGTGCCCCCCGATCAAAAGTAATAGTCTTGGCGGAATAAGTAGTATGTACGGGAATAAAGTGAGCCATTTTTGTGAGTCTATCAATGATTACCCATATGGAGTCATGTTTTTGGGAGGTGTTAGGAAGACCAACAATAAAATCCATACTAATGTCTTCCCATTTCCATGACGGAATGGGCAATGGTTGGAGTGTACCAGATGCCTTGAGATGACTGGCTTTAACTCTCTGGCACGTATCGCACTCGGATACATATTTAGCAATTTCTCTTTTCATTCAGGTCCACCAAAAATTCCGTCGTAGATCTTGATACATTTTGGTACTACCAGGATGAATAGAGAATTTAGATAGATGGGCTTCATCAAGGATTTGCTTATGAAGTGGATGGTCTTTAGGTACAACAATACGATTGTTGAACCATAGAACTCCTTGATGATCGGTGTGAAAACACTTATATTTGGCTTCTCCCAGAGATAACTTTGATTTGATAATTTTGATACCCTCATTATGTAGTTGAGACATGATGATTTTATCTCGAAGGGTAGACTCGATCGATAAAAGATTTAGACTACCTTGAGAAATGATTTCTAAATGGAGCTTCCTCATCTGATTGCAGAGAGTGTCACTGAAGGTTGCTATGGATAAACAGTGACAATGTGCCTTGCGGCTAAGGGCATCCGCAACCACATTGGCCTTGCCAGGATGGTAGTGTACCTCAAGATCGTAGTCTTTAATCAGTTCTAACCAATGCCTTTGCCTCATATTTAAGTCAGCTTGAGTGAAGATATACTTGAGGCTCTTATGGTCAGTATAGATGTTGCACTTAGCACCCATAAGATGATGTCTCCAGATCTTGAGAGCATGAATAACAGCTGCCAATTCAAGATCATGTGTTGGATAATTTCGTTCATGGTTCCGAAGTGCTCGGGATGCATAAGCAATGACTCGGTTGTTTTGCATAAGAACACAACCAAGGCCAGTTCCCGAAGCATCACAGTAGACATCAAAAGGCTGAGTATTATCTGGTTGAGCCAGCACTGGGGCGGTTGTTAGAAGTCTTCTCAAAGTGTGGAATGCTTTATCACACTTATCATCCTAGCAGAACTTAACCTCTTTCTTAAGCAGTTCAGTCATAGTTTTAGCTATCTTGGAGAAATCTGAAATGAATCGATGATAGTATCCCGCCAATCCGAGGAAACTCCATATTTGATGGACCGAAGTTGGAGGCTTCCAATCCATAACTTCCTGGACTTTGGTTGGGTCAACCGATATGCCTTCACTAGAGATGGTGTGTCCGAAAAATTTCACACTACCCAGCCAAAATTCACATTTTGAGAATTTGGCATAGAGGCGATGATCATGTAGTCGTTGAAGAATGATGCGTATGTGATCAGCATGGTCTTCGTTAGTCTTGGAATATATCAGAATATCATCGATGAAGACCACGACAAATTTGTCAAGTTCTGGCATAAAGACTGAATTCATGAGATACATGAAATACGCCGGTGCATTGGTAAGCCCAAATGACATAACCAGATATTCATAAAGTCCATATCTAGTTGAGAAGGCCGTTTTTGGAATGTCACAAGGCCTAATCTTGATCTGATGATAACCAGAGCGTAAGTCAATCTTAGAGAAGACCTTAGCTCCAGCTAATTGATCGAACAAAATATCAATGCGGGGAAGTGGGTACTTATTTTTGATAGTGACCGCATTGAGTGGACGATAATCAACACATAGTCTTAGGCTATTGTCCTTCTTTTTGACGAAAAGAGCGGGACAACCCCAAGGTGACGCACTTGGGCGTATAAAACCTTTATCAAGAAGATCTTGAAGTTGAATTTTCAATTCAGCCAATTCATTTGGAGACATGCGATACGGCCTCTTCGAAATAGGAGCGGTGCCAGGTTGAAGTTCAATAATGAACTCGATGTCTCTGTCTGGTGGCATCCTAGGCAAGTCATCTACAAAGACATCGGGATATTCACAGACTATTGGGATATCTTTTACTTTGACGTCTGTGATGGCATAAGTGCAAGGGTGCAAATACTCTTGCTGAGGCAGACAAGGGATAATAGCTTCTTGATGTGGTGAGTTAATCTCAATAACTCGGGATGAGATGTCTAACAGTACTCCATGTTCTGTCATCCAATTTGTCCTGAGTATAACATCAATACCGTCTAGATTTAGCAGTACTAAATCAGTCTTGATTAGTTTACTACCTAACTGAATTGGCACACTTTTAACCATTTGGTTAGAAGTAATCTTTCCTCCAGGGGTAGAAATCATATATGACCCTTTAGTAGAACAAAGATCAAGTCCTATTCGGGTACCACAGTTGTTACTGATGAAACTATGAGTTGCTCCAGAATCGAATAATGTAACAACTGGGTTATGGTGTATAAAGAATGTACCCGACATAATAGGAGCTCCATCCGGAAGTTCTGCAAGGGTAGTGAAGTTAACTTGTCCCTGCCGGACTTGCATCATTGGCCTCTTACCCTTGTTCTAGTCATTCTGACTAGTACTCTGCCCTTGATTAGGCTTCTTGGGCTGCGGACAATCTTTGATGAAGTGATCCCCACTTTCGTAATTGAAACCGTGATAGGTGTTGCTTCTCTGCTGGATTTGTTGAACATTTGGCCGTGGGCCAAATTGTTGTGGTTGTTGCAGAGGTACAGGAGGTTGATACTCTTCTTGTTGTTGAGACGGCTTGGAAACCAGTCTGCCGATCAGGGTATTTTGCTATGGCGCTCTTGGCGATACATTCGGAACCAACTGATACTGCGGGGGTTTAATGCTCGCAGGTCTAGTGGAGATCCTTCGCTTCTTTTTGGCACGGTGTGCCGTAATACAATCCTCCTGAGTTAAAGCCATGTTAACCAGCTCACTGAAGGTATTCACCTTGATAAGATTCAGATGTTCTTTGAGCTTAGTATTCAAACCTCGACGAAAACAATCTTGCTTCTTGGCATCATTATCAGCATGATAGCCCGCATACTGACACAGGTGATTAAAAGCCTGTGCATATTGCAGTACGGTGCGGGTGCCTTGAGTAAGTACCAAGAACTCATTCAGTTTTCGCTCCATCAGCCCTTCAGGTATATGATGTGCCCTGAAGGCATTACAGAATTCTTCCCAGAAGATAACATGGCCATCCGTTTGCATAGCACAATAATTATCCCACCAGATACGGGCAGCTCCGCGTAATTGTTGGGCAGCGAAATGAGCCTTGTTGGAGTCCGCACATGGAATCGTGAGAAGAGCAAACTTAGATTCAATGGTGCGGAACCAAGCATCAGCATCCAAGGGCTCCTCCGCTTTGCTGAACAGCGGAGGCTGAGTACTGAGGAAATCTTGATAGGTTGCTACCAGAGGTTCATCACAACCTCGTGACTGCTGGTGTTGTTGATTCTGCTGTGCTTGTACCAATAGGTTGAGAAGTTCAATTTGCCGAGCCATAACCTCAGCTAGATGTGAAAGTGATAGGGATGGTTGTTGGGAATTGCTGGATTGATCTGCCCGGAAACCTTCCGGGGTTCCATGTGTGGCTCCAACCATCTGAAACAAAAATTCAGATGATAAAATTTATTTACCCTGCTGAAGACTTACAAGGTAAATAGGACAAGACAACCGGTTCTGATACAGCAAAGGTTGGAAATCAGAAAGATACTTAAGATACTTGACCAACACTACCACAAGAATCCCGTTAACCACACCAGAGATTAACAACCTACCACATATCCTTAAAAGAACCAAAACACACATTGTATTTGATGATGAGTTTTACATGCACGTTCTACTCGTCCTCACAATCCAAAATAACTGCCAAATATCTTTGGACTTACGTGGTTAACTTCGGTGGCATTATACATACGTCTCTCACTATTAACTAGTCGATAAACCCTATCCGTCCTAGTTTCGTAATCATGGTTAGTGTACCTGCAGAAAACCACAATACATATATCCAATGAACCTTTCATGCCAGCATGTCATGAAAGCGTTCCCATTCATTACTGTTCACTATAGAAACAGCATCTGTACAATTACCGCCGTATAGACAACGTTAGCATACGTTATCGAAATAACGTATTCACGGGGGTACCGCAAAATGCGGGGGTATGAACAGCGATCGCCATACCCTGCGCTGAACCATATACTCCCAATGTAGTCAACCTAAGTTGGTACATTGGCAGCATCTCAAGTAGGCCACTGCTTGAGAAACAGCATTCGGTTCGCATCACCGATGGGAAGGCCAAGCTCTCTCAGTTGGCTGAGGATCCTTACCTCCTTACCTCACCATCGAAGATGTCGTTACAAAAAGTAAAGTTGGGTTGTACATGAATTTAAGTTTTAACAGAAAAGTAATGCTGGTAGTTAGGGTTATATATATATAGCCACCTCTATTTCCCTCATAAACATTACCCTAGGGCTTTACGTACTAAGCACGATCCTTAAGGAAACCAACGTAGTTTTGCCAAACATTTTGGTGGTCAAACTTTTATACTGAAAGCATTTTTAAGGTAAAATATATCTCTAGGGTAACCTTATAGCTCTGATACCAGCTGTGGCAGAACCAACCTGAATTATACCGGCTCAAGTACGCGAGTCCACTTCAGAGGGCTCCATCGTGCTTCAAACGGTATAATCCCTTGGCCTGTCGGGTAACGTCCCGATAAACCACCAATACATAGGATCAAATAAGGTTACCTCGCACGAAGGTGAGTCCAGAGATACAATCACCATCACATTTTTTTTACATCACAGGGATTTATATTACAAGAGTTTTCAAAAGCAGTACATTACAAATTGCTAAAGCTATGGTTTCTGGCAGCGGAAAACATACGCGATGATTACAACACGTCATCAAGACGGATGTCGGGCTAAGCCCGGGCACGACATCATTCGATATCACTGGTGATGGCCGTGGACGGCTCCTATTCCACGGACCAACCTCCTAAAACAGCACAGGGTCAAGGCAAGGGAAGGGTAGGGTCTTCAAGACATTACCTGCAAAACATATAACTAGCAAGGTTGAGTATACTAATACTCAGCAAGGCTTACCCGGGATTGGGTATACTTTAGCCCATAACTAGACTTATGAAGGTTTGTAATAGTTCTAGGTTTAGTTTCAGCTGAAAAAGCATCTAAGAGTAGATCATTATTTTCAACTTTTAGCTTTCAAATTCTATGTGATTATCCATTCTAGATAAGCACTTATAACTAAGCAAGCAAGGTAGAGCTCTTTATCTCAACCATCAGTATTACTCATCATATAGTTGCTATTGTTACTCTATGTGATAAAGGGATTAAGTAGTCTCAATCATCGTGAGAGGCGGATGATTCTGAATCGCATTTAACCTTGCGAGGTAAACCTAACTCACACGCTTGGAACACCAAAGGGTCGTTCCGAAGCAACCGTTTGCCTTTCATTCCGACTCGTGGATCAGATCCACCACAAGCAACTGCAGGAACATACGCACTTCCAAAGTGCAGGACATACGTCTGTAGCGCGACTACAAAACCCGTATTCCTGGTTGCCCTTGCAACACGTATTTCCTCAGTCGAATCAAGTAACCAGAAGAACCAAATACATGTGGTGGGAGGTATGTCCACTCCTCGGGCCGATTGGTTACTAGGCTTACCGCTTACCATATTTTGCGGCATGTGGTTAGTACTTTCAAACGCTTAACCCCGATCGGCACACACTGCGACCTTATCAAAATTTAACAACACAGACGGGGTATCACCTCAACCATGATACCTCACAAAACTCCCGTCTGTCATCCTTATAGTGATAACCGGAATGTAAACATTACATTTCCTATATCGCGCGAGTGACAGGGAATCACCCGACTTCTACCGGTTCTATTAGCAGAGCATCTAATCGATATGACCTTAGGTGCAATACATTGGTTCCTAGGATCCATGCATCTAGGGTTTCAAGCAATTCCTAAGAACTTAATATATAGAATTACGTAAATAGATATAGATTGCAGTATAATTAAAATAGTGGGTCATGTCCGGGGCTTGCCTTTACTGGTGGGGCTGGGGTTAGTCAAATTAATAACGTCCGAACTTTGGTTCGGGCCTTCAGAGAATTCCCTGACGAAGTTCGCAGGGTCTTCAGGACAACCTCCTTCTGGCTCCGGGATTAGCTGGTAATTTCTGTCGGCGAGAGTGGTCGAGTCTATATGATATGCAAGATGGAGTTTAATGGATGCACACACTTTCATCTCAATTCACGGTAAAGTTGCAATCCAAAAGGTTAACACTCAAGAACTCATGGTACAAAAAGGAACCTAAGCTTTGAATCATTTACATTCAACTTATGATTATAGCATTGATTTAATTGGAAACAGAAATTAAATATTTCAAGTTTAAATTAAATTCAAATTGAATGTGAACCCTGGATAATTAGGGTTATAAAGTTTTGAAAATTTAAACACAGATCAATTGCATATTTAAAGATGCTGACCAGGAGATCTAATTAGATAAGCTGTAAAGGGCATACCTAACTAATTCTACTATAAAACCAATTAAATTGATTAACTTAAAAGAATTTAAATTACAAAACAAGATTAAGTTTGAAAATTCCACATCAGTGCATACTTATCTATAGAGATTGCATACCAAAAATCATGATCAACAAAGTTAACATGCAGGAACTATGAATATTACACTCTCTTATATTAGATCTAACATAGATTCCAAAAATATTTAGTTTCATATCAAACTTACTTAATATAAGTTGTAGGGTTCAAAATCTAGTTTCCAACAAAACTAGTTTTGCAATTTTTGGAATTTCCTACAATTTTCTATTGAATTTACAAGTCAGCAATACCACTCACATGAAATAACAAGCATTCATTTAATTCTATTTTAAACACAGCACAAATCATATACTTTCATAACATGGTCACAAAACAAGAGTGATAGAGTTTGAAATAAGGATTCAGGTCCAACTAGTTTTACATTTTTTTGAATTTTCTCTGATTTCCTAGGAATTTTCAAAGTTCAGCACATTGGAAAGGAGAAAGAATCAAAATCTTTCATATAGGCCCTCAGAAAAAGTTGGAGCTTCACAACTATGCCCTTCTGCCATGGCCGGCCGGGGCAAGCTCGGTCTTGGCTCAAATCCGGCGAGGGAAGGGCTCGGATGGCAAAGGGAAGGGGGTGGGGAGTGAGAGGGCACCGAGATGCACTCGTTTGAAGCCTTGGTCGGGCCTGGGGAGGTCGGGAAGGGGTCGCCGGCGTGAAGCCGGAGGGCGGCGGCGGGGTGGTACTGGGAGAAGAGCTCCAGCGAGAGAGAGAGGCGCAAGAGGGTGGGGACTAGCTTCAACAGGTCCTAGGGCAGCTATATATAGGGAGGAGGAGGTAAGGGAGGGGCGTAAGGCCGAGGACCACGGCGGCGTGGAGGGGTTGGCCGCGCAAATGGCTCGGGCGGCGGAGGCAGGCGCGTGGTGGCGCGAGGAGAGGCCACGGGGGCGGGCTAGGGCGGAGAGCAGGGCTAGGGCGGCGCCTGGGAGTGGGGGGGCAAGGGGGGCTGCACTGCAGTGGTCGGAAACCGAGGAACGGCGGCGGCGGCGCAAGAACAGAGGAGCAGAAGGACTGCCAGAGGAAGAAGAAGGGTGGAGGGGCGCCAAGGACTTGATTGCAAATTACAAAAACTTTAAGGGCCTGAAAGTAAAGCTAAATTTCTCACTGTTACAGGGTTCTAATGGAAAAATGGCCAAAATAGAAAATGTGTAACTTTTCAAGCTCTACAACATTGCTTTAGGGTTTGAATTCAAAAACTCAAAGTATACATATTTATTTTGATAACTTGGACTAAATTTGAACTTTATAAAAGTTTTGTCCTTCCCAAAGTAAAACTCACATACTTTTAGACTTGCATGCAAGTTTTCAAAACTGTCATGATGACTAACATTTTTACATATAAACCCCTAGTAAACTTTAAAAGTTACTTTTGCAACTCATACATCTTGCACAAAAGGACTCATATTTTTATAAAATTACACATAAGGTCTTATTTCTACAATTACATCCAACCTTATACATTTCAACACATGCATTACATTTCATAACCTATTATGGTACAATTTGACACCTAGGGTGACACATTAGTGATGGCCGTAATCTTCACAGGATTGGCTTCAATTCCCCAGTTCTGATGATGAACCCGAGCAATTTCCCTGATGGTACTCTGAAAACGCATTTAGTTGGGTTGAGCTTCCACCAAAACCTGCGTAGGCTGCTGAACGTCTCTTCCAAGTCTGCAATCAGGTCATCGGGATTCCTGGTCTTGATGAACACATCATCCATGTAGGCTTCAACATTCTGATGCAGCTGATTAGCAAAACACATCTGAATCATGCGCTGATAGGTTGCTCCTGCATTTTTCAACCCGAAAGACATAGTTTTGTAAGCGTATGTCCTGAACGGGGTAATGAATGTGGTTTTGATTTGATCTTCCTCCTCGAGCGCAATCTGGTGATATCCTTAATAACCATCAAGGAAGCAAAGGAGTACATGACCCGCCGTCGAGTCGAGAACTTGATCAATGCGCGGTAGCCTGAAGTGATCCTTTGGGCAATGCTTGTTGAGATCGGTGTAATCAATGCACATTCTCCATTCATGATTCTTTTTCTTTACAAGGATGGGATTAGCTACCCACTCTGGATGGATTACTTCTTTAATGAAGCCAGCCACGAGGAGTTTAGCTATTTCCTGTTTAATTGCCTCACGCTTGTCATGAGCAAACCTTCGAAGGCTTTGCTTTTTGGGCACAGCCTGTGGGTGTACATTCAGACTATGCTCGATAAGTTCCCTGGACACACCTGGCATATCCGCTGGTTTCCACGTGAATATGTCTTGGTTAGCCCGAAGGAAACTGACAAGCGCGAGTTCCTATTTCTCATCTAAGCCTGCACCGATGACGGCGGTCTTGGATGAGTCACCCTCCTGGAGCTGGATCGTCTTGAGGGCCACATCATCCATCGACTGGATGCTCGACTTGCTGGCCTTTCTCGAAGGAATTTCCAACCCGGACTGAGAGAGCTGCTGGGCGGCCGCGAGTACTTCTCCCGAAGCATCTGACACACGAGTAGTCGAAGCGTACTGGATCACCTCCTGATTGCAGTCATACGACTTCTTCAAGTTACCCCGGAGAGTGAGTACTCCACTGAGTCCTGGCATCTTGAGAAGCAGATAAACATAATGCGGCACTGCCATGAATTTGGCGAGTGCCGGACGTCCCAGTATGGCATGATAAGAAGATTTGAAGTTAGCAACTTTGAATTTAATGAACTTGGTGCGGTAATTCTCCCTCGTTCCAAAGGTGACTAGAAGAACCACCGTGCCAAGTGGGTGCGCCGCATTACCTGGGACAATGCCGTAGAAAGGAGACTTGCTCGAAACCAGCATGTCCGTGAAGTCCAGACCCATCTTTCTCAAAGTGCTGGCGAAGATGACGTTGAGACCACTCCTGCCGTCGATGAGCACTTTGGTGAGCCTGACTTCTGCAACCACCGGATCCAGGACCAGGGAGAACTTACCGGGCTCCGAGAAACTTGTCCACTAATCATAGCATGAGAACGAGATGGGGACCTCCGACCAACGGAGTGGTCGTGGGGCCGCCGGCTCGACGGACATGATCTACTAGAGAAACAGTTTCTGTTCCCGCCTGGAACCGAAGTCTCCATCTGCCCCGAAGATGATGTTGACGGTCTTTGAGGCATCCTGGAACTTCGCGTTGTGCGATTTGTCCCCTTGGTCATCCTCTTTGGGTTCTTGGCCTACTGGCTTGTTCTTCTTGCCGCCACCGGGATTGCTAAATTTTCTCCGGAGGTGGTAACAATCAATTACCGCATGATTGGCACCTGGATGCCATGGGCATTTCTTCTGCAGGAGTTTCTCAAACTCTTCCTACATTGTTGTCTTCTTGCCTCGTGAAGGATGATCCACAGCCACAATGAGATCATCTGGCTTGCGCTTTCGGGATGGACCCAACTAGTCTCACTGGCTCTTGTCATTGCGATTGTCATTTGGACGCCTCAGGTTGCTACCATTGCGCCTTGGAAACCGCTCCCGCATCTTTTCCTCCTGCTCGGACCAGTCGTGCATCATGTCACGAAGCCCCGCAACAGTTTTCGGTCTGTTCCACCCAAAGTCTTTGTAGATGCCTGGGTTAGTGATGCCGTTGTAGAAGCAGTCGATGATGTCTTCCTCTGAGATATTCGCAATGGTAGTGCGGACGTCGAAGAAACAGCGTGTATAGGACCGTAGGAACTCATTACGTTCCTGTTTACATTGAGCAAGTTCGTGATAAGTACCTGCACGAGTGATCGCCCCTAGAAGTTGTCAATGAAGACCTTCTTGAGCCGCTCCCAGGAGTCGATCGAGTTGTTGCTAAGGCTCTCCAACCACGTGAGCGGCGCAGGGTCCAAAGCCATCAGGAAGTAGATGACCTTGGTGATGTTTGATCCCCCTACAACTTCAATGGCGGTGGAGTAGCAACGTAGCCATTGCTGAGGAGCTTGCTTGCCATCATACTTGGTGATGCCGATCGGCTTGAAACCCTCAGGGTACTTGTAACTGCTAAACCATGCGGAGAAAGCTGGAAAACGGTCGCTGCAGTCAGTACCTTCTGTCTCGACTACTTCACGCTCTCTGCGCCTGGAATCGATTACGGACCGCACATCGTGTCCTTCATTGATTCGCTAGTGCAGGTCTTCTGGAGGAGGCCGATGATTGGCCTATCACGGGTTACCCCGTGGAGGTGGCTGTTGCCTCCCGCCAGTGGCCTGGCTCCTGCGAGCATTGTTGTTGTTGTTGCTACGCTGAGGTCGAGGACGACCGCCTGCCGTTCGACTGTGAGCCTGGCTGCGGCTTTCGCCCACGTGCTCCTCCCTGACGGTGGACATCGGGTTTTGTTGATCAAGTTGAATCCAAGCCCTCTACGCATAACAAAGTGCTTGACGCAGGTTTGGATCATTACTGCGCTCGAGTATAGCAGTTACCCTGGCGATGTTGGCAACGGAGTCCTGAAGCCCCGCTCGCTTACGGCAGCGAATTCGGCGTTTAGCTCGCGATGCATAGATCGCATGCGCTCATTGACTCGCCTTCGCCGGGTTGCGCGAGCTCTGTTCCTGGCCCTTCGTGCCTCACGATCGGCGTCATTTTCATCGCCGGTGTTGGCTGTGGCCTCATCTTCAGATATCGCATCAAATTCGATGATGGGCAAGTCGCCATCAGCACCTGGCATGAGACGAGCTCATCAGAGCTCGCTTTGACTAGCTCAGTCAACTCCTCTTCCACGGTGGCTAATAGCCTGCCTTCCTGAAAAGGCAAGGGCTCAAGGTGTGCGACAAGTCAGTTTTTGGCCTCGAGTAGATCAGAGAGTTTTGTGCCCTTCCAATGCACGAAACACCCCTCTGGAGTGGAGGTGATCATCAAACCGTTGTTACCAAAATAACCTGCAGCCCCCCGACATGCGGTGCCTTTGGGCTTTCCGAGTTGGAGTAAAGAGTCCAAGTCCTTCTCCAATGTGGAGAGGGACTCGGAGTTGTTAGCCTCCTGAAGATTAGTGGCCAAATTGCGTAGACCGAGTCATGATCAGTTAAGCAAGTCCTTGAATTGGAATGAGTCCAACCCGAGCAAGGTTGTTGTAGCGTTGGATGGAGTCACGCCGAAAGCAGACTCCTCCTCGGTCCTCGTAGCAGAACCATGGATTGACAAGTCATCGAGATTATCCACGAACTCGTTGAGGTTGCTATGGAAACTCGCCACGGGAGTTTTTGGCTTCATGTCGATGAGAAATCAACGGAAACTACTCGCACCATCTGTGATGCAGACCCACGAGCCAAAAACAAACATCGTGCCCTAAGAGGGCACATCACTGGTGAACTTGAACGATGCCATCGATTTTGCCGGTGGGTCTTCGATGCGCACCCCTACCTGGCGCGCCAGCTGTCGGTGTTTTACCGGCTGCCCACCAAGGGGTATACCCGAGGTGGTAAGTTTAGGTTGGGAGACGCCAAGATCAGGAACTTGAAAGTGCAAGGAACACAAGGTTTAGACAGGTTCAGGCCGCGATGTGCGTAATACCCTACGTCCTGTATGGTGGTTTGTATTGCCTTGGGTGTTGATGTTATGTTTTGAAGGGGTCCCTGCCCACCCTTATATATCCGAGAGGATAGGGTTACATGAATCCTAGTCCAATACTAGCCAAGGAATAGTACTCGAGTACAACTCGAATAGTTTCCTTCTGTACCGACTAGTCCTACTTCGTATACGAGTAGAGTATAACACAGATAAGGTATAGGACAAGTCCTATCCCCTAATCCTGTATGAACTACGTTATGTACACAGACCCGTAGTCCCGGGTCTGACAGATTAGGCCCTGTAAACGGATTGAATGTTCTGACAGTGTCCTGGGTACTTTATAATAGCGTAAGAATGGATTATTCTGGGAATCGGCTTTTAGTTGGTTTTTAGGCCTCTGCTTAGGTTGTTGTTTTGTCACCTTCCGTATCTGTTAGGCTCGATTACGTGCAGGATGTTCTGATTTATGTTGTGAGAGCTTTAACCATTGTAGATTGGATTAACTCGATGCTTATGAAGCAAGATTCATATTGCCACTGGATATATTTGCTATATTTATAGATCCGATCCGGTACTGAACACAATCAGCTCTTTACAGTCGATACCAGGAATCATCCGATGAGCCGATCACGGCTCGGACTAATGTTTATACGTGTCTGTGTATGCAGGAAACTAAGGCATAACACCTTCCTGATCAGGTACAAGGTCAGGTGTCACGACTAGCAATCCGGAAGCCGGGACGTATGTCGGATCTCGGGCCGTTGATCGAGGGACCGAGGCCCACCAGCAGTCCCGGGAGCCTCCTGGCTCCTCGTCTTGCCTGTCGCTGCTCACCGGTGGGTTTCGATCGACAACACATTCTGGCACGCCTGGTGGGACAGTCTTCATCATCTTCATCAGCTACATCATCTTCATCAACTACATCATCTTCATCAACTCCATCGAAATCTATTGGCGAGATGACGAGGGATGAGCCAATCACCTACGAGGAATTGCCTGCTGAACACAAGCAGAAATATAATGAGATTAAAGCCCACTTCAAAGCCGATCTCATCGGCTCCTTCGAGAAGACCCGCCACCACAGCGTCAGGTGGAAAGGATTTTCACCCAAACGCGCCCTTGATGGGGTGGATCTGTCCACCCCGTCAGAAGATCATACCAGAGCTCTACATCAGGAAGTAAACTACGTGGTGGCCCATTCGCTACACCGACATTCCGAGAGCTTGGTTAATGCTTTCGAGCGTGTTGCACTGCGCGTGGTCCAGGAAATTATGAAGCATCAATACTCTCCGACAGGACCTACCTTGGGGAGTTACAAGGGAGAATTGCCATTCCAGGCCAGGCCACCACTGCCTTATGCACTTGCGGCTACAGAATCACATGGTTCTCCAGCCTATGTTGTCTACAAAGTGGGAGGTGATCCTGTAGATCACCAATTCTTCAGTGAGCCGCCCAAAGAGATCCTGCATGGATATATGTGTGCTTATATACTGGATGGCAGCAATCCGGTACACTCAGTGCAGAGGGCGGCTAGAGGAGTTCCTGGAACTGATGCAGACAAACAAGCGTGGCTAGCAACCTATGCCACCGGGCCGAGTCACGATAGTGCGCACTCGGCCCCAGGATCACAGACGGCGGAACAGATCAGTGCCATCCTAAGAGATCAGTTTGGCATTCTACCAAAGAGGAGGGCGATCGGCTATACTAAGCCGTATCCTAGTGATTATGACTTAATTCCCCTACCACCTAAGTATCGACTTCCTGAATTCACTAAATTCAGTGGAGCAGAAGGATCCAGCTCTATGGAGCATGTAAGCCGATACTTAGCGCAATTAGGGATGATCTCGGTGTCGGATCCCTTGCGAGTGAGGTTTTTCTCACAATCTCTCACAGGGCCAGCCTTCGGGTGGTATACGTCATTGGGCCCTGATTTGATTCACACCTGGAAGCAGCTGGAGGAGCAATTTCATATCTAGTATCACTCGGAAGCTACAGAAGCAGGAATTACTGACTTGGCACAAGTACGGTGGAAGCGTGGGGAGACCGTGGCGGAATATATTCGACGCTTCAGAGAGGTGAAGAACCGGTGTTACTCGACGCGAATTTCAGAGAAGGAGGCGGTCGAGTTGGCATCTTTGGGATTACTAAAGCCGATCAGGGATCTGGCTTTCTAGTTGGAGTTTACTTCTTTAGTGCATTTGGTGCAAAAGCTAACAATGCATGAGCGGTGCCACCCAGAGCTATGCCAAGATAAGTTCAAGCATCAAGTGACATTGATCGACATAGAGGAAGCTAAAGACTCTGGGGATGAGCAGGAAGTGGCAGTCGTAGAATGGACTCGGGGGGCAAACCCCGTATCCTGTAAGTGGGTGAAACAACAAGAGCCTTTGAAAGGTTTCGACTTCGACGTTAGCAAAGTTGAACAGATATTCGATCTGTTATTGAAAGAAAAATAGTTGAAGTTGCCCGAGGGTTATAAGCCTCCTACAGCACAGGAACTGAAGGGGAGATCGTATTGCAAGTGGCATGACTCTTTTACCCACAACACAAGAGATTGCAAGGAACTCTGTCGACAGATCCAATCGGCTATCGAGCAAGGCCGATTGATTTTAGGCCAAACCGCCATGAAAGTCGATACCCAGCCCTTCTCGAGTGTGAACATGGTGGAAGTTTATGACCGGTCTGCAAGGTGGCAATTGGATTTCGCGCTCAGCATCAACATGGTGGGGTTAGCGTCATGCCGCCAAACCAAGAATGAAGAGGTTGATCCTTGCGATCGGCCCCAAAAAGGAGAAAAGGGATATATCACAGAGGAGCAATGTGAGGCATGTCAGGAATCAGCAGCCGACTTCTTCTGATCTCCTCAGGAAGTATGAGTACCAGTACCAGCAGCGTCTCTGGCAAGAATCAGAGGAAGAGGACTATGAGCGCCGTACTGGAAAGCGTTTGAAGAAACATGAAGACGTGCGTGATCATTGGCATTGCCTGTTCTTCAGGTATTGTTGGGATTCTGGCATGAGTCAATTGCCTACTACTAGAGACTGCCCAGAATGCGGACCTGTGAAACCAGATGCAAAGGGGGTCTCAGTTTTCTGGCGTTTGGGACCTGTTCCAACTCAGCAGGAGCAGATTCAATCACCACAAAAGAGGGTGGACTTTGAAGAAGAAGAAGATAAGTATCATCATCCGCGATGGTGCCCTGATGGACTCAATCATTCTCAGAAATGCAGGGTTCAGCGATTGCGCAGCCTGGAAGAAGCTGAGGCTAGATATCTTGAGTCACTAAGGAAGGCACGCCCGGATTTGGTGGATAAGATCCACCATGTGCAGAAAAGGGAGTTGCGCCCTCCCAGGAAGGAGTGGCGGCCGAAGTCAACAAGAGCCGATGTGAGGATACAGATATGGTATTTGTGCTCCCTGCAGAGTTCCACGCTCGAGCCCATGAGGAGTTATCGGTAGCCCAGCTTGACTTGGGGCCACGGCCGGTAATATTTGAGAAACCACAAGCAAAGAACTACAAGCATTTGAAGGCCTTATATCTCAAAGGTTATATAAACGGCCAACCCGTCAACAAGATGTTGGTTGACACAGGAGCGGCAGTTAATATAATGCCGTACTCAATACTTCGCCGTTTGAGGTGGTCAACTGGGGATCTGATCAAAACCAACGTCACACTAAGTGACTTCAACGGACAGACATCAGAAACTCAAGGTGTTCTTAGTGTGGATCTGACCATTGGAAATAAGACTGTCCCAACTTTTTTCTTCATCATTAACAGCAAGAGCATATACAATGTCTTACTTGGCAGGGATTGGATCCATACCAACTGCTGCATCCCTTCCACAATACATCAGTGTCTAATTCAGTGGGATGGAGATGAGGTAGAGGTGGTTCACGCAGATGACTCGATTGAGATCTCACATGCTGCCATGAGCATTTGGGATGTGGAGGACCAGGAACTGATCTCAGGGATCAGTTTGGAAGGCTGCGATCGTATTGGAGCTGCAAAAAATAGGGTGAGGCTGGTCTTATCCACTGGCCTTACAGAGTAGATGAGTCACGGAGAACGAGATGCTCCAACGCACTTAATGAGGCCGATTCCCGCAATCGGCTTTGGCAGAACCGCCTGAATTACACCGGCTCAAATACGCAAGTTCTTTTCCAAGGGCTCCAACGTACTTCAAACGGTGTAATGCATTGGTCTGTCGGGTCTCCGCCCGATACAACCACAGTTCAACAGGATCGACGCAGGTTTACCTCGCACGAAGGCGAGTTTACAACCACAATACAACTCATTGCTTTTAATTTATAGATAAATAAACATTATTACAAGCCTTGTTCAACTGCAAATAAAATTTATACAAATGATGTTTAAACTGACAAGCTAGATAGCTCGTCCAACTCATAGCGGAAAGAAAACAAACACGCGACTACTCTCGTCACAAAGGTTGACACCATGCTCAGCCCAAGGCCTGATGTCACTCAGGAGGGTCACTGCTAGCCGGGGACGGATCCCATTCCACGGACCAGCCAAAAGGAATAGAAGTTGGCCATGCAGGGTTGTCCGTGGGGTTCTCCAAGGTTATACCTGCAAATGATACTAGCAAGACTGAGTATTCTAATACTCAGCAAGGCTTACCCGGGATTGGGTATACTTTAGCCCGTAACTAGACTCATGAAGGCATTGTAAAGGCTCTGGATTTATTTTCAGCTGAAAGGCAACAAAGAGTATGAACTAACTTTCATATTTTAGCTTCAAATTCTAGTTTTATTAACCATTCTAGGTAAGCACCTAATCTAGACAAGCAAAGGTAGCGATTATCATTCATCAAGATTATTACAACAATAGTTACACTTCTTACTCTATGTGGTAAAAGGGATAAGCAGTCTCAATCTTCGTGAGAAGCGGATGATTCTGAATCGAATTCAACCTTGCAAGGGTAAACCTCACTCACACGCTTGGAACATCCAAAGATCGTTCCGAAGCAACCGTTTGCCTTTCATTCCGACGCGTGGACAGGCCACCACAAGCGACTGTAGGACCGTACGCACACCCAATGTGTGCAGGACATACGTCTGTAGCGCGACTACAAAACCCGTATTCCTGTCTGCCATGCAGAACGTACTCCCACACGTCGGTGCATGTGAATATGAAATAAAGATCGAGTGGTGGGAGGTATGTCCACTTGCCAGGCCGATTGGTTACTAGGCTTACCGCTTACCATATTTCACGGCATGTGGCTAGTACTTTCAAATGCTTAGCCACCACTACCACACATATCGACCTTATCAACTTTTAATGAAACAGATAGGGTAAACTTCCAGGTCATGACACAGCACATGACCCTGTCCGTCATCCTTATAGTGGTTGTAGAATTGTAAACAAGCAACTCCTATATCGCGCGAGTGACAGGAAATCACCCGACTTCTGCCGGCCTTATTAGCGGAGCGTCTATCCGATAAGGACTCAGGAGCATTACATTGGATTCCTAGTATTCATGCATCTAGGGTTTCATTACAACTCCTAGACTTAATGCATAAGTATAGATGAATAGACATAGATTGCAGTGTAAATAAAGTAGTGGGATATGTCCGGGGCTTGCCTTCTTGAGTGGGGGTGGGGGCAGGAGTGTTAGACGCTTCCGAACTTTAGTTCGGGGCTTCAGTTAGTTCCTCGATGACTTGTGTTGAGTCTTCAGAAAACCCTTGGTCTTGTCCTAAGACCAATTCGTAATCTCTATCGTCGAGCGTTGTTGATTCTATATAAGATGCAATATTTTAAGTAAGATGAGATTTAAATTTAAGATCTTATATTACAAAAGTTGCAATTCACCATGTCAACACACAAGAGTTCATAAAATAAAAAGGGTTCAGGTTTGAATCACCATTTATAAAGGAGTCATGAGGATATTACTGAATCTAATGCAAACAGGAACCAGAACATTTGAATTTTGAAATTTGAATTCCAAATTTAAATTCAAAACTTTAAGTAAATGGGATTATAAAGTTTTGGAAATTTAATTATACACTAATTATTAACACATTAGAGTATGACATAAAGATCTTAACTAATTAAGTTTAAAGGTCATACTTAGCTAACATTTCAAATTTGAATTGTTCAAATCCAAAAGATCTTAAAATATAGGACAAAGCTAAGTTTGAAACTTTTACACCAGTTTCTACATAGCCTATAGAGGTCATATACCAAAAATCATAACAAACAAAACTAGCATGTAGAGATTATATCCAAAACATCACTTAATTTTATATCTAAATTAGGTTCAAAAGTATTTGGTTCCATACCAAACTTTATACACAAAAGTTGTAGGGTTTGAAATCTAGTTTCTAACAAAATTAGTTTTGCAATTTTTGGATTTTTATACGGTTTTCTATGAATTTTGCAAGGCAGCAACATGGTTCACATAAAATAACAAAACACCTAAAAGGGGGGTCTCGGCATATTTGCTCAGGGGTCCCCGGAAAGAGTTTTCTTTTCACAGATACGTCCCTGCCTGGCCTCGACATCACCGGGCTGCTCGGCCTCGGCGTGTTCTCGCCGGCAGGGAGGAACCGGTCGGGCAGGGCCTACGGGACCTAGGGGACACAGAGGAGGTGAAAGTGCACGACGGACGGCAGCAGAACAGGATCAACGACGGGAAGGTGCGGCGGCCGTGGCGGCGTGCTACCGTTCCTGGTGAAGGACCGGCGAACACAGGGAGCTAATGCGTGCACGAGCATCAGGGAGCAAAGGGGAATCGATCTCCATACTTGGATCGGTCAAAGAAGTGGCGGTGCGCGCTGTCGACGACGAGGCCGAGCTCGGGCGGTGCCGGTGAAGGGCGGCTCGGGGTGAGGCGATTCCGGCAAGGGGAATGGCCGGGGCTGGACTGGATCCGGCTGTGGAGCAAGGGGAGGAGGTGAGGAAGCACTGGGCTAGTGGAATTTGGGCAAGATGGATCAAGTACAGCGAAATCCGGCGAGGAACAAACGGCGGCGGCTCGGTGTTGGCTGTTGCAGGGGAGAAGAGAGGGGGAAAATGGGCTGGAGAGAGGGGTTTGGGGTCGGCTTTATAGCAGCACGCCGTATCCAGGAAGAGAGGGAGGTAGACGAAGGGGACTGAAACGCAATTCCAGAGAAAAGCAGGGACTCCACTGTAAAACATCTATAACTTTTAAACCAGTGCTCAAATGGAGATGGTCCCAAAAGCAAAAGTGCATAGTTTATCAAGCTCTACAACTTTGCTTTAAGGTTCATCTGCAGAAGAGCAACAATTTTGAAGTTAAAATAAAACTTAGTAACATTTTCAAACTTTATGTAAATCCTATAGATAACACTACACTACACATATATCCTAGGGTAGTTTTACATATATTTGCGATTTAAACGAAAATTTCCATCTTTTGCAAAACAACCCTCATGCTTTTGAATTTTTCCCTCCATATTTACCCATTTAGCACAAAAGGACCTTTAGTTAAATATAATTATATAAACAAACTCTTTTCCTTAGCATTGCACATTTTAAACACACCTTTTGCCACATTTTGCACATAACAACACTCTAAAACTCTAGGGTGTGACCATACTATTTACCTGGGTGTCACATCGGCCCTAAGGAATAAAGTGTAAACCTTTGATTTTGAGTGTTGAACATAGCAGTTGCAGGAAGGCCCGCTTTGTCAGCCAGCCATACTATTACCGTAATATTTCAAAAGGCAATGAAGGAATTAAAGCAGCCGATCTCGACGATCGGCCGAAATTCTTCTTATTACCTTCTTTGTCCATCTGCAGTGTTGATTTAATAGATGATGGGAAACTAGGATATGGGTTTACATCGGCTGACAAACTCGAAGAAATAGATATTGGTCCTAGGGATAAGCCACGACCAACATTTGTTAGCAAAAAGTTACGCTCATGTTTACGAGAGCTGATGATAGCTTTGCTAAAGGAATACGCAGATTGCTTCGCCTGGGATTACACGGAGATGCCTGGGTTGGACAGAAGCATAGTAGAGCATTGGCTCCCTCTCAAGAGCGGTTTTCGGCCGTTCCAGCAATGAGAACGACAGATGAAGGCTGAGGTCCTGATTGAAGTTAAAAAGGAAGTGGAGAAAATGATAGAAGTAGGATTTATTAGACCTTGCAGGTATACCGAGTGGATTTCGAGTGTTATACCTATGCAGAAGAAGGACGGCTAATGGCGAGTCTGCATGGACTTCAGAGACCTCAACAGGGCTACTCCAAAGGATGAATATCCGATGCCTATTGCAGAGATGTTGATTAACGCGGCTGCCGGTCATAACATCTTAAGTTTCATGGATGGCAACACCGGTTATAACCAAATCTTTATGGCTCTCGAGGATATAAACAAGACTGCATTCAGAGTACCTGGGGCAATGGATCTGTTTGAATATGTGGTCATGACTTTTGGGTTGAAGAATGCTAGCGCCACGTATCAACGTGCCATGAGCTATATTTTTCACGACTTGATCAGCAAGCTGGTGGAAATTTATATTGATGATGTCGTAGTGAAGTCTGCATCAGTTGAAGGGCACTTGGAGGACTTACGACAAGTTCTAGAATGAGCTAGAAGGTTCGGGCTTAGAATAAATCCGAAGAAGTGCGCTTTTGGCATCTTGGCCGGTCAGTTTTTGGGTTTTTTGGTCCATGAAAGGGGAATCAATATTGGCCTAAAAAGTCAGGAAGCCGTGCGCACTATGGTGCCACCTACTACGAAGAGGGAGCTCCAGCAGCTCATTGGTAAAATTAACTTTGTTAGGAGGTTTATTTCCAATCTTTCCAGGCGGATTGAACCTTTTATGGAGTTAGTGAAAATTAAAATCAATGAAGAGTTTTGCTGGGGGGCAGAGCAGCAACGGGCATTTGAAGAGATCAAGGAGTATCCTGTCAAAACCACCTGTGCTTGTCCCACCCCAACAAGATAGGCCATTTTACATGTACCTATCAGTAGGTGATACCTCCATCGCGTCGGTGGTGATACAAATACATGATAACAAAGAAAGGGTTGTATTTTACCTCAGCAGAATGATGCTAGACGCAGAGACAAGGTATCCTGATATCGAAAAGTTGTGCCTTTGTTTGTTCTTCACATGCACCAAGCTTCGTCATATCCTGCTATCAGCCGAGGTAATTATTATCTGCAAATCGGATGTTATAAAACATATGCTATCGGCTCCCGTGTTAAAAGGCCGATTGGGGAAATGGATGTTTGCATTGTAAGAGTTCGACATTCGGTATCAACCCGTGAAGGCGGTCAAAGGACAAGCATTGGTGGATCTTATTGTAGAAAGAGTTAATACTAATATAGCAGTACTTTCCGTACGAGCATTGTAACACCCTAATATAAAATTTCGAGATTTATATGAATTTAATTTGGCTCCAGTAATTTTTCTAAGGATTTATTTTGCCTAGCTTGCATTTGATTTAATTAAATTCCACAAAGAATTAAAATTTATTTTTAGGTTCAACATGTTTGTGCATTCATGCTGGTGCATAAGTTTTATTTGAGTGAGTGCATAGGAGTTTGAATCCAAATTTGATTTGAATTCAAATAGATTTGAGTTGGATTGAAAAGAAAAAGGGAAGGAAATAGGAAAGCAACCCTAGCTCCCAGCCCAGCCCGGCCTGCTCCTCTCTTCCCCCTCGGGCCGGTTTCTTTCCCCGCGGCCCAGTCTCCTCCGCGCGTGGCCTGCCCACCTCCCTCTTCCCTGGCCCAAGGCCCGCATGCGCCAGCTCTTTTCCCTTCTTTCCCTCCCTCCTGGGCCGGCCGCTTGCCCCGGCCCAAGCTAGCAGCGCGCGTCCCTCTGGCTGATAGCCCGGGCCCGTCTGTCGGCGCCTCCTCCCTCCTTTCCTTCTTCTTCCTCGCGCCGGCTCCCTCTGTTCCACCCCGCCGTGCCGTTGCTGCTCGTGGCCCCACTCCACCCCGCACTCGAGCACGAGCCCACCGGCCAGTCTCCCGTGCTCGCCCTCCTTCGAGAAGCTTCTTTCCCCGAGCCAGGATCGCGCTGAGCGGTTGCACGATCCGCTGCCCCCGCGCAGATCACGGCCGCAATCCCACCGGGGCATGCACGCCCAAGTCACCGGCCTCTCCCTTAATTGGCCCCTTTAACCCTCCCTGTGCCCTACCACCGCACTGCAACCTCCCCGAACCCCCAGCACCACCGGCCGCCTTGCTCCGCCGCCCCAAGCTTCTTGCCCCACCGTGGAATCGCCACCCTGCTGCGCCCCAGCCCCGGCCAACCCCCACAATCGCTTCGCCTTGGTGCCAGGGAGCTCCCCAAGCTCTTCCCCCGCGAGCCCGGCCCGTGCGACGGCCGGAATTGCTCCCGACATTGCCGCCGGTGATTTGCTCCGCAACCTCGATTCCTCGCCGCCGGTGGTTCCCCGACCTTCTTAACCCCCATAGCATCTCCGCAAGAGCTTCACGAGCCGACCCGTGGAGTCCAGGAACCCGGAGACGCCCTGCATCGACCCTCTCCACGAGCGCCACCACGTCTCCGCCGCTGGACCCCGACGTCGACCACCCTACATGGTGCTCCAGCCCGGACCAAGCCCTCGGTGAGCACCACGTGGTCCTGCTCTTCCTGTTGCGCTAGGTCCCGTAGCACCTAGGTCACCGCAGGGATCGGAACATCACACGCCGGCGTTTCCCCACCGCGCAGCTTCGCCCCGTTCATGATTCCGCCTCCACCGACCTTCTCAAGCCCAGCCTAGGCCACCAGTAGATCACGCGTGGCGCGCTGGTCACCCTAGACCCAGGCGCGGGTCGATTTGACCCCCGGAGCATCGATTTCGATGAACTCCGACGAGCCCCGAGCCGCGCCACCGCATATATGCGGAGGCAAGGCAAGAGAAAGAAATCCTTAGACTCGACCATTTCTATCTAGGCTGCGTCCTACAGTCGACATGGCTCTGATACCAATTCTGTCACACCCGATTTACAAGGACATAAATCGAGCAATCATATATGCGCCAGGATCAAGTCACGCATATATACAATAGAATTATCAAGATATCACAACACATATCACCAAATAAAAGCGTATAAATGGTAAATGAATATCTTTATTACAACTGAATCAAGAATCAGTTCAAAGAGTGCGGAAGCGTAAAATGAATACATGAAGAACAGGGCACCACAGGGACGTCGGCTGGGAGACAAACGCCTAGAAATCATTAAGTCCGCTGATGTAGTCCTCCATGTCGCCTGGTACTGAGCAGCAGTCGAAGATATCCCAAAGAGAACAGAAGAGTGGAGAAAGCAAGTGTGAGTACACAACTTGTACTCAACAAGTATAACACGAATTATGAGGCTCTACGGTTAGCTGACTCAACTGCATTAGCTTTTAATCTTGGCAACTTTTATTAAACCTATTTTCTACAAGTGGATAAATTACCATAACCCAAGTTGCATAAATAATTAATCAAAATTACTCATGAGTCTGCTGAAATCCAAGCCAACCACCAAAGACAAACCCCACTAATCAGACGGAGGATCTGGGCCGCTCATAACCGTGAGCACGGCTAGTATACCAGTTTTACACTCTGAGAGGTTGCACAACTTTACCCACAAGTCATGAGCTACGCTAGTTGTTCATCACACTTCCTTAGGTGAGATGACTAGCAAGCGCACTACGAGACCGTTACAAAGGATCACGTTAGTAAGGTGTAACCGCTAAGATTTTTGGATCAGTGACGATAGGGCCGACCTCACGGGGGTACAAGCACACAGCACAGACCAAGCCGAAGGAGCAGGGACCATTGAAGCTTACCACCCCTCTTGCCCCGCAGGTAAGTTACTCCCAAACCAAAATGACCTAATTAGTAAGTCAAGACCGTCCCATTCCAGTCTTATGGTTGCGCAGTTGTCCCAGGTTGTCGCTCTATGAACTGGTCCTTATGGAGAGTGGCCAACCAAGCACTAAGCACCATGCTGGCCCCCTAAACCATGTTTCTATAAAAACATATTTTAACGAGACGTGAGCCGCTCAAGCACATAGCACAGAGGGCCACTCTCAGGATCAAGTCGCATATACCATTAATAAAATTTAATTGAAAAGGACCATAATGTGTGACAGCGTAGCACCTAGCACAACAAACCAAAATGCAACCCAAGGTATATATATATAAAGGATAAAAGTGGCTAGGGAATCCTTATAGGCACACAGGATTAAAATGCAGTATGAAATTGTATTTAAAAGTGATAGGATGTTCATGTTATACTTTCCTTCCTCAAAGTTCTCCTGCTGCTGCTCAAAGGGCTCTAAAGAAGGTGGCTTCTGGTACTCCTCTGGTGGCTCAACGTCTACTCACGATCGTAACGTCCAAGCATGGTCCACACAGGCACATACATGCAAACAAGGGCAAAAGATAGGAACAGTACAACAATACAATAAAATAGCACACAAAACTAAGCTAAAACTATTCTACGCGTTACAAAGATCGCGTGAGCATGAAAACCACCTAAAACGGAGCTAAGACACGAAAACTAGGGCTAAAACAAGGTCTAGGTGCTTTTCTGTAAGAAAATAGAAGTTTCCAGGGGTTCTTGCGCAAAAACTAAGGACTTAAACGAAATTAAACTATAGACGCAAGGGCTAACACGCCAAAACTCGAGGTCTGGACGGCGGGTTACATATCTAAGAAGCTTAGGGGTCTAAACGCTAAAAACAGGGCTTATGTGGAATTACTTTCGAACGGGGGTGGACTGCGGGTTGATTCCAAAGAAACTCAGGGTCTCTTTAGCAAAGCTGCCAGGGTGAACTGGTACCTTCTAATCTGGGCCACTGGATCTAAATCTAATGGCTCGGACCTAATCCAAACCATGAACCGGTATCTGCAGATCTGATCCGTTGGATCCCGATCTCGCGACTCAGATCTAAACGAACCGCGATCTAATCGTGGGCGTTGGCTCGGGATCAGACGGCTCATGGGGTTTGGGCGCGCGGGGTGGCAGTGCCGGTCACCGAAGCCCAGCTTCCGCGGCGGCGCACGGCTCGGGCTCGCTGGACTTCAACGACTCCGATGCTCCGGTGGCCAACAAGGCTCGGGTTTGCGTCAGGGAGGGTCAACGCGACATGTGTAATCCACCTAGGGCCTTAGCGGGGCTCAGCAAGGCTCGGGGACGTGGTTGCGATGGTAGCGGTGGCTCTGCACGGCGGAGCTCACCGGCGAGCACGCGTGCGTGCTGTTCTGGGCACAGGGAAGGACGCAAACGGGGCCGAGCGCGTGCGCGATGCGAAGACAAACCCAAACAGGGCGTTGTGGCGGCGGTGCCGAGCTGCAGAGGGCCCTCCCCGGTGGAGCGGCGGTGGCAGAGCACGGGCGTGCGTGGTCCGGCCGCAAGGGTGGGCTACGGCCTACCGGACCTAGCGCAACAGGAAGAGCAGGACCACGTGGTGCTCACCGAGGGCTCAGATCGACCGGAGAGGTAGCACAGGGTGGTCGGCGGCAAGGTCCGAGCGGCGGGGATGGGCGGCGCTCGTGGGGGAGGTCGATGCAGGGCGTCTCCGGGCTTCTTATCCCCACGGGTCGGCTCGTGGTGCTCCTGCGGAGGTGCCACAGGGTTAAGAGGGTCGGGAAGCTACCAGCAGCGAGGAATCGAGGGCGAGGAGCAACTCACCGGCGGTGGTCCTCGGGTGGAATTCTGGCGCTACACGGGTCGGGGTCGTGAGGGAAGAGCTTGGGAAGCTTCCTGGCGCCGAGGTGGAGCTGATGCGGGGCTTGGGCGGGGCTGGGGTGCGGCGGAGCGGCCGGTCCACGGCGGAGCAGGAGGCTCGATGCGGCGGAGCAAGGCGGGCAGAGGCTTAGGGTTTAGGGCGGCGGCCACGAGTAGGGGATAAGGGCGCAGGGGGCTTACGGGTGCGTTTAAAGGGGAATGGCGGGGATCTCGGGGAGGCACGCTCAGGGGAAGGCTGGCGAGGATCACGGCGGCCGTTGCGCGGCCAGTGGAGCGAGGAGGAAGAAAGGAAAGAAGAAGGGGAGGCACCGACAGGTGGGGTCGGGCAGTCAGTGAGACAGAGAAGGAGGAAGGGAGCGGGCCGAGCTGGCTACTGAGGGAGGCGGGGTGAGGGAGCTGGGCCGAGCCTGGGAGGGGGAGAAGTGGGCCGCGCGGGGGAAAAAGTGGGCCGCGGGGTGGACTGCTTTTCTATCTCCTTTTCTTTTTCTATCCAACTCAATCTATTTGAATTCCAAATCAAATTTGGATTCAAACTCCTATGTACCCACTTAAATAAACTTATGCACCAGCATGAATGCACAATATGTTGAACCTAAAATAAATTTTAATTCTTGATGAATTAAATTGTAATTAAATGCAAGCTAAACAAAGAAGAACCTTGGAAGCTTTATTAAAGCCAATTAAATTTATCATAAAAATAGGAAATTTACAATAGGGTGTTACAAACCTACCCCCCTTACAGGAATCTCGTCCCAAGATTCGGATAGGCTAGCTAGCAAAGAGATCGGGATATGTCTTCCTCAGCTCATCCTCTCGCTCCAAAGTAGCCTCATCCTCTGTGTGATGACTCCACTGAACACGGCACATCTTGATCCTCTTATTCGTGGTAACTCTCTCAGTCGTCTCCAGAATCTTCACCGAATGCTCGGTGTAGGTCAAATCCTCCTGCACTTCCAACCCTTCCAACGGTGCTTGCTCTTCCGGCACTCTCAAGCACTTCTTCAGCTGAGACACATGGAAGACATCATGCACTCCTGAGAGATTGGGAGGTAACTCCAAACGGTAGGCTACCTCACCCTTCTGTTCCAACACCATGAATGAACCAATGTATCTAGGGGTAACTTCCCCTTCATGTTAAACCTGCGGATTCCTCTCATCGGTGAGACCTTCAGATACACATGATCATCCACCGCAAAGGTCAATTCCTGACGACGCACATCCGCATAGCTTTTCTGACGAGTCTGAGCGACCCTCAGATTCTCTCGTACCTGCTGTACCAGCCGTTCTACATCCTCAATAATATCCGGACCGAACACCTGCCTCTCGCCAATCTGATCCCAATACAGCGGAGTTCTGCACTTCCGACCGTACAGGGCCTCGAAAGGACATTTCTTCAGACTGGCCTGATAGCTGTTGTTGTATGAGCAGGCGCGAAGCATATCCTCCAACACTTCCTTAGGTGAGATGACTAGCAAGCGCACTACGAGACCGTTACAAAGGATCACATTAGTGAGGTGTAACCACTAAGGTTTCTAGATCAGTGATGATGGGGCCCACCTCACGGGGGTACAAGCACACAGCACAAACCAAGCCGAAAGAGTAGGGACCATTGAAGCTTACCACCCCTCTTGCCCCACAGGTAAGTTACTCCTAAACCAAAATGACCTAATTAGTAAGTCAAGACCGTCCCATTCTAGTGGTTGCGCGGTTGTCCCAGGTTATCGCTCTATGAATCGATCCTTATGGAGAGTGGCCAACCAAGCACTAAGCACCGTGCTGGCCCCCTAAACCATGTTTCTACAAAAACATATTTTAACGAGACGTGAGCCGCTCAAGCACACAGCACAGAGGGCCACTCTCAGGATCAAGTTGCATATACCATTAATCAAATTTAATTGAAAAGGACAATAATGTGTGAGAGCACAGCACCTAACACAACTAACCAAAATGCAACCCAAGGTATATATATATATAAAGGATAAAAGTAGCTAGGGAATCCTTATAGGCACACAGGATTAAAATGCAGTATGAAATTGTATTTAAAAGTGATAGGATGTTCATGTTATACTTGCCTTCCTCAGAGTTCTCCTGCTGCTGCTCAAAGGGCTCTGAAGAAGGTGGCTCCTGGTACTCCTCCGGCGGCTCAACGTCTACTCACGATCGTAACGTCCAAGCATGGTCCACACAAGCACATACATGCAAACAAGGGCAAAAGATAAGGAACAGTACAACAATACAACAAAATAGCACACAAAACTAAGCTAAAACTATTCCACATGTTACAACGATCGTGTGAGCGTGAAAACCACCTAAAATAGAGCTAAGACGCGAAAACTAGGGCTAAAACAAGGTCTAGGGGCTTTTCTGTAAGAAAACAGAAGTTTCCAAGGGTTCTTGGCCAAAAAAAAGGACTTAAATGAAATTAAACTATAGACGCAGGGGCTAACATGCCAAAACTCGAGGTCTGGATGGCGGGTTCCATATCTAAGAAGCTCAGGGGTCTAAATGCTAAAAACAGGGCTTATCTGGAATTACTTTCGAACGGGGTTGGACTGCGGGTTGATTCCAAAGAAACTCAGGGTCTCTTTAGCAAAGCTGCCAGGGCGAACCGGTAACTTCTAATCTGGGCCACTGGATCTAAATCTAACGGCTCGGACCTAATCCAAACCACAAACCGATATCTGCAGATCTGATCCGTTGGATCCCGATCTCGCGGCCCAGATCTAAACGAACCGCGATCTAATCATGGGCGTTGGCTTGGGATCAGACGGCTCATGGGGTTTGGGCGCGCGGGGTGGTGGTGCCGGTCACCGGAGCCTAGCTTCCGCAGCGGCGCGCAGCTCGGGCTCGCCAGACTTCACCGATTCTGGCGCTCCGATGGCCAACAAGGCTCGGGTTTGCGTCAGGGAGGGTCAGCACGACATGTGTAATCCACCTAGGGCCTTAGCGGGGCTCGGCAAGGCTCGGGGACGCGGTTGCAACGATAGCGGTGGCTCTGCATGGCGGAGCTCACCGCCGAGCGCGTGTGCGTGCTGTTCTGGGCACAGGGAAGGACGCAAACGGGGCCGAGCGCGTGCGCAATGCGAAGACAAACCCAAACAGGGCGTTGTGGCGGCGGTGCCGAGCTGCAGAGGGCCCTCCCCGGTGGAGCGGCGGCGGCAGAGCACTGGCGTGCGTGGTCCGACCGCAAGGGTGGGCTACGGCCTACCGGACCTAGCGCAACAGGAAGAGCAGGACCACGTGGTGCTCACCGAGGGCTCAGATCGACCGGAGAGGTAGCACAGGGTGGTCGGCGGCAAGGTCCGAGCGGCGGGGACGGGCGGCGCTCGTGGGGGAGGTCGATGCAGGGCATCTCCGGGCTTCTGATCCCCACGGGTCGGCTCGTGGTGCTCCTGCGGAGGTGCCACAGGGTTAAGAGGGTCGGGAAGCTACCAGCAGCGAGAAATCGAGGGCGAGGAGCAACTCACCGGTGGCGGTCCTCGGGTGGAATTCTGGCGCTACACGGGTCGGGGTCATGAGGGAAGAGCTTGGGAAGCTTCCTGGCGCCGAGGTGGAGCTGATGCGGGGCTTGGGCGGGGCTGGGGTGCGGCGGAGCGGCCGGTCCACGGCGGAGCAGGAGGCTCGATGCGGCGGAGCAAGGCGGGCAGAGGCTTAGGGTTTAGGGCGGCGGCCATGAGTAGGGGATTAGGGCGCAGGGGGCTTACGGGTGCGTTTAAAGGGGAATGCCGGGGATCTCGGGGAGGCACGCTCGGGGGAAGGCCGGCGAGGATTGCGGCGGCTGTTGTGCAGCCGGTGGAGCGAGGAGGAAGAAAGGAAAGAAGAAGGGGAGGCGCCGACAGGTGGGGTCGGGCGGTCAGTGAGAGAGAGAGAAGGAGGAAGGAAGCGGGCCGAGTTGGCTGCTGAGGGAGGGGTGGTGAGGGAGCTGGGCCGAGCGTGGGAGGGGGAGATGTGGGCTGCGCGGGGAAAAAGTGGGCCGCGGGGTGGACTGCTTTTCTATCTCCTTTTCTTTTTCAATCCAACTCAATCTATTTGAATTCCAAATCAAATTTTGATTCAAACTCCTATGCACCCACTTAAATAAAACTTATGCACCAGCATGAATGCACAAACATGTTGAACCTAAAATAAATTTTAATTCTTGATGATTTAAATTGTAATTAAATGCAAGCTAAACAAAGAAGAAGCTTGGAAGCTTTATTAAAGCCAATTAAATTTATCAGAAAAATAGGAAATTTACATTAGGGTGTTACATACAGTGCTTTTCGATACTGGTGCTATGCATTCCTTCATTACTCAGTCTTTTGTCGAGCATCACGGTATTCGTACTAGCACATTAAAGAGGTGCATGTTAGTATCTTCACCGGGAGGGCAGTTGAGGCCTCATATCTTCTGCCCTAGAGTCAGTGTTGCCATAAGGGGGGTAGAGTTCCGCGCAAATCTAATGGTGCTAGACACCAAGGGTATCAATGTGATCTTGGGAATGGAGACCCTTGCTAGATGGGGTGTCAGGATTGATTGTGCTCAGAGGACTGTCCACTTGTGAGCACCAGATGGACAGGAAGTCACAGTCAGTGCTTCGGAGCCCTCTGGATTTCTTTGTTAGATGGAGGCTAGACCCATGGATGGTATTCACGTGGTGTCTGAATTCCCGGATGTTTTTTCGGATGATCTGCCAGGTATGCCGCCTGATCGCGACATTGAGTTTTCTATTGATCTCTTGCCTGGCACAGCTCCTATTGCTAAGCGGCCCTATCGTATGACACCCGTTGAGCATGAGGAAGTTAAGAAGACCATCGACGAGTTGCTAGCCAAGGGCTATATCCGTCACAGCTTCTCTCCTTGGGCTTTCCCTGTATTGCTTGTAGAGAAGAAAGATGGCGCAAAGAGAATGTGCGTCGATTATCAGGATCTTAACGCAGTCACCATCAAGAACAAGCATCCATTGCCCCGTATTGAGGATCTCTTTGATCAGCTTTAGGGTGCTTGTGTATTCTTGAAGATTGATCTGCGTTCGGGTTATCACCAACTGAAGATTTGTCCCGAGGATATCCCGAAGACGGCATTCACCTGCAAGTATGGGCTATACGAGTATACGGTCATATCCTTCGGCTTGACCAATGCTCCGGCTTTCTTCATGCATCTGATGAACAAGGTTCTCATGGATTATCTGGACACCTTTGTGGTGATATTCATTGATGATATCCTGGTATATTCCAAGTCAGAGGCAGAGCATGAGAAGCATCTGAAGCTCGTGTTGCAGAGGCTGAGAGAGCACAAGCTGTATGCTAAGCTCAGCAAGTGTGAATTCTGGATTGATGAGGTTCCATTCCTCGGTCATGTCATCTCCAAGGGAGGTATTGCAGTGGACCCCAGCAAGGTGAAGGATGTGCTTGACTGGAAGGTGCCACATACAGTGAAGGAAGTTCGCTCCTTTCTGGGCTTAGCAGGATATTATCGGAGGTTCATTGAGAATTTCTCCAAGATTGCGAAGCCTTTGACTTCCTTGCTAGAGAAGGGTGTGGATTTCTCCTGGACTGATGAGCATCAGATGGCCTTTGAGGAGCTGAAGAAGAGGTTAACTACAGTGCCAGTCCTTACTCTGCCAGACCAGAGCAAGAGGTTCACAGTGTATTGTGATGCTTCGAGGGATGGTCTTGGTTGCGTTCTGATGTAGGAAGGTAGAGTTATAGCTTATGCTTCACGGCAGTTGCGCCGGCACGAGCTGAATTATCCCACTCACGATCTGGAGTTAGCCGCAGTTGTGCATGCTTTGAAGATATGGAGGCATTACTTGTTTGGACAGCGGTGTGACATTTACACCGATCACAAGAGCCTTAAGTACATTTTTACGCAGAGTGAGCTGAACATGCGGCAGAGAAGATGGCTAGAGTTAGGTGCCGTTCGGATCCAAATAGCAAAACAGCAAAAAGGTAAAATTTTTGCTATTTGCTAAAAGTGGCAAAAATTTTGCCCTTTAAGGTGTTCGGATCCTACAGCCAAAAATTTTGCCCTTTTCCAGCTCTCAGCACCCCTCTCCTCGCCTCTCCTGCTCCCCCACAATGCCGCCTCGCCCGTAGCTGCGTCCCCAGCTCCCGCGCCTGCCGCAATGCCTGGCCCCCGCGCGCCCCTGGCGGCGCTGGCGGCTCTGCTCGCGGTCGCCGCCCTGGCCCCCCGCGCCGCCGCGGAGCCCCCGCCCAGCGAGCGGTCCGCGCTGCTGGCGTTCCTCACCGCGACCCCGCACGAGCGCCGCCTCGGCTGGAACACCTCCACCCCGACGTGCGGCTGGGTCGGGGTCACCTGCGACAGCTCCGGGTCCACCGTCGTCGAGGTGCGCCTCCCGGGCGTCGGCATCGTCGGCGCCATCCCGCCGGGCACGCTCGGCCGCCTCACCAACCTCCGCGTGCTCTCGCTCCGCTCCAACCGCGTCCTGGGCTCCATCCCCAACGACGTGCTGCAGCTGCCCAACCTCAAGGCGCTCTTCCTGCAGCACAACCGGCTGTCCGGCGCCATCCCGCCGGGGATCGCCAAGCTCGGCGGGCTCGAGCGCCTCATGCTCGCGCACAACAACCTCTCGGGCCCCATCCCCTTCGCGCTCAACAACCTCACCGCGCTGCGGGTGCTCCGGCTCGACGGCAACAACCTCTCCGGGAGCATTCCCAGCATCAGCATCCCGGCGCCGCCGCGATGTCTCGCCGCGATGTCTCGCCGCTATGACAGCCGCGCAGGGGCAGGGTGGCAGCAGCGCGGAGGGCAAACAGAGGAAGATGGGCTGCAAAGAAATTGGGGGAAGGCGAGCCGAGGGGCAATGGTGGAAGACGGGGGCGGCGGGGGGGAAGGGATGAGACGGGAGGGGCGGGGTCGGGCGGCGGGCGGCGGGGGGGGGAGCCGAGGCGCGGGGTCGGGCGGCGGGGGCGGAGGCGGAGGCGGGGGCGCGGGGGGGAAGGGATGAGACGGGAGGGGCGGCGGGGGGAAGGGATGAGACGGGAGGGGCGGGGTCGGGCGGCGGGGTCGGGCGGCAGGCGGCGGGCGGCGGAGGTCGGGCGGCGGGTGGCGGGGGGGAGGGGTCGGGCGGCGGGTGGCGGGGGGAGGGGGGGAGGCCGAGGCGCGGAGGCCGAGGCGCGGGGTCGGGCGGCGGCGAAGGAATTCGCTATTTTGCTACGTCGTGTCGCTCTTTCTCTTTCGACGGACGGTGTTCGGGTCCAAATGCAAAAAAAACAGCGACTACTTTCCCATTTGCCCTTTTGGCGTTGGATCCGAACAGGCCCTTAGTCAAAGATTATGACCTGGAGATTCACTATCATCCGGGCAAGGCCAATGTTGTAGCAGATGCTCTGAGCAGGAAGAGTTATGTCAACATGGTCGTGGCTTCTCAGATGCCTCAGGAGTTATGCGAGGAGTTTGAGCAGTTGAGTCTGGGTTTCTTGCATCACACCTCAAGTGCATCATTCGAGGCGGAACCCACTCTAGAGGCAGACATCAGGCAACATCAGAAAGAAGATAAGAAGCTGCAGGAGATCCATGAACTGCTCAAGATTGGCAAAGAACCTCACTTCAGAGAGGATGATCAGGGTACCTTGTGGTACAAGGGCCGGATATGTGTGCCAGATGTGAAGGATCTCAGGAAGCTGATTTTGAGTAAGGCTCATGATACAGCATACTCCATTCATCCGGGCAGCACGAAGATGTATTATGACCTCAAGGAACGATTTTGGTGGTATCGGATGAAGCGTTCTGTTGCAGAGTACCTGGCTATCTGTGACACTTGTCAGCGTGTCAAGGCAGAGCATCAGAGGCCAGCAGGTCTGTTGCAGCCGTTGAAGATTCCAGAGTGGAAGTGGGAGGAGATCACTATGGACTTCATTGTTGGATTGCCTCGTACTCAGAAAGGATACAATTCTATATGGGTAGTAGTGGATCGGTTGACGAAGGTTGCCCACTTCATTCCGGTGAACACTACTTACTCCGGTGCTAGACTCGCAGAGTTGTACATCTCCAGGATCGTCTGTCTGAATGGTGTTCCGAAGAAGATCATATCTGATCGAGGATCTTAGTTCACTTCACAGTTCTGGGAGCAGTTGCATGATACGTTGGATACGAAACTACACTTTAGTACCGCCTATCATCCTCAGACAGATGGGCAGACAGAGAGAACCAACCAAGTATTGGAGGATATGCTTCGAGCCTGCGCTATTCAGTATGGTACCAGCTGGGATAAATGCCTGCCGTTTGCAGAGTTTTCATACAACAACAGTTATCAGGCCAGTCTGAAGAAGTCCCCCTTCGAGGCCTTGTACGGGCGGAAGTGAAGAACTCCGCTGTATTGGGATCAGATTGGTGAGAGGCAGGTGTTCGGTCCGGATATTATTGAGGATGCAGAACAGCTGGTACAACAGGTACGAGAGAACCTGAGGGTCGCTCAAACTCGTCAGAAGAGCTATGCGGATGTGCGTCATCGGGATCTGACCTTTGCGGTGGATGATCATGTGTATCTGAAGGTCTCGCCGATGAGAGGAATCTGTAGGTTTAATGTGAAGGGGAAGTTAGCCCCTAGATACATTGGTCCGTTCAAGGTGTTGGAACGGAAGGGTGAGGTAGCATACCATTTGGAGTTACCTCCCAATCTCTCAGGAGTGCATGATGTCTTCCATGTATCTCAGCTGAAGAAGTGCTTGAGAGTGCCGGAAGAGCAAGCACCATTGGAAGGGTTGGAAGTGCAGGAGGATCTGACCTACACCGAGCATCCAGTGAAGATTCTGGAGACATCTGAGAGAGTTACCAGGAATAAGAGGATCAAGATGTGCCATGTTCAGTGGAGTCATCACACAGAGGATGAGGCTACTTGGGAGCGAGAGGATGAGCTGAGGAAGACATACCCTAATCTCTTTGCTAGCTAGCCTATCTCAATCTCGGAACAAGATTCCTATAAGGAGGGTAGGTTTGTAACACCCTAATGTAAAATTTCGAGATATATATGAATTTAATTTGGCTCCAGAAATTTTTCTAAGGATTTATTTTGCCTAGCTTGCATTTGATTTAATTAAATTCCACAAAGAATTAAAATTTATTTTTAGGTTCAACATGTTTGTGCATTCATGCTGGTGCATAAGTTTTATTTGAGTGAGTGCATAGGAGTTTGAATCCAAAATTGATTTGAATTCAAATAGATTTGAGTTTGTTTGAAAAGAAAAAGGGAAGGAAATAGGAAAGCAACCCTAGCTCCCAGCCCAGCCCGGCCTGCTCCTCTCTTCCCCCTCGGGCTGGTTTCTTTCCCCGCGGCCCAGTCTCCTCCGTGCGTGGCCTGCCCACCTCCCTCTTCCCTGGCCCAAGGCCCGCATGCGCTAGCTCTTTTCCCTTCTTTCCCTCCCTCCTGGGCCGGCCGCTTGCCCTGGCCCAAGCCAGCAGCGCGCGTCCCTCTGGCTGACAGCCCGGGCCCGTCTGTCGGTGCCTCCTCCCTCCTTTCCTTCTTCTTCCTCGCGCCGGCTCCCTCTGTTCCGCCCAGCTGTGCCGTCACTGCTCGTGGCCCCACTCCACCCCGCACTCGAGCACGAGCCCACCGGCCAGTCTCCCGTGCGCGCCCTCCTTCCAGAAGCTTCTTTCCCCGAGCAAGCATCGCGCCGAGAGGTTGCACGATCAGCTTCCCCCGCGCGGATCACGGTCACAATCCCCACCGGGGCACGCACGCCCAAGTCACCGGCCTCTCCCTTAATTGGCCCCTTTAACCCTCCCTGTGCCCTACCGCTGCACTGCAGCCGCCCCGAACCCCCAGCGGGAAGTAGTTACAGGAGAAACACAATGAGTAGAGCCAAAACATGGTGCTGAAATCGACGCGCGTGAAGGGGTTACGGAGGGTTGAACAGGGGCCTACGGTGGGTAGGAGAGCGGCGGCGGGAGCGAGACGGAGGGGTCCGAGATGCACGCGGGCGAGACGGGGGCGGCGAGTGGCACAACGCCGGGGGCTGGCCTCAACCTTGGAGCGTGGCAGGTGAGGCGCATCACATCGGGGACGTCCCCAGGGTGTGGCAAGAGGGAGGGTGGGTTGATCGGTTGGGGAGGAGGTGGTGTAGGGACGAGCCATTCATGAAATGTGGGAGAGAGGAAAAAAAGGATAGAGGAGATAAGATCAAAAGGCTTAGGAGGGATGATATTTTCTCATTTGGTAATTCTAAGGATAGGGGGTCTGACTGATCGAACGCGCTGTCCACAATTCACACAGCCCTCCCATCCAATGACTAAAATCAGCCTCGCTGCTTGCTTCCAGCGCACGTGCCACCTTCATTTTGTTGCCGCTTCCGCCTCACAGCCACGTGCCCCTGCTCCTTGCTGATGCAACCGCCTGGGGCGGCGAGAAGGACATCGATGGAGGCCTCGGTGGCTGCACAACCCATGGCGAAGAGCAGGGTGGTCTCCAGAGTTCAGTGATGGCCACCGCCAACGATGATTGGGTTGACGTCGCGGTGGAGTTCTGTGGCCTAAAGGAATGGGTCATCCTTATCGGCGATGAGGGCTCCATGTCAGCCGTCTTCTTCAGCAACAATGCCACCAGCATCGAGGCTAGCTTCACTGCACCTATCCCCATCGTTAGGGCCACCGACACCACCACGCGCAGCTGTGGACGCTCCTCTCTAGCGGCGGCACCGGGGACGCCGTGGCACCCGCGGGCCGTCTCCATCATGGGGCCCGCCACCGAGGCCATCGCCTCCTCCCGAGGCTACATGCTGTTCTCCGGCCCATGGTCGCGCTACTATGTGCTCGACTCCTTTGTCAGCGAGCACCACGCCCTACCCCTTCCCAGGCACGCCAACGCCCACGACGCCGTGATCACCACCTGCGACGCCCGCGGAGGGTACTGAGTGGCATGTGCCTTATGGGGCTGCTTCGAGATCTACGCGTCCAAGGCTGGGGATTGGCGCCAGGTGCCCTTCACAATGGCCTCTGCCATTGTCTTGGGCTCCACGGCACCCTTGTGACATTCAGGTAATTAGAAAATAGGGACACTAGATTTTGATACTATACATGTATGCTTATTTGTATGTTTGCTATAGAATATGTGAGTAGCACAAGAGGCTAGGGGTATATTTGTAATTTCTATAAAATATAGGCTCTTAAGTGTTTTTTTGGGTTAAATAGAAGGTAGCTCTAGAACCTAGGGGAAAAATCATGCTTAGTGTTTAATTTTCATCTTTATAGAAAGAAAAGTAAAAAAAGGGAGGTTAAATCTTAAGAACAATGGGTTTGTGGTGGAAAGGTAAGGATTTATGTGTAATTAGCACAAAAACTATAGGGCTTTTATGCAGAGTAAATGCTATATAAAAGTAACTTGTGTGTTTACTTGAGGGCTAAAATGTAAAAGTGCTAGTCATCATGACATTCCTTAAACATTTGCAAATACACCAAAAGTTTGATCAAAATTTCCCTTGGTAAAGACAAGGGTAATTCAAATTCTACTTTGTTCAAAATTTAACATGTTATACTGCAAACTTTGGGTTTTTGAAGCTGATCCCTAAAGCTAAATTGTAGAGCTTGAAAAACTCTACAACTTTCTTTTTGGGCACTTCCTCATTAGATTCCTCGGACCCCCTCCCCTCTCTTCTTCCTCCCCGAGCACCTGCTCTTCTGCTTTGGTTTTTCCTCTGCCTCCCCTGTCGCCAGCGCAGTACGCCGCCCCTGGCCACCGCTGTGCAGGCTGCCGCCATCCACCTCCTGCTCCTTCCCCATCCATGCGTCATCCTCTCCTCGGGCTCGGCTCTGTCTTCTGCCCCGCTGTCCTGCTCCGAGCGCGCCACGGCTCCCCGGGCGCCCGCCGGCCGCCACCTCGCCGCCGCCGCAATTCCCACACGAGCTCGCCTTATCCCTCCCTCTCTTCTGCTCAGTAGCATCAGCAACTCACACTCACTTCGTTTGCACCGCTAACTTACTTGCCAAACCCACTCCGAGCTCCCTTCGCCTTCGCCGCCCAACCCCTTCCTCCGGTGAACTCCGGGCCACCGTGGGCAGCCACGTCCAGACCACCATTGCCCTCACTGATCCCTCCGGAAGCTCCCCTGGTACTTGCTTGTACTTCCCAGCCCCCAGCCGCCTCCCAACCCCGGCCAAGGAACCCTCCCGACCAGCGCCGCCCGCCACCGCCTCCTGCCCACCGTGGGCCGGTCACCTCGATCACCCCCGCATCACCAAGACCCTACGGCTGGATTCCCTGTGACCTAGTGAAGCTCCCCGGCCTACCCCACGCCACCTCCGACCACTGGACCGCCGCTCCCACCACTCACCTCCACCGCCGGCCTCCTGCCTCTACCGTGCCGCCGCCACCAGCCACCCCGCACCAATTCCAAACATCCCCAGGTGCGCAAAGGGTCACTGGTGCTTCCCCACCCCTCCAATCCCGCCGCCGGTGATCGCCGTCACCAGTACACGCCGGTCAAACTCCACTATCCCTGTTTTGAACCGGCAAGGATCTCGGGTTAGAAGGAGCAAAAGCCCAGGGGGCTATTTGCAAGCTATAAGACTCAGGGGAATAGTGATGCTAAGGACCTCTGTGTAAACATGTTTGATATTTCATGTGAGAAGTGCTGCTGACTTGTAAAATCAATAGAAAAGTGTAGAAAAATCCAAAAATTGTAAAATTAGTGTTGTTGGAAACTAGACTTCAAACCCTACAACTTTTATTTATGAAGTTTGATATGAAACCAAATACTTGCACACCTATTTTAAATCTAAAGTTAAAAGCTATTTGGTATACAACTTCTACATTTTGATTTTGTTTCTCATGGTTTTTGGCATATAAATTCTATGGGCTATGTGTAACCTTGTGTTAAAATTTCAAACTTAGCTTTATTTTAATAACTTGACTTCTTTTGAATATAGGCAATTCGAATTTGAAAAACTTTAAAAGTTAGCTAAGCATGTCCTTTAAACCTAATTAGTTAAGATCCTTGTATCAAGTTCCAATGTGTTAATGCTTAATGCATAATTAAGTTTCCAAAACTTTCTGATCCTGTAAACTTAAAGTTTTGAGTTTAAATTTGGATTTCAAATTCAAATTTAAATGTTCTAGTTCCTGTTTGCAGTAAATTCAATGATACTCTTATGATTCCTTTATAAATGGTGATTCAAACCTAAACCCTTTTTATTTCATGAGCCCTTGTGTGTTGACTTGGTGAAATGCAATTTTTGTAATATAGGACCTTAAATTTAATCTCATCTTACTTAATTAATTGCATCTCATACAGCATCAATGACACTTGACGATGGAGATTACGAGTTGGTCTTAGGAAAAGACCAAGGGTTTTCTGAAGATCCAACCCAAGCCGTCGAGGAACTAATTGAAGCCCCGAACCAAAGTTCGGAAGCCTCTGACACTTCTGCCCCTAATCCCACTCAAGAAGGCAAGCCCTGGACATAACCCCTACTTTTTCTACACTACAAATTATAATGTTTGTATCTATCTATGCATTACGTCTAGGAGTTGAAATGAAACCTTAGTTGCATAAAATCTTAGGAATCCAATGTATCGTACCCGAGTCCTTATCGTTTAGATGCTCTACTAAATAGGACCGGTAAAAGTCGAGTGATTTCCTGTCACTCGCGCGATATAGGAATTGCATGTTTACAATTCTGCAATCATTATAAGGATGATGGACAGGGTCATGTGTTGTATCATGACCTAAGGATTACCCTGTCTGTTTTGATAAAAGTTTTAAGGTCGAAATGTGTGGTAGTGGTGGCTAAGCGTTTGAAAGTACTAGCCACATACCGCGAAATATGGTAAGCGGTAAGCCTAGTACCCGAATGGCCCGGCAAATGGACACGTCTCCACCACTCAACTTTTATTTTATGTTTACACGCACCAACGTGTGGGAGTACGTTCTGCATGGCAGACAGGAATACGGGTTTTGTAGTCGCGCTACAGACGTATGTCCTGCACAATTGGTGTGCGTACGGTCCTGCAGTCGCTTGTGGTGGCCCTGATCCATAACTTGAAATATGAGGGAAATGGTTGCTTCAGAACGCCCTATTGGTGCTCCAAGCATGTGTGTTAGGTTTACCTTGCAAGGTTAAATTCGATTCAGAATTATCCGCCTCTCACGAGCATTGAGATTGCTTATCCCTTTTGCCACATCGAGTAAAAAGTGAAAGGTTCAAAGGAATAATTTTGATGGATGAGAATACTACTTTGCTTGCTTAGTATAAGTGCTCACCTAGAGAACTAATCAAACTAGAATCTGAAAGCTAAAACTTGAAATTAAGTTATACACTTAGTTGCTTTTCCGCTAAAAATAACCTAGAAACCTTGCAATACCTTCATGAGTCTAGGTATGGGCTAAAGTATACCCAAACTCGGGTAAGCCTTGCTGAGTATTAGAATACTCAGCTTTGCTAGTATCTGTTTCAGGTATAACCTTCGAGAATTCCATGGACAACCCTGTGTGGCCAACGTCCGTTCCTTTTGGCTGGTCCGTGGAGTGGGACCCGTCCCCGGCTGGCAGCGACCCTCCGGAGTGACACCAGGCCTTGGGCTAAGCATGGTGTCCACCATCGCGACGTGCGTAGTCGCGTAAACTTTTCTTTCTGCTGTGAGTTTGGACAAGCTGTTACGCTTGTCAGTTTGAACACTATTTGTACAAGTTTACTTATGTTTGAACCTGGTTTGTAATGATGTATAAATGACTGTAAATTAAAAGTTGATGAGCTATTCTGTGATTGTAAATTCGCCTTCGTGCGAGGTAAACCTGCTTCGATCCTGTTGAACTGTGGTTGTATCGGGCGGAGACCCGACAGACCAATGGATTGTTCCGTTTGAAGTGCGTTAAGTTAGTAACAGTTGTATGATGATCATTAGCGCACTTGAGCCGGAATAATTCAGGCGGTTCTGCCACAGCTGGTATCAGAACTGTAGGTTTACTTTTACATCTGGAAAAGCTCTTAAAAAGTGTTTTCAGAGTAAAAATTGGCCAACAAATGAGTTTATAAAGTACGTTGGATTCGTTAAGGTTGATGTTTAGAACGTAAAGCCCTAGGGACTTATATGGGGAAACATCAGGTGGCTATTATTATCTATATATGTATAGTTCTGACTTGCAGCACTACTTTCTGTTAAAACTTAAATTTATGTACAATTCAACTTTACATTCTGTTACGACACCTACGATCATGAGGTAAGAAGGTAAGGATCCTCAGCTAACTGGGGAGTTAGCCTTCCCGTCGGTGATGCGAACCGAACGCTGTTTCTCAAGCAGTGGCTTATTTGAGATGCTGCCAATATACCAACTTAGGTTGATTATATTGGGAGTATATGGTTCGGCGCAGGGTATGGCGATCGCTGCTCATACCCCCGCATTTTGCGGTACCCCCCGTGAATACGTTGTTTTAATAACGTATGCTAACGTTGTCTGTACAGCGGTAATTGTACAGATGCTATTTCTATAGTGAACAGTACTATTTGGGGACGCTTTCATGTCGTGCTGCCATGAAAGGTTCATGATATATATATATGTGTATTCTGCTGCAGGTACACTAACCATGCTTACGAGGTTAGGATGAGTAGGATTTGTCGATTAGTTATATATAGTGAGAGACGTATGGATATGCCACCGGAATTAACTACGTAAGTCCGAACATATTCGGCAGTTGTTTTGGTTGTGAGGACAAGTAGTACGTGCATGCATAATCTGTTGTTAACCAAAGAATTGTAATATATGTTTGATGTTGCTAAAGATGAATGATGTGTGGGTTGTCTTTGAAATGAGCTGATAGAGTTCTGAGGACAGTTTTAAGTTGGGTATCTTAAGGTGTCTTAGGTTTTCATCTGATTTACAGTCTTTGCTGTTATCAGAATTGATTAACCCGTTCTGTTTATCTTGTACTTTCTTAACAAGGTAAAAAGTCTCACCATTTGCATTCTTGGTGCAGATGGCAGCCCCTTCTAACGTCTTCTGGGATCCGGAAGGGCATCTTCATACCAATGCCCTTCATTGGGAGGGTTTCCCTCGTTTACTTTGGGAATCCTTGCAGTCCTTCCACTATACGGAACCTCTCCAATATGATGCTGTTGAGCATTTGGAAGAAGGAATTCACAGAACCCATGTCCGGATGATCATTCCTCAGCATCCTTTTCGCTCGCAATGGCAGCCCATTGAAATCAGCATGATGGGCTACCGAATTGTGGATACTATTGAAGCGGCAGCACTAGAAGCTATCTATGCCTTCTATAATCAACATCCCGGGGCAGTCGCAGGACAACCCATTGGTTTGTTTGCTACAACAGATCCTAGTGAGTCAGAATGGAATCTCAGAGTAATCCCTGAGAGTCACAGATTGGAAGGTTCGCCGGAAGAAGCACTTCAAGGAATGATGCGTTTCACGAATGTGCAGTATCATTACCAATCATTGCTACGTCGTGAGATGGGTCAATTGATAACTGCTGTGCGAAGTCTCCATGGGGAAGCTACTAGACATATCACCCAAGTGGATCAACTTCGAGCTTTGGTGATTGAGAAGGATGGAATCATTGCTACCCAAAACGAGACTATTCATCACAGAGAAGATCAAATCAATGAAAGTGATGCGACGATCACCCAATGCAACACAATCATTGAATTTCTTCAAGAGCAGATTCATGATCTTATCCTCGAAGTGGATGATGCCAATGCACACATAAATGAGCTCCAACAGCAGCCCGTACCTCCTGCAGTACCGGCACCTAAAGAAGAAGAGGAAGATCCCGAGGAAATAGAGGGAATCTCCAAGATTGACTCTGAGCACGGAGACCCTGTTATCAGCCCCCATCATTCCTCTTCAGGTAGTCAGTCATCAGTAGGAAACTTTGATGACTTTTACTTATGGATGAGTGAGTGATAGTCTAGTTGTAACTAGTGTAAAAAGATGTGACATAGGTGGTGTGTAGTTTATCTAGATATAGAGCCACTTGTTGTATATGTGGCACGTTCTTTTAGGTAAGGGATTGTAGTGGTTTGAGAGTGTTGATATAAGATGTAAGGAATATCAGTGTCTGCATAGTAATCTAAATCCTATGTTTTGTTATCTGGTTCAATATCCTTGTATCTGTTATAAGTGGATTGAATGGAGTGTATGGATTACATTTTCATTTAGTTTTTGTATATCATCTGAAATTGGAGTAAGAATATGGTTAATAATGGATATCTCCTTTATTTCAGATGGTTGGAGCTACTCGAGGAACCCCGGAAGGATTCCGGGCAGGTCAGCCTAGTGGTTCTCAGCAACCACCACCACCACCTCCAAACCTGGCCGAGGTTATGGCCCGGCAAACTGAGCTTCTTAATCAACTTGTACAAGCTCAAATGGGCCACTTTCATCAGCAACCTCGAGGCCGAGGTGAACCCCTATCGGCCAGTTACCAGGACTTCCTCAGCACTCAACCTCCATTATTCCATAAGGCAGATGAGCCTTTGGACGCAGACGCTTGGCTGCGAACCATTGAGTCCAAGTTCGCCTTATTACCAGCTCCATGCTCAGATGAGAATAAGGTGCTCTTTGCAGCCCAGCAACTCCGAGGCATTGCCCGTTTATAGTGGGATCAGTTTCATGCTATGCAACCTGCCGATCATGTCGTCACCTGGGATGAGTTTCGGACTGCGTTTCAAGCACATCACATACCAGCGGGACTCATTGAGCGGAAGCTCAATGAATTTTTGAATTTGACCCAAGGTACCTGCACTGTTACGCAGTATGCACAAGTTTTTAATCACTTGTGCCAGTATGCAGGATCTCATGCGGACACTGATGCCCGCAAATGTGATCGCTTTCGCTGAGGTCTAAACACTAAACTTAAAGAATGGCTGAATCTGGTAAAGGCCGACAATTTTAATGAGTTGGTCAACATGGCCATTACTCAGGAGGATTGCATTTCAGCCCACAGAGCAGAAAAGAAACGGAAAGCACCTACAGGGCCTGCAACTCCACAAGCGTCAAGTTATCGGTTGGTTCCGAGTAACGGCCCTCGAGCTCCGCCTCGAGGCAATTTGCCTGGCATATGGGTAGCCCGACCTCCCCAACAGGCACAATTCAACCGACCACCGCCGCCACAAAATCAACAGCAACCATGATAAGGTCCGTGGCCGAGCTTTCTGCCAACTACTCCAGGAAACAGCAACTATCGTTGTTTCAATTGCGGAAGCCCATCCCACTTCATCAAGGACTGCCCTCAACCTAGGAAATCTTTCCAAGGGCAGGCATCTAAACCGAACCACCAGGGAAAGGGCAAGAGGCAAGTGGTGCAGGTCCGTCAAGGGAGGGTGAATCTTACCACACTCTCCAAACTTCCCGAGGGGACACCGATAATGACGGGTACATTTTCTATCAACCATTACCCCGTTACTGTTCTTTTTGATCCCGGTGCCACCCATAGTTTTATCAGTACAAAGTTTGGAACTAAGATAGGCCTGGATATCTATCATATTAGTGGGATATATATAATAACAACTCCTGGTGGTAGCATCTCCTCAAATCACGTCTGTAGAGGCGTACCAATTCAAATGGGTAATAATCTGATGAGGGCAGATTTATTACTATTAGACTTAAAAGGAATGGATGTTCTTTTAGGAATGAATTGGATGACCCAGTACCATATATCTATAGATATCCCTTCCCGAAGGGTGGAGATAGGTTCACCAGAAAATGAGCCTACCCTTCTTTATCTTCCACAACCGAAATCCTTTAACTCTTGCACCTATGCTGCATCTGGGGGTTAAGCTAAAGGATATTCCAGTCATCTATGAATATCCAGATGTTTTTCTAGATGACTTACCTGGAATGCCCCCAGACAGAGATATCGAGTTCATCATAGAACTCCAACCTGGCACAGCCCCTATTTCTAAGAAATCTTATCGTATGCCTCCTAACGAGTTGGCTGAATTGAAAATACAACTCCAGAACCTTTTAGACAAAGGTTTTATTCGTCCAAGTGCCTCACCATAGGGTTGTCCAGCCTTGTTTGTGAAAAAGAAAGACAATAGCTTAAGGCTGTGTGTTGATTACCGTCCTCTCAATGCGGTGACTATCAAAAATAAGTATCCCCTACCCCGTATTGATATTCTTTTCGATCAATTAGCCGGAGCCAAGGTATTCTCTAAGATTGATCTTCGTTCCGGCTATCATCAAATTAAGATCCGGCCCAGTGATGTTCCAAAAATAGCTTTCTCTATTTGATATGGCCTATACGAGTATCTAGTCATGTCGTTTGGTCTCACTAATGCTCCAGCCTATTTCATGTACCTCATGAATTCTGTCTTCATGCAAGAACTCGACAAATTTGTTATAGTCTTCATTGACGACATCTTGATCTATTCTAAAACTCCAGAAGATCATGTCAAACATCTTCATGTCATCCTTCAGCGATTAAGAGATCACCACCTGTATGCCAAATTCTCCAAGTGTGAGTTTTGGTTAGATACAGTAAAATTTCTAGATCATACTATCTCTGGTGATGGAATATCCATCGATCCCAGTAAAGTACAAGAAGTGATGGATGGTAAACCCCCAACCTCAGTCCATCAGATCCGTAGTTTTCTTGGTCTAGCTGGCTATTATCGTTGATTTATCCCGGATTTCTCCAGAATAGCCAAACCTATGACCGAACTACTGAAGAAAGGTGTTAAATTCTCTTGGGATCAACAATGCGATGATGCATTCCACATTCTCAGAGATCGTCTTACAAATGCCCCAGTCTTGGCTCAACCCGATGTGTCAAAACCCTTTGACATTTATTATGATGCATCACGAACTGAACTCGGTTGTGTACTTATGCAAGACCACCGAGTGATTGCATATGCATCACGGGCACTCAGAGTTCATGAACAAGATTATCCCACTCATGACCTTGAACTCGCAGCTGTCATCCATGCCTTAAAAATTTGGAGACACCATCTAATGGGTGCAAAGTGTCATATATATACCGATCACAAAAGCCTCAAATATATCTTTACACAGGCAGATTTAAATAAGAGGCAAAGACGCTGGTTAGAATTGATCAAGGATTATGATCTAGAGGTACATTATCATCCAGGCAAGGCCAATGTCATTGCAGATGCGCTTAGTCGCAAAGCACATTGTTCCTGTTTATCAGTTGAAGCTTTCAACGAAACTCTCTGTTGGGAAATGAGCAAGCTTAATCTAGAGATCATTCCCCAAGGTGACTTAAACCATCTCTCGGTTGAAGCCACACTTAAGGATGACATTGTTCTAGCTCAGCAGCGTAGTGAAGGAGTTGAAATCATTAAGCAGAAGATAACACAAGGAGAGAAAAAGTACAAATGTTTTCAAGTAGACCCTGAAGGAGTTTTGTGGTTCAACAAACGTCTTGTGGTACCTAAGGACCATAAACTCCGTAAACAGATAATGGATGAAGCCTACCTATCTAAATTTTCTATACACCCTGTCAGTACAAAGATGTACCAGGATCTGAAACAAAATTTTTGGTGGACTCGCATGAGGCGAGAAATTGCCAAATATGTCTCAGAATGCGATATCTGCCAAAGGGTTAAAGCCAGTCATTTGAAAACTGCTGGTACCCTCCAACCTCTAATCATTCCCTCTTGGAAATGGGAAGATATCAGTATGGATTTTATTGTTGGTCTGCCTAATACTTCTTTGAGACATGACTCTATTTGGGTAATCGTGGATCGATTAACCAAAACTGCACACTTTCTTCCCGTGCATACTACGTATCTGGCCAAAAGATATGCCGAGATCTATTTGGATCAAATTGTTCGTCTTCATGGCATACCTAAAACAATCATTTCTGATCGTGGGACGCTATTCGTCGTGCAATTCTGGGAGCAACTTCAAGATGCTCTTGGAACTAAGTTAATTTGAAGCTCCGCGTATCACCCTCAGACAGATGGGCAAACCGAAAGAGTAAATCAAATCTTAGAAGATATGCTTAGAGCTTGTGCCCTCCAATATGATAAGAATTGGGATAAATATCTACCATTAGCAGAATTCTCATACAATAATAGCTATCAGGCCAGTCTCAAGATGGCCCCATTTGAATCATTGTACGGTCGCCGTTGTAGAACTCCTTTGAATTGGTCACAAACCGGCGAACGTAGAATCTTTGGACCAGATCTTATCAATGAGGTAGAAGAAAAAGTAAGGATTATACAGACGAATTTGAAAGTAGCCCAATCTCAACAGAAAAGCTACGCTGATATACGAAGGAAACCTTTACAATTTCAAATTGGAGACTTCGTATATCTTCGAGTCTCTCCTACCCGAGGTGTTCAAAGGTTCGGTGTAAAGGGGAAACTTGCTCCTCAATACATCGGGCCCTTTGAAATCCTTGAAGTCTGTGGACCCGTAGCTTACCGTCTTCAGCTTCCTTCTTAGTTAGTGGCCATTCATAATATCTTTCATGTGTCCCAACTCAAAAAGTGTGTTAAGCTTCCTACTGAAATCATCGATTCCCAAACTATCGAAATCGAATCTGATTTGACCTATACAGAACATCCACTCAGAGTCCTAGATGCTAAAGAAAGAAGTACTAGAAGGAAAACCATTAAGATGTACAAGATTTAGTGGAACCATCACACGGAAGAAGAAGCAACATGGGAAACTGAGTCTTATCTTCAGCAAAATTTCCCAGACTTCTCCCAAACCAATCTCCGACATTGATCATCCAACTTCTTCTGTCCTAGAATCTCGAGACGAGATTATTTTTAGGGGGGAAGGCTGTGACATTCAAGTAATTAGAAAACAGGGACACTAGATTTTGATACTATACATGTATGCTTATTTGTATGTTTGCTATAGAATATGTGAGTAGCACAAGAGGCTAGGGGTATATTTGTAATTTCTATAAAATATAGGCTCTTAAGTGTTTTTTTGGGTTAAATAGAAGGTAGCTCTAGAACCTAGGGGAAAAATCATGCTTAGTATTTAATTTTCATCTTTATAGAAAGAAAAGTAAAAAAAGGGAGGTTAAATCTTAAGAACAATGGGTTTGTGGTGGAAAGGTAAGGATTTATGTGTAATTAGCACAAAAACTATAGGGCTTTTATGCAGAGTAAATGCTGTATAAAAGTAACTTGTGTGTTAACTTGAGGGCTAAAATGTAAAAGTGCTAGTCATCATGACATTCCTTAAACATTTGCAAATACACCAAAAGTTTGATCAAAATTTCCCTTGGTAAAGACAAGGGTAATTCAAATTCTATTTTGTTCAAAATTTAACATGTTATACTGCAAACTTTGGGTTTTTGAAGTTGATCCCTAAAGCTAAATTGTAGAGCTTGAAAAACTCTACAACTTTCTTTTTGGGCACTTCCTCATTAGATCTCTAGATTAGTGTGAAATCTTTCTTTTCTGTGGGGTCCCTGTATTTCTTCTATTTTGCAAACAAGTACTCAGACCCCCTCCCCTCTCTTCTTCCTCCCCGAGCACCTGCTCTTCTGCTCTGGGTTTTCCTCTGCCTCCCCTGTCGCTGGCGCAGTACGCCGACCCTGGCCACCGCTGTGCAGGCCGCCGCCATCCACCTCCTGCTCCTTCCCCATCCACGCGTCATCCTCTCCTCGGGCCCGGCTCTGTCTTCTGCCCCGCTGTCCTGCTCCGAGCGCGCCACGGCTCCCCGGGCGCCCGCTGGCCGCCACCTCGCCGCCACCGCAATTCCCACACGAGCTCGCCTTATCCCTCCCTCTCTTCTGCTCAGTAGCATCAGCAACTCACACTCGCTTCGTTTGCACTGCTAACTTACTTGCCAAACCCACTCCGAGCTCCCTTCACCTTCGCCGCCCAACCCCTTCCTCCGGTGAACTCCGGGCCATCGTGGGCAGCCACGTCCAGACCACCATTGCCCTCACTGATCCCTCCGGAAGCTCCCCTGGTACTTGCTTGTACTTCCCAGCCCCCAGCCGCCTCCCAACCCCGGCCAAGGAACCCTCCCGACCAGCGCCGCCCGCCGCCGCCTCCTGCCCAACGTGGGCCGGTCACCTCGATCACCCCCACATCACCAAGACCCTACGGCTGGATTTCCTGTGACCTAGTGAAGCTCCCCGGCCTACCCCACGCCACCTCCGACCACTGGACCGCCGCTCCCACCACTCACCTCCACCGCCGGCTGCCTGCCTCTGCCGTGCCGCTGCCACCAGCCACCCCGCACCAATTCCAAACATCCCCAGGTGCGCAAAGGGTCACTGGTGCTTCCCCACCCCTCCAATCCTGCCGCCGGTGATCGCCGTCACCGGTACACGCCGGTCAAACTCCGCTATCCCTGTTTTGAACCGGCAAGGATCTTGGGTTAGAAGGAGCAAAAGCCCAGGGGGCTATTTGCAAGCTATAAGACTCAGGGGAATAGTGATGCTAAGGACCTCTGTGTAAACATGTTTGATATTTCATGTGAGAAGTGCTGCTGACCTGTAAAATCAATAGAAAAGTGTAGAAAAATCCGAAAATTGTAAAATTAGTGTTGTTGGAAACTAGGCTTCAAACCCTACAACTTTTATTTATGAAGTTTGATATGAAACCAAATACTTGCACACCTATTTTAAATCTAAAGTTAAAAGGTATTTGGTATACAACTTCTACATTTTGATTTTGTTTCTCATGGTTTTTGGCATATAAATTCTATGGGCTATGTGTAACCTTATGTTAAAATTTCAAACTTAGCTTTATTTTAATAACTTGACTTCTTTTGAATATAGGCAATTCGAATTTGAAAAACTTTAAAAGTTAGCTAAGCATGTCCTTTAAACCTAATTAGTTAAGATCCTTGTATCAAGTTCCAATGTGTTAATGCTTAATGCATAATTAAGTTTCCAAAACTTTCTGATCCTGTAAACTTAAAGTTTTGAGTTTAAATTTGGATTTCAAATTCAAATTTAAATGTTCTAGTTCCTGTTTGCAGTAAATTCAATGATACTCTTATGATTCCTTTATAAATGGTGATTCAAACCTAAACCCTTTTTATTTCATGAGCCCTTGTGTGTTGACTTGGTGAAATGCAATTTTTGTAATATAGGACCTTAAATTTAATCTCATCTTACTTAATTAATTGCATCTCATATAGAATCAACGACACTTGATGATGGAGATTACGAGTTGGTCTTAGGATAAGACCAAGGGTTTTCTGAAGATCCAACCCAAGCCGTCGAGGAACTAATTGAAGCCTCTGACACTTCTGCCCCTAATCCCACTCAAGAAGGCAAGCCCCGGACATAACCCCTACTTTTTCTACACTGCAAATTATAATGTTTATATCTATCTATGCATTATGTCTAGGAGTTGAAATGAAACCTTAGTTGCATAAAATCTTAGGAATCCAATGTATCGTACCCGAGTCCTTATCATTTAGATGCTCTGCTAAATAGGACCGGTAAAAGTCGAGTGATTTTCTGTCACTCGCGCGATATAGGAATTGCATGTTTACAATTCTGCAATCACTATAAGGATGATGGACAGGGTCATGTGCTGTATCATGACCTAAGGATTACCCTGTCTGTTTTGATAAAAGTTTTAAGGTCGAAATGTGTGGTAGTGGTGGCTAAGCATTTGAAAGTACTAGCCACATACCGCGAAATATGGTAAGCCGTAAGCCTAGTACCCGAATGGCCCGACAAATGGACACGTCTCCACCACTCGACTTTTATTTTATGTTTACACGCACCGACGTGTGGGAGTACGTTCTGCATGGCAGACAGGAATACGGGTTTTGTAGTCGCGCTACAGACGTATGTCCTGTACAATTGGTGTGCGTACGGTCCCTGCAGTCGCTTGTGGTGGCCCTGATCCATAACCCGGAATATGAGGGAAACGGTTGCTTCGGAACGTCCTGTTGGTGCTCCAAGCGTGTGTGTTAGGTTTACCTTGCAAGGTTAAATTCAATTCAGAATCGTCCGCCTCTCACGAGGATTGAGACTGCTTATCCCTTTTGCCATATCGAGTAAAAAGTGAAAGGTTCAAAGGAATAATTTTGATGGATGAGAATACTACTTTGCTTGCTTAGTATAAGTGCTCACCTAGAGAACTAATCAAACTAGAATCTGAAAGCTAAAACTTGAAATTAAGTTATACATTTAGTTGCTTTTCCGCTGAAAATAACCCAGAAACCTTGCAATACCTTCATGAGTCTAGGTATGGGCTAAAGTATACCCAAACTCGGGTAAGCCTTGCTGAGTATTAGAATACTCAGCTTTGCTAGTATCTGTTTCAGGTATAACCTTCGAGAATTCCACGGACAACCCTGTGTGGCCAACGTCCGTTCCTTTTGGCTGGTCCGTGGAGTGGGACCCGTCCCCGGCTGGCAGCGACCCTCTGGAGTGACACCAGGCCTTGGGCTAAGCATGGTGTCCACCATCGCGACGTGCGTAGTCGCGTAAACTTTTCTTTCTGCTGTGAGTTTGGACAAGCTGTTACGCTTGTCAGTTTGAACACTGTTTGTATAAGTTTACTTATGTTTGAACCCGGTTTGTAATGATGTATAAATGATTGTAAATTAAAAGTTGATATGCTATTCTGTGATTGTAAATTTGCCTTCGTGCGAGGTAAACCTGCTTCGATCCTGTTGAACCGTGGTTGTATCGGGCGAAGACTCGACAGACCAATGGATTGTTCCATTTGAAGTGCGTTAAGTTAATAACAGTTGTACGGTGATCATTAGCGCACTTGAGTCGGAATAATTCAGGCGGTTCTGCCACAACCCTTTGCCAGCTACGTCTTCTGGAAGCTCGCTACATCCTGAGGCCTCCTCACGCTCGACGTCGCCACAGGCACCACCCGCGAGATCGCTCTTCCCCCGTGGCGCTCTAGTAGCTAGGGGTCGCGGCCAGCCACCTATGTGCTGCACACCCTCATCCTGGATCCACGTGGATGTTGCCGCACAGGGTTGCCATGGACAGCGGTAGTTGCGAGGAGGTCCATCTGCGACCGCTCGCTTCAAGAGCGACAACCACAAGGTTATGCTGCAGTGGGCTTAGCTTCCCCCCCCTTTGGAGCACTGTAATAGAAATATTACGATTATTTATATAAGATGTTGCACTAGTTAATTAGGAAAGTTTCAATATTTTAGTGGCTAATTCACTTTAGAATAGTTTCCCCCTCTTTGGTAATTTCGGGATGTTGCAATATTTAATTTGAGATGTTCCGTTGGTTGATCTATAATGTTGCATAACTTCTATTTTTATGTTGTACTAGATACTTTTTGTAGTACATGATGGTTGGTAAATTTTTTTATATTGAATGGTTGATTCGGAGATGTTGCAATAGGTAGCTTGTGGATTCGAGATGTTACGAATGTTTCAACCTATTTTTATTGTAAGTTTTTTTATGAAGCTGCAATCACGATGCAATTTGGAATGTTTCATCAAATGACCATACGATGTTAGATGGTTCTTTTTTCACGACATTTCAGTATGTTGCGTAATATGCTCCACTTGTGTGTTGTAGTAGTTAGTTTGGGATGTTGTATTTTTCAATGCTACAACATGTAATTTAGTCTGACGATTGAAAGTTGCAAGCAACATGATGCACATGTTGCGGCGGAATTTTTTCAATTCTCGTTGGATGGTTGAGAAGAATTTTTAGTACATATTTTATATATTGCAATTATTATTATTTTTTGTTGCATATACTTGTTTGCTCATGTTGCATATGCTATTATCTTATATTGTACTTGAATAATGGAAAGAATTTTACCGTAGGAACCGTCCGATGCTAGTTCTGGACGTCGGACGTCCGGACGCTGGAATTCCGTTTCTTATTTCTTTTGTGCACGAGGGAAGATATTTTCACCGGACGGTTTGTCCGAGGTGGAGAGATTACTCGGTATGCAGCAGAATCGAACCTATTAGAAGCCGTAAAACTCCGATCCAATGTAAGTAAAAATTTATAACGACGTGTTCACCGCCACTGCCCGCCGAGGCGGCGCACAGTATGTTGCTACGGGCCCAAACAGATCACAACCACCGCAAAACTCAACCACTATCTCTGCGTTCTTGGCCCATCTAAAAAATTATTAACGTCAAGCTGGACCTGAGAACCAACCGGCCCAACCCTCTCATTTCGCACGCCTCCGGCAATCGTCGCCTAGGGTTTAGGCTTCCGGCCGCCGCAGCCTCCACACAACGAGCGAAAGGAGATCGCCGGAACGGAGCCCAGAGATGAACGGGAGCGCGTTCAACGCGTTCAAGTCGCGAGTGCCGATAGCGTGGAGCCCGCGGCTGTACATCACGCTGGTGCGGGGGCTCCCCGGGACGCGGCGCCTCCACCGCCGCACGCTCGAGGCCATGCGCCTCCGCCGCTGCCACCGCACCGTCGAGCACCGTACCACGCCATCGCTTCTCGGAATGCTAACCCAGGTCAAGCGCCTCGTCGTCGTCGAGACCGAGGAGATGTATAACGCGCGGAGGCAGGCAGAGGAGGAGCGACGCGCGCCCAGGCCGCCGCTTTTCATCTCCCACCAGCAGCCGACGCCAACTCCGAACCCGGCAGCAGCCACGCCAGAGGGTTCCGCTGCCACTGCGCCGTAGTCTCTGGTAAGCTTCTCGAGCCCCAATTGTTCCCAGAGTGCTCTGGTTTTTTCTGTTTTCCACATGCCCTTGAAGTGTTTGATCCAATGCCTACAGAGGGAGAGGGAGAGCTTACAGCTGTCAATACGTGTCCTGTTCCCATGAAATTTAAATGTCTTAGTATGAAGAACAAGTCAAGAGTTTGCAGAAGCGATTAATTAAGTTGCCACTTCATTTCTGTACCAAGAGTGCTCTGTATCATACATTAGACCAAATTTTCTACTTTTATTTCCTGATAGGTTGCTGTATCTATTTTGTTACATCCTGATGTGATGTAACCAAATGGAAGGCACAGTTCTAAGTTATAATCAAATTATGCTGGATAGCTCTTAAAAATATTGTAAAAATAAGAATATTAGGCTCCTTTATCGGTCCAAGCAAAAGAATGAGATTGAATGATCTGTGTAGAAGCGGTTTCATTATTAAGGGTTACAGTGGTTAAGGTGTTTTTTGGCTTTGCATAAACGGAAAATGGCCTGACCTTTCTAGGCTTGTATGATTCACACTCATTAGTGAAAGTTGTGGGATTAGGCCATCTAAATCAGGGACAGTGCTTGAAAAACAAACATGTATCTGCTATTTTTTTCATGAGTTGTTTGGTTGACTAGTTATGTTGCATGATATGATTGCATATCAAGCCTGTGGACATCAAATGGTAGAAAAAGGAGAATGGAGACCAATCTTGATCTTAATGTTAATGTTATACCACATGACCTCAATGTGCCCAGGCTGGAGCAGATAATCTAGTGCCAAATATTCATCTCTTGGTTATTCATGTGATTGGTAAGATTATCCACATGTTTGTTACGAGAGAAATTTGTGTGAATAGATATATCTATCACTTATTATTTTCATAACAGCCAAGCTGTTACTGGATGAATCATCCATTTAATTTTTAATCTATATGAAAGGGGAATTCCTTCAATGTATGTTAACATCTTTCATTAACTTTTTTTGAGGGCATCGTCTTCCATTAACTCACAGTGGATGGCGAAGCCATGTTGTTCCACCCAAGTGCACTTGCACCAGGATCCAAACAAAATTTTAGTTATTAGTACCTTGAACTTACCTCTTGTGCACTCCCTGAGTCCCAAATGTGTGCACCACCCTGCTGTTGCTGCCAGCAGATAGCCCATGAGGCTAGCATGTAGCCCAAAAGCCATGCTTGCACCCAATCGTCCAACCAGGGATCACGGCATGGACTTTGCGAGGCTGGCTGCAAGCAAACCATGTGCGTCGTGCATCAGCGGGACCCTCTTGTCTTTTCACCCAGAAACACCGTCCGTGAAGCTGCTCACTCGGCCAAAATTCAAAATCTTTCGTCACATAACAGAAGTGCTAGAGTCACTTGCCATCATCGCTAGTTGCCAGAATCGTTGCCCTTTGCCAGAATCGTTGCCTGCCGCTCAAGCTCTACTTGTTAGCTTCTTTTTGTCCTCCCTTTGCAGCACCCTCTTGGCCTCCCCTCCATTGCTTTACACCATCTCGACTCCCAATGATACACAACTAATTTTCTTACAATTTTTTTTGGCACCAATCAATGACTTTGAAGTAAGCAAGGTAATTCAATTGCTTGATTGCCGGTCTCCTCTTTCAACTAAATTTAGTATTATGGTTTGCTGGGGGTTTACTTTTGCACATAAGAAAAAACATTGCTGCAAATAGCAACACTAGAATTTTGGCACCAGATGATATCAATTGGAACGAGGAGATCCAAGTTGACCCAGGCAATGGAAAGAATAATGTGCTTATCACCCTATCTTAGAGAACTGATAACAAGAGAGTACATTGGAAATGGGCCTTCTCAACGTCAGACTCTTAAATTTTCCATGGGAAATAGACCTTTGTTAAAGAATGTAAATGGGAGGTAATGTATTGCTTTTATTTGATCATTCCAATTCATGAATATTTAAATAATGTGTTTTGCCAATGTGGACCTGCATTATTTTGTTGGTGTCTTAAATTCCTATCAACATTACAAGATTCTTAAGCATTTTACTGTTTCCGGCCATTGAGGCTGTTATTGTATATGACATATATGTTGGCTTATTACTACAAGTGTGCACTCAGGCTCCGAGCTATAGCTTCATTCCTAGATGATTACCCTCAGTTCATAAACTGGATAATTGAGATGGTGTCACTGCGATATTGCTTCTCATGTGACACACGGGAATCACCTAATACTAATAACCTTTCATTTTTCTTCCAAAAATATGATAAGGAATAAAATGGTCTTTTCACGCCCCATGTTATGGTTAAACTTAGGGCTTGTTCAGTTAATCCCCTGGTCTTCTCACGCCCCATGTGATGGTTAAAGTAACTTAGGGCTTATTTGGTTAATCATCTCCCCACTAAAACAAACAAGCCCTACCACTGGTACACCTTGAGCAGCTTTTATTCCAACTGTAGCACCGCTTATGAGAGCAAGCCAGGGTGAATACTTGTGTAACAATGATTTCTTTCATACTAATAAAATCTGGAAATCAGAAACAGTACTAAATAAGACAGTTGCGAACATGCAAAGAGAGCTGATTCTTTCACAGGCCATTATGGGCATTTATAGAATATGCGCATTAACGCCTTACCTGGGGATCTTCATCAAGTAAAACAGATGTCCAATCAGACAGAATTAAGAACAAAATCCTCATCTTTATTGGGATTCATATGGGGATTGCACAGAGGTGAACCGTTAGGGACTAATTATATATGTAGGGGAGCACTAATTTTTACGTGGTCTGGTTATATTAATCATCCCCTAAAATTTGTAGGGAGTTTGGCAAACTTATTGTGTGATGGGGACCATGAGTAACAATGCTGTTTGGCTATGTTATTCAATCCTTAATATTTACTTTTGATTTTCTTGTAGGGCATCAGAAGCCTTTCATGACAGTTCAGCGACATAATAATTAATTTATCTTTTGACTCCAGAAGATATCACTGGATCCTCGCGCTCAACAAGCTCTGCCGACCCATACTCTATGCAACATTGTAGTATGGTCCAACCTACTGTTCCTTGGTCCTATATTTAGATGTGTTTATGGACTGATGGCATTGGTGTTTCAGTGCCTGTGGTTAATCTAGCTCAGTGTCGTTTCAATTACACAAATTCCTGAAAATGCTCTTTAAGATGTGTCATATTGGTTTCTTGCCTAATTTGGCCTGAGGGATGTATCTCAGATTTTAAATTTATTGTATTCTGATTGTTCCAACATTAGCAAAAGGGTTGCTTGCTTCGGTTATATTGCCAGAATTGCTTCAGTTCTGAAAGTGAAACTGTCTTGTAGTCTGGTGATTTTGGCGTTGCGCATTCTAAATCTGATTTTTTGGTGAAAATGTTTTTAAGTTGATATTATAGTTATATATTTGGTTCGTACACTCTTTTTTCTTGTTTACACACTAATAATTACGTGTGAACATGATATGACAGTATTCATATATACAGATCACCACTTTCCAGACTGCGAACACATAAAACAATTGTTCAAACTTAACTCCTTCATAGCACTTGAGTGACGTCAATTACTTTGTGTTTCAGGTTTATTGTCTGCCTATTCATAGTCAGAATATCTGTGATTTATTATTTTTAAAATATTCTACTCCTTTCATTTCAAATTTCAAATTGTAGGTTATTTTAACAAATCTAGATACATAGCAAAATATGTTTAGAAGAGACAAAAAATTAGACATTATGACAAATAGCATGACTCTCAGTCAACCGTGTAAACAACCAGTACCGTAGAGCATCCTCATCCGTTCCGGTCAATTGAGCCTGGTACCCAAGGCTTTTAGTTTACCACCGGTACCGGGCGAGGGTCATCCGTGCCAGCTTTGGCACCCGACGATGCAATAGATTATCGTGGCCTCAATATTCGTGCCAGGGCTTAGATGAAATCGACACCAACGAAAGTATCGTTTCAAGGTACAATTAAGGGAGATGATGGTGGCCTCATTATTCGTGCCAGGGCTTAGATGGAATTGACAACAACGAAAGCATCGTTTCAAGGTACAATTAAGGGCAGTTCAAACCCTCAGCATCATCTAGTGACTCAATGGAAATTTCATTCTCATTAAATAGAGTGTTATTGAATGCCCATGCATTGCTATTGGTGGCAAATACTTTCCATGAGAATTATTTGTTACAACTAAAGTGTTTTTCGTTAAAGACATCAGAGTAACTCAATATGAAATAAAAAACATAGTAAATAATGTTGTTCGAAAGTATTGTATTCAACTAATTATTGAATAGGTTTATCACACGGAAATCTCTACTCCAAGCTCATAATTTCAAAAATATACAAAGAAAGATACATCATAATATCAAAGTCCATCGCAAGGCGCTTTTAAATAGGTTTGTCTGTGATGCAGATCAGATAGTGTTGTACGCTTTGGGGAAGCTTTTTCGATATGCATTCAATCTCGAGCACAATACATTGATAAAAAAATTCTGCCGTAGTGTCTGGCGATCCTGTGCATAAGTGGTGTATATATACGTAAATATCTAATGTATAATGTGTAGTCTGTATTCAATCTGATTCTGTCATGTAGGCTCTTGGGCAAACTACACTTGATCTGAAATATCTAACTGATGTATAATTTGAAGAAATTGGATTCCTGCTTAATATGAAACACATTTCATATTAAGAATGAGAGCTCAACAGGTCAAGAAACTACAATTGATCTTAAATATGAGTTTCAGATGCTGCATCATACATATGAGTTTCAGATGCTGCATCATACATGCTGATGCATGGTTGATGTACCTTCGTGCAGAGGTCTCCCCTTATAATTCCTAATTCTCTAACTGCGCAAAAACTAACTGCAGCCAAGAATCACTATGAACAAAACAAAAAATACCACCATGGAATCTAAGATCTTCTCAAATTTATCAGCTATTTGGTTTCAGGGTGCCTTTGGTTAGGATTTTGCACCTGCTTTTGCTTTTGCAAAAGCCAAAAGCTAACCAAAGAGCCTAAACGCCCCAAGTGCTTTTGCCCAAAAGCTGTTTTCACCCTAGTACAAATGCAAAAGCATCTCCCTCCTGCTTCCAGTGATTTCTGGGGTAAAAAATTACCCACCTGCCACTCGTTATGGAAAAAACGTTTCGCTGTTTATGTTTGCCCCGTCATCCGCTCCACCCCGCGCCGCCCGTCATCCGCCCCACCCCGCGCCGCCTCCCACCGTGCGCCCCCCGGGCGGCGGCCCAGCACCAGCTGCAGGAGCGCCCCGCCAAGGCGCCCGCAGGAGCCCCGCCCCCGCCCCCGCCCGCAGGAGCCCCCCGGCGCCGCACCAGCTGCGGCCCGCAGGAGCCCCACGCCGGCAGCGCCGCACCAGCCGCAGGAGCACCCCCCCCCCCCCCCCGCCGGGCAGCAGGAGGTATGCAGGCCCCTCCCCCCATGGCGGTGGCGCAGATCCAGCCGCAGGAGCCCCCCCCCCCCCCCCCCCGTCGGGCAGCAGCAGGCCGTCAGCCCCCCCCCCCCCGGCAGCAGCAGGCAGCCAGAAGTATTTCGCAACGTGAGTATTTCGCACAAATCTATTATGAATTTTTTTCCAATCTTATCGGTTATTTAGGTGCGGAATTAATAGTCTAGATATAGCATATTTGAGCACCTACATATTATCTGTGTAATATTTGAACAAGCATTTGAGTGAGCGCGTACATTTTATAAAAGTATAAGTCCTTTTGTGTAAGTATTTGATTTACAAAAGTAACTTTCAAATTTATTTAGGGCTAAAGTGTAAAAATGCAAATCATCATGACATGTCTATCCAGTCATTATGACGAGTCTATCCCGTCATCACGATGTGTCATAAATGCTCGCATTTAGGTCTTGAATTTTATAAGTTACGCTCTTTAGGACAAAAGTAATTCAAATCCAACTTTTGTTAAAAAATTTACGTGTAAAAATATAAGTTTTGAGTTTTTAAACTTGAGCCCTAAAGCAATGTTGTAGAGCTTGAAAAACTCTTCAACTTTCGTTTTGGGCATTTCTTCATTAGGGTTTTAAATCAACGGGAAATTTTGTTTTACAAATAGGCCCCTGCAGTTCTCTGATTTTGCGTTTAGGCCCTTGGAAAAGTCCATCTGTTCATCTTCTCTCCTCTTCCTTATCCTGACGTTTCCCTTCTTTTTCTTTTCCCCAACCGGCAGCTCCATCCAAGTTCCATTTTTTCCTCTTCCCTGCCTCCTCCGGTTCCTTCCTCGGGCAGAGCAAAGCGCGGCCCAGGCGTGGCGCGCAGGCACGCAGCGCGGGGCGCATGCGCAGGGCGCCGGTGGCTGGGCGGAGCGCGCTGGCGCGGGCGCTGCACGGCGCGGGCAGGCGAGCAGCGGGCCAGCAGTGCGGCAGGGCGCGGGGCCGAGCGGCTGCGGCCCGGCGTGGGCCCCGAGCGGCGGCGGCGCGGAGCGGGGCCGGCCCAGGCGAGCGCGCCGAAGCCAGTGGCGTAGGCGGCGCAAGCGCGTGCGGCGGTAGCGCGCTGACGGCGGCTAGCGGCAGTGGATCCAGGCGGGCGCTGGCGCACGCGGCTGGGGCGGCCGCGGCTCGGCGCTGGCGGGTGTGGACGCGCGCCGGCGCTGGTGGCAAGCGAAGCAGAGCCGGGGTGCTAGACTGGTGCGGTGCTGGAACAGGAGCAGAGCAGGGCGAGCAGGAGCGGCTGGAGGCGGTGTGCAGGAGCTCGCACGCCGGTGCGAGGGGGCTGGACAGCGCGGAGGGACCTGCGGCGCGGTAAGACGGGGCGAACGCGTGTCCAACAGCAGGAAGAGGAGGAGCAATTTCCTCGGCACGCAAGACAATGACGTGCAGGTGTGCGTGTGCGGATGCGTGACCGGCGGCGCGAAGTGGAACGGTCTGCGCGAGCTTGAGCGTGAAGCTCGCGGTGCTGGAACACACAGGCACACGTATGTGGAGGTGTCGACGAGGCTGTCGGCGAAGACGCAGGAGCAGAACTCAGGGCTCGCGATGCCGCGGCGCGACGACTCGGCGCGGACCCGCACGGGGAAAGCAATGGAGCCGCACGTGAAGGACGTCGGAGATCGTTGAGGAGGAAGCCACGGACGAAATCAAGCGGCACTGCGAACTGCTCGTGGAGAACGGAGGTAGCCTGGCACGGACGGCAGCGGAAGGTGTGATCCTGATGCAGGCAGGCCTCGGTCCTCGCGGAGGCAGAGGAGCGGTTATGGCGTGATGAACCAAAAAGAAAGGCGGCGAAGCGAACGTGGCGACCGGATGCAACGAGCTCGGAGGAGCCACGCATGGCGAGCTCCCTCCACCCATGCAGAGGTCGAAGCAAAAGCAGCACGACGCGGGACTGACGGCCAACTCAGTTCGTTTCCGCAGGCACGTGCGTGTGCAAGGCAATAGACCACGCGCGAGCAGGGTAAGAGCCAATGGTGTGGGAGCAGTACAAGAACAGCGCGCAGGAGATACGACCAAACACGGTGATCCTGCAGGAGGCTACGCGGGTATGCCGGATGTGTTTCAGCAACACACGTGCGTGAGCAGAGAAGGCTCAGCTCGTGAGCAGGAGGATCTTAAGGTTCGCGGAGGAGTTGGCATAGCGAACCCATCCGGCTCTATTGTCTCGTCCCAGGGATCCACAACATCCAGCAGCTCCTATTCCTCGTCGATCGCCAAGCAAGACCACAAGTCACCGTGGAGATTACCCCTTCGACCATCTTCCACCCATGGCAACCCTTCTCGACAAACTTCTTCGTCATCCATGGAGTCTCATCATCGTCAAGCTTTTCTTTTCGCTGATCCTATCGCCACGGGGCTTCACTTTCCGCGTGTTCTCCTTCATAACCAAGGCTACCCCAAGGTTTGCCCTAATTCACTGAATCTTCTTAATGTCGGCGATTCCTTTGCCGGAATATCGCCGTTAACTTCCTGTTATCTATTTTCCTGGACCTAGGACTTGATTGCTATGTTTTGGAAAAGTTCTAGGGTGTTCTTTGTAAAATTTCCAAAGCTTTCTGTATTTCAAATCGATGGACTTCTACATTTCATAGATTTTCGTAGGAAGTTCATAAAAATGTAAAATCAGTTTTGTTTGAAATCCTAAGTCAAACCCTACAAGTTTTAAGTTGTGCTCGTGAGTTGAAAATCTCTGATGTGTGGTTTAGGTCAAATATTAGGGAATGAATGTTTTATTGTGCTTATATTGTATGCATGTGTTATAGCTGGAAGATAAATTATAGGGTGTATGTTTTAAGTGGAGAAGTGTGATAGTTAGTTAATCCTATCACCCTAGTGCTCATACCCCTATCATCAAGACATTGTCCTTGTCTTGATTGCTGTTTCTTTAGGTTCCTTGTCGTATAAGGATCCCCGTTAGTTCTTGTGTGTCTGCTGCTTAGCTAATATGTCTCGACAGCTATACTTCAGTGGCAGGTTATCAACCCAGCCACTTAACATCTGTTTTCTTTAAGTCTATGATGTTTCTGCGTAACCGCTATCAGCCGATGCATTTCTTGTGAGATGTTTCTACCATCGGCTGGTTAGCTGAAACGGTTGTTATCTTTCTAGTATCGGCTACTGCCAGTAACATTCTGTTATTCCGTCCTACATCGGCTATCACATAGCCGATCAATTTGAGGTGCACACACGATCTTAGGGTTCTTGCCATCGGCCGACCCAAGCCGATTTTGGTTGCTTTTCCATATCGGTCAAACACGGTCGATCGATCCTTAGTTCTCTCATCCTTATCCACACCCTTCTATCAGTCGATTTATCGGCTGAGCAATCGACTATCTACTTATCGGTCATATACCCTTAACCACACTCCATTTGGCTATACGCCACTCAATAGTTGTGCTGACGTAATCGAGTCGATATAACCACACTTAGTTACCTAGAATAACACTTAAGCACATCTCAGTTAAGACAACTACTTTAGGAATCACCCCTCTGCTGAAGTACTCGATGCTTTCATCGATCGTCTAGAAACCCGATGCACCTTTCAGTCGACTAAACCTCTGTTGTTTCCAATCGGCTTTGTTGTAATCTTCAACGAGTAGCCGATTCTAATTAGTTGTCCACCTAAAGCTCCGTCTAAGTTTAGTTTTAGATCTTTTTGGTTGTTTTGTGAATAATATGTTAAATGAGTGCTAAATTGCAACTGTATTATGAAGTAAGGTAGTTTTATGTGCACACTTTGAATGAAATATTGCATTGCATGTAGATACGACTACTTCTACAAACGGTACTTACGAGATCTCCCAGAAGTCTGCAAAGGATGTTTCTGAAGACCAAGTGAACGCCACCAAGGGATATCGTAAGCCCCGAACCAAAGTTCGGAAGATAACAATACTAACATCCCTAACTTCAGTCCCACCAGTAAAGGCAAGCCCCGGACATATCCCACTACTTTATTTACACTGCAATCTATGTCTATTTATATTGTATCTTGCATTACATCTAGGAGTTGAAATGAAACCCTAGATGCATGAATCTTAGGAACCAATGTATTGAACCCGAGTCCTCATCGCTTAGATGCTCTGCTAAATAGGACCGGCAAAAGTCGGGTGATTTCCTGTCACTCACGCGATATAGGAGTTGCTTGTTTACGATTCTGCAACCACTATAAGGATGACGGACAGGGTCATGTGCTGTGTCATGACCTGGAAGTTTACCCTGTCTATTTTGATAAAAGTTTTAAGGTCGAAATGTGTGGTAGTGGTGGCTAAGCATTTGAAAGTACTAGCCACATGCCGCGAAATATGGTAAGCGGTAAGCCTAGTACCCGATTGGCCCGGCGAATGGAACGCGTCTCCACCACTCGACTTTTATTTTATGTTTACACGCACCGACGTGTGGGAGTACGTTCTGCATGGCAGACATGAATACGGGTTTTGTAGTCGCGCTACAGACGTATGTCCTGCACGAGTGATGTGCGTACGGTCCTGCAGTCGCTTGTGGTGGCCCCGATCCATAACCCGGAATATGAGGGAAACGGTTGCTTCGGAACGCCCTATTGGCATTCCAGGCGTGTGTGTTAGGTTTACCTTGCAAGGGTTAAATTCGATTCGTTTTAACAGTAGCTTATTTACTTAATTTACAACAACTTTCATGTTGAAGTCCTATAGACAAGGTTATTTGTTATGGTTAATAAATTGATTTCCTTAGATTGGACAGAAAACAACAGGAACCAAGATGAACTTTGTTTAATGATTTAGCTATTTTGGGAGTGAATTTTTATCCAGTTCATCCATAACTCAATTTTTATTCGAATTTAAAGATATGCAGCTTGCACGACCTTTCTATCCTCACAACCTCACAGTTGCCACTAACTTGGCCTTACGGAGTTATTTCGGTGGCTTAATTAGTACGTCTCTCCCTATAATAACTAGTCGAGCACTCTTCGTTCTTAACCTATCATACTCGCGGTACTCGCGGCTAGTGTATCTGAAAAAACTCACATAGATATCCTAATTTATATTGGCACCTGGCTATATTCCAATATTTCCATAGGGCTTTACGAGTTAGATATAATCCTTAACGAGTCCAACGCGTTCTGCGGTCAAGTCTTGTAAAACTTATTTTAAAGATTTGTTGCATACCTCAGTGTACACTTTTCGCTCTGATACCAGCTGTGGCAGAACCGCTCGAATTAATCTAGCTCAAGTGCACTAACCATCATCCATAAAGATGAACTGGCTACCATGCACTTCAAACGGAGTAATCCGATAGTCTGTTGGGTAAATCCTGATACGACCACTTAATATTTCAATCGAAACAAAGTGTACACTTAACTCGCACGAAGGCAAGTCCAGAGATTATAACATTTCACAACTTTTATCTCACAAATCTAACAGTTTGTCGGGTAAATCCCTATGCGACCACTTAATATTTCGATCGAAACAAAGCGTACACTTAACTCGCATGAAGGCAAGTCCAAAGATTACAATATTCCAAAACTTTTATCTCACAAGTCTCACATCAATTATTGCAGGTCAACTTTATCAAACGAGTACTTTAAAGTTCAAACATAGAAACTTTATTCAGAGTTTAAGTAGCAGCGGAAAGAAAACACGATCATCTATCGTCGATTTGGATACCACGATGAAGCCCATATGTGGCATCACTCGGCAGAGTCATTGTTGGCCGGGGACGGATCCCACTCCACGGTCCAACCAGTCAGCAAAGTACATGGCTACGTCAAACCAGCTATCATATCTTCAAAAGACACACCTAAAAATATTGCCACAATAAAGACTGAGTATACTAATACTCAGCAAGACTTACCCGGCTAGTGGTATGAGAATACCGACTCCTAAGCATTCATGGTTCTAAGGTTCTAGGGTTTCTTTTGCTAAAAAGCAACAAAGAGTAAGTCCTTAATTTTATATTTTAGCTTTTAATATTCTAGTTCATTTAACATCTCTAAGTGAGCATCTATCTCTAACCAAACATGATGGAAAATATTTAATCATTCGACAAGTTTCATCATAGCCACGGTTCCTCTTGTTACTCTATGTGGCAGAAGTATTAAATAGTCTCAATTACCGCGAGAAATGGATGATTGGGATCGAATTTCATAACCTTGCAAGGTAAACCTAACACACACACACATGGAGTACCGAAGGGTCACCCCAAGCAACTTTTCCCCTTTCTTTCCGGGTTGTGGATCAGAGTCACCCTCCCCGACTATAGAGCCACGCTCTGCACTCGCATGTGTATATCCATCTGAACTTCATTCAAGTAGGGTGGAAGTAAAGTCCACTTGCCGGGCCAATCGGATACTTACATCAACCCACCGGCTGTGTGGACCAGCGACGACGACCTTGTACGAGAGATGAGGAGATCTCTTTCTTGGTGGAGAAGCTCCATAGTGAAGACAGTATCAATTTGATCGGAAGAGATAGTGGTGAGCCTTGCCTGTGTGGAAAGCATCTCTCATCCGGCTTGGCGTGAGCATAGTGATGAGTCCAAGACCTTGACGTGAAGAGACTTGGTGACTAGGAGCATATCGTTGGTGGAGCTCCAGCGCTTACTTAGAAGTGGCATTTGCCTACCAATACTATGGGATAAAATCGCCGTGCTGAGTTTGCATCTCTCCAACCCACTCCTCTATGTTTCCGCATTTTATATTTGAAACTTGTGTATCTTTATCTTCTTAGAGTAGTTCTTACTAGAACTGGTTGTAGATTGCAAAACTCCTTTTTGGATGGGTTACATAGGAACCATAGTTGCTCATTTGGATAGCAGATCTGATTTATATTTTATGCATTTTAACGATAGTGTTAGTTTAAGATTTTAGATGGCCTAATTCACCGCTTCCTCCGTTCGGCATACGACCACTGATTCCTTCCACCGTGCATACCATGTCCATTCCGTTATGCATGCGAGTACGTTGCGCACAAACAACGAGACAAAGCACGGTATGTCGGGTCGCTAGAAAATAATGAGCGGGCCATGGTCACAACTACCTGCTAGTGTGCAGCATTACCTGCAGGGACTCTTGGAGATAGAGACATCACAACTCAAAGTCCTCATTTTGTTTGGTCATACAGTACATAGCAGATCAGGAGATGACACAGCTGCATTATCATCACATACTTACTATATATAGCTACTAGCAATAGCACACAGGACAGGGCTCCAATTAATCAGTCCCGCCCCTATATGCCCAATGGTACATAATAACACGCTCCTCCAGGGCTGCTGATAGATGATGCACCGAAGCATCACCGCGCCGGCCGGCTACGGACGGTGCTCACGCAGTGGTGGCGGCGGCACAGACCGGCAGGTCGTCGTCCTTGGTCGGTCGCTGCTTGAGGATGGGGTTGCTCTCGAAGAAGTTGAACGGCTTGAGGTCGAAGCCGGAGGACACGGTGGGCATGATGGGGAAGTCCTCCTGGCACGGTATGTGGTGGAACCCTAGCGTGTACCACAGCACCAGATCTCTGTTCTCGATCGGACGGTCCCTGTTCATCCATGCCATCACCATCACATACAATAATCAACTTCCATGAATCGGATGGATCAAAGTCTAGTAGCAGATACGGAGAACGTGTGCACAAACAAACCTGTCAGCCCAAGTGGCCAGTGTGTCCTCCCCTTTGCTCTGGTACACGAACAGCCCGCCTGCCCATTCCTCGCTCTTGTTGTAGGGTGTCACCCATATCTGATTGTTCGTGAAGGCGCCTCTCATTTGGGGCGGATCCTCGGGGTCCAGCAAGCTGGCGGCGGTGCCGGCGGGGACGACCTTGTAGCCGACGGGGTTGCCGACGCGTGTCTTCTTGGCCGGGTTGATGACGTGGAACTCAGCCGGCTCGTAGAGCTTGAGGCGCACCTGGGCGTCCTTCTCGGTCCGGGCGACGCGGCGGGTGGCCTTGAGGTAGCTCTTCCGTGGGGATTCGCCGGGGCCCGTCTCCTGGCGAGCCATCTCGACCCGCACGAAGGAGTTGTCGGCGCCGTCGACGTCCATGTCCAGCCGGAAGGTGACGAAATGGTCGTGGATGACGCCGATGACGTTCTCGGAGAGGAGCGTGCCGTGCATGTCCTCGTTCTCGCGGGCCTGCCTCAGGTGCGAGTAGGCCGTGCCTTTCACCATGAGGATGCCGCTGAGCCCAACCTTTGATTTTCATTTCATAGACGATGATTATGTAAGCTCATCAGTAAAACAAATATCACCGTTAATTATTACACGCCGAATATATATACTATCTCTGCAGTAAACAAGACTGATTAACTAATAATCCGTCCATGGATAAGTTTGTAGCTAGCACAACAACATTCACTGTTGAGGGAAGTTAATTAGCACTTGCGTGTTCCCAGCATGCTTGCTTATCCTTCTAAAGCTAGCCGATCGCCATCACTGGACCATTGACTGTTGAATGAAATGGATGGGATGACTAAACGGCGCCATTTTCTGTCGTCGACGAATTGTGTTGTGGATAGTTGGAAGCTGAGGCAACAAGCTGACTATGGCGGCCGAGGCCCCAATAATGGCCGTGCCCATCCGAGTAACGTGAAGCTCCACCAACTAGCAAGAATATCCCTGATCTTTAATTTAGGGTTCAATTAAGTCGCTGGAACCATCATGCATGAGAATCTGATGACTGAAGCGCTAGTACTCCCTCCACCCATAATATATATACATATTTGTTAGTGCAGAGATCTTAAGAACTGGAATCGACAGCCTCCAATTTGTTGATATATATATATATATATATATATATATATTATGTTCCCTTGTTGTACTTTCCTTTTTTATAGGGTCACCATGCTGTATGTACCTTAACTACACAACTACACGAATTGTAAGAAAGTCTACTATATCATTAAAAAGGACAAGCAAATTAAATCTTTTGTTCAGAGTTTAGTCAGCAAATCAATCGTCCTAATTTCTTGCTGATCGATCCAAATATATGCCACTGACGATGTGCACTTGCAGAAGCGTCGTGTGCTTAAAAATTCTGGCACGTTTATACACGTACGGATGAGAGAGGGAGGGAGAGGTATCGCGAGTACCTTGATGCGGATGAGGCCGTCCATCTGGAACTCCCAGTCCATGATGTAGTCGTAGTTGGCCACGGAAGCCACCATCCGCGCCACCAGCGTCACCTTCGGACGCGACTCCCTTATCTGCAGGAGAGCATTATTTGAGTCTTTTGTCCTTCGGAGGGAGAGCAAAATATCAGAGGCCAGTGTCACTAGCTTAGCTAGGGTCCAACCACAGATAGAACAACACAGTACCGCCGTTATACGTTGCATCATGGATAGAGCCATCGGTTTGATGATATATAGCTACCTCAGATGTCGTAAACATCATGGACACTAGTTTGCACACGTGCATGTAAAAGAAATGGTCATGTTCAATCATGAATGGCTGAGATGATATCTCTAATCTACTGTGTCATCCATGCATCCGGCGTCACTAACACTACCACCAACTCTATACTGACCGCCGGTTAAATCTTCTGTAAAAGTTTTCAGTAAGGAAAGAAATCCCGGCAAGTGTGTGTGTATAGTTTTGTTCAAGATTCTTCCTCATTCCCAGACAAGTTCTGAAGATTCTTCTAAAGAAAAAGCTCACTGATCTCGTCTCCACCACGCCAGTCTTTGTCACATACTTGCCAGTTGCCACTGGCGAAAAAAGATGACCGGCGGCTACATTTGGCACGCCACCGCCTAGCCTGACGTATAGACTGGCGCCGTGGCAATAATCTAGACAACACCTAGTTCAATTCAGGTCCCCATTGTTTCTTATTATCTAAATTTCTTTTTCTACCATAGTCATTTGTTCAATCTTGAACCAACTTCCAGAATATCTCTGAAGTTATTCTTTTCTGTCACGAGTCTTTGAAATTCAGATTTTTTTTCGTTTTGTATTTCAGGAAAGATTGAATAGGACGATTGCAGATGCTGTCAGGTTGCTGATCGCATCTGCAATTCAAGATTCTCGCTCTTGGTTCTTACACTCCTAGTCCTATAGCGTCGAAAATATCTTAAGCAACTCTCTGGCACCCTCTGCAAGTAGACAAAAACCCTTTTATATTTGAAAGGTAAGAGTTGACAAAAAGAAAAAACTAGAGGAGGAACAGCTACGTGCAGAAACCACTATCTAGCGTATGACACACCGCCCTAGTGACGCACAGCAGGAGAAAAAAGGACAAGATCGATCGATGATGGAGAGTGTAAGCACACTTACGTCCATGCCGGTGATGGGGCTCTCCGAGTGCCGCCACGCGACGTCACCGGCGTACCGCTCGAAGACGCAGATCATGTTCTCGCGCACGTAGGGCCGGCCGTCCGCTGCCACGAAGACGCCGTCGAGGTAGCGCGCGTGGCGCGGGCAGTCGTTGAGCGGCACCAGCGGCATGGCCTGCAGCCCGAAGCCGTACTCGCCGGCGTCCATGTAGGTCTTGAAGTACCAGGCCTCGGAGGGGTCCATGTACGGCACGAACAGCTCCGACGCCATGCCCTTGTACAGCACCTCCCGGTGCGCGCCCGTGCCCGGGTCCTGCACCCGCGCGCGCGACACCACCATGCCGGCGCGCGCGTCCGCCTTCAGGTGGAGCTCCCACCCGCTCCACCGCACCGTGTGCCCATCCACAAGCTCGACGCCCGGGCCCGACGGCGCCGGCTCAATCGACGGCGTGCGCACCTTCTGGAACCCGAGGCCGGCTCCGTTCGATGCCCGGTTACCTTCTTCTTGCATGTGGCGGGCGTACCGGTAGTCGGTGTTCGCGGCGGCCGGGATCGGGATGCCGGTGCCGCGGTCCGAGATGTGGATGACCTGCCTTATGTCCATGTCGACCAGCACAGTGAGGCCCTCGATAGGGCGCATATAGAAGTTGGCCGTACCCTCGGCGGAGAAGCACTGGACCTTGATCAGCCGGCGGTTCTCCTCGGTGGGGCCGTACCACCCGAGGGAGATGGGCAGGCACGCCACGTCGGACAGACGGACGCCGCGCCGGCGGATGGTGGCGTTGAACGCCGGGTCAGCGAACGGCGCGAAGCAGAGAGACACCTGTTCGTCCATGGTCATGGTCGGATACCCGGAGGCGGGGACAGGCAGAGGAGTCACGGCGCCGCCCGCGAGGTCGACGGCGAGGACGAAGGCCTCGCCGCGGAACCGGACGACCGCCACGGCGCGGCGCGGTGGCAGCGGGTCGGCGCCCTTCCGCCAGCCCAGGACGACGGCCTTCTCCGGCTCGTCCAGCGCGAGCGAGTGCACGAACAGGGACGACGGCGACGACGCGAACGGCGGGTGCGCGCGGAGGAGCTCGCGCGCGCGGTTGATCTCGCCGACCGTCAGCGGGTCCAGCGGGTGGCGCGGCACGTCGTTCTCGTGCGACGGCGGCTTGGGCTTGGGCTTCGTCTGGTCGGCCTGGCGGCACCCCCACGGCGCGAACCGGGTGCAGCTGCTGCCCGCCGCGGCGGCGGCGTCGAAGAGCGAGGTTGTGGGCGTGTCGATGCCGCGTGGAAGGTGGAAGGCGGAGCGGAACACGAGGAGGACGAGGGCGGCGCCGAGGGCGAGGAAGATGAGCCGGAGCAGGGAGGTGGAGTGATCCATTGGAGCGGTGGGTGTCTCCTCTCTGGCCTTGGCGTGTGCACTGCACTGAGCTCAGTGAGGAGCGCTGCCGCCGTATATATGGTGAGTTGGTGAGAGTGCTTGGGGCCTTGGGGTGTTGGGACGAGGGCGGCTGCTCCAGTATCGGATTTTTTAAAGAGAGCTGCCGCCTCCTCGCACGAGAGCCCTCGGCGCCTCCCGTGCTGCTAGGTGTACTCTGAAAACTTTGCAAAAAAGTCCTTCAAATATTCAAAATCAACCCGTAGTACCATTGTAGTCCTAGCCGCTCCCGCATTGGCCTACTCCTGTTCTCAACTTGTCATCCGTGCCTCCCTCCTCTCTCTCACTCAGGGAAGGCGGCGACGGCACGGCCTGGTGAAGGAAGGGGTGGAGCGAGATGCCGACACGGACTCCGACTCCGACGCCTAAGCCTCAGGTGGCCCTCTCTCCCCATTAGGCCCTCGCACCCTGCCCGCGCGCCCTCCCACACGGGGAGACGTGGATCTGAGCGCGTGCTCATGGCGGAGCACCGGCGAGCGCCAAGCGGTGCTAGCGGACGGTGCGCAACAGCAGCAGCACGCCGGAGTGGGGTCATGGCTACATGCCTGGAGCCCTGAACCGGCTGGCTGCCGCTCCTGCGTGTGGCACGCCATGCTCGTGCGGCCGGGCGGCTGGTGGCCAGCGTTGGAGAGCACAGCAGGAAGCACACAGCCGCACGGCAGCAGCCCTGCAGCAGGTATTCCAATCCCCGTTCCCCAATCTCTATTTCAATCTTGAATTCTTGATCCATCATTCTTTAGATTCGTAGATGCGTAACTTCTTTGGCCCAAGAATGAAAAACAATTTAATTTCTAATTCCAGATTGTACAACAACCGACCGGAATCGAAGAAGGGATTTTTCTTTAGGAACAATGGTACAATACAAATACAAATAAATTGGAGCATTTTAATCGGAGCCTCCAGTATTTAGGATTTCTAACATGTTTGTGCTCTTTTTATGAGCAGATTTTGTGTGTTTTGATTTTGCTAGCCCGTGCACTGCATGGGTTCCTGTTAGTTTCTTTGAATTGTCCAACTTGCAGTAGGTTCAGGTTATCGTGCTAATGTTTGATGAAAATGAAAGAGGCGAGGATAGACTGAATCACCCTTAGTTAGGTATTTATTTTGTAGCACACCATGTATAATTAAGCTTGGAATCGAGATATCTTCAAAATTCTGTATTTTATCCTTCACTTATATGAACTATATGTAAGTGGGGTTTGGTACAGTTCTTTAGGTGCTAAGATAGTGACCCTAGGCGTGGAGATTCACCAGTTCCGCCACTGCCCGCACCTCCCCTGCTGGAGGCGACGTTCCGTGAGCCGGGAGACACGGATGCTGTGGTGCCCTCCGCGTTGGCGGCGGATAGAGAGGGAAAGGTAGAGGAGGTTCTGTTGTGCCGATAGCTGCAGTTCCTGCTCATGTCGGTGGTGGGCGCACTGCTGCGGCATACCGACGATGCCATTTACCAGCGCTGCACTTTGGCAGCAGCATTCATGTCAATACCAAGGCCTCGTTTAGATCGCAAATTTGTATAACATTTGGAACTTTTTGCTACTGTAGCGTTTTCGTTTGTATTTGACAAATTTTATCTAATCATGATCTAACTAGGCTTAAAAGATTCGTCTCGTGATGTACAATTAAACTGTGCAATTAGTTATTTTTTTTACATACATTTACTGCTCCATGTATGTGTGCCAAAATTGATGTGATGGAGAGAGAGTGTAAAAATTATAACATTTGCAATGCATCTAAACGGGGCCCAAGGCAAAGGCTTCCGCGCTGGGGAGCCATCGAGGACGCTAGGCGCAGGCTGGGACACTGCAACCACTACTAGCATCTTATCCTCAGTTCAGTTTGTAACTCCTTTTACACCTTTGGTGGCAGTCTTGCAGGTTCAGATCCTTAAAATTTGCCATGTTATTTTGGCTTGGGATCAACAGAAAGTCATCATTTTGCCCTCTTCTTTTAATGTTACAGCGTCTTCTTTGAGAACTTTGTACATGTAAGGTCGACGATTACCTGTGCATCTTCTAAGAACGGAAGCTTCTTTTCTAGGAATAGCAGAGTAGACATGCTCTCTGTCTTCTTGCTGCATTTTGCTTGTTTCTTTTGTTATAAATAGCACTTGTATTAAATATGAGGGCTCTAGGCCTAAATATATACATGTACATGTATTAGCAAATATGCACAAAACCCTTATACAATGAAAAAATTACAAAAAATACATATACATCTAACACCCCTCCCCAAACTCAAGGTGGATCAATGACACTGAGTTTGGAGAGATAGAACCTGTGCTGAACTCTCATGAATCTCATATGTGCCTTAGTGAAGAAGTCTGCCAACCGAAGCTCTGAAAACACATACCGAAGAGTAATAACATTGTCCTGTACCTGTGCTCGTGTATATGAAGCATTAACACTGTCGGAGGATTTCTCCAGCCGGGTACACATACCGAAGAGTAATAACATTGTCCTATACCTGTGCTCGTGTATATGAAGCATTAACACTGTCGGAGGATTTCTCCAGCCGGGTGGCGGAGTGCACCCGCCTAATCCTAGTTTAGGATGAGTTTGGGGCAAGTCAAGGAATGCTTGATCTAGAGGCGTATGAACTTGAGTAGCACACACGGGTTTAGAGTGGTTCGGACCGCTTGAGCGTAATACCCTACGTCCACTGTGCGATGAATTGCTTGTAAGTTTGGGGGACGAACTCCCGACCCTGCGTGGGTGTGAACTCTTGTGTGTGTACTCTTCAGAGTGTGAGCTCTTCAGCGTGTCTATCGAACTTCTGTTCTAACATGCGTGCTCTTCGGAGACCGTGTTCCCAGTTGTCAGGCCCGGGCCTCACGCCCTGTCACCCAGATGCTTAGCACGAGGTTACGGATAACCTCGCACCCCTTGGGTGAGCTACGAACCCGCAGGTGGGGCCATAATCTTGTGTTGCGCTGGGTGGACAGCTTCCTCCCATTGCGAAGGGGCAAGAAGGAATTTTCCTTCCGACGAGATCCCCGAGGTGATGTCCACTGCCCGCGTTCAGCGCACCTGACGGTTCAGCTTCTTGTCTTATCCGCGCACGTCCCGTTGTACTGCGGTTCAAATTCCACCTTTTCTTCCTGCCTCCAGCGTCCACGCCTATGGCTGGCGGGCCCAGGCCCACCGGTCATAGGGGGTGAGAGGCGGACGCTTGGTGCGATCGATTCTTCGGGTTCCCCCCGGTCGCCGTGTAGTTCAGAGGGGGAACAGTCTTATTAAAGGCATGCGCCGCAGAGATTGGCTACCTTTCGCACTTGCCTTTGCCAGACAATGCTGCGCCCTTTCGTCTTCTCTCGCACCTTTGCGATTTGCTTTTCTCGCCCGGTGCTTTTTTTCCCTTCCTGCTTCCGTGTGATCCTTTCCCTCGCATCTGCGGCAATCTCCACCATGTCTCCTCTCAGCCATCCTCGCCGCTTCCAGTGACAAGAGCAGCTCGACTTGGTGCGCCGCCTCCTGGGTTGGACCATGCCAGAACTTGCCGGGAAGATCCGGGCAGGTTCGAGTTCCCTCAACGACCTGGTCGCGGGGGAACTAGTCCTCTTCAACTCGTACATCACCTGCGGGTTGGCCCCTCCGATCTCCTTCTTCCTTTTGCTTCTGGAGGAATTCGGGCTTCAGCTGCAGCACCTCACCCCCCACTCCATCCTCCTCGTGTCGGTGTTCATCCACTTCATGGAGATGTTCGTGGGGGTCCGCTCCTGCGTCACCATCTTCAAGCACTTCTACACCCTAGTCGGGTCAGGGAGGAGCAAGTGCGCCATTGGCGCATACTACTTCCAGCCGTGGCATGGGATGTCTAGCTCCTAAATCAGCGCCTTCTCCAGCGCCAAGTGGGAGGACTGGCGCACGGACTGGGTCATCGCCATGACCAACATCAACGACCGCCTCGAGCCACCGACCGAAGGGCCCCTCCTCGACCGCAACAGCTGGAAAGCTAGGCCATCCCTAGTGCTGGACTGGGTCAAGGTTCTGGCGAGGGGCGGCCTCACATCAATGATGGTGCTGGGTGACTTCCTGAGGCACCGCATCACTTCCCTGCAACAGCGATCCAGGATGCCTGCATGTTCATCGGGGTGAACGACTGCAGCAGGATCGTGCGTGGGGCTGGCATGGATCTGTCCGACGCAGAGCTGGAGGTCCTGATCCGGGGGATGACTGGTGAGGCGTACGCCCCGGAGTTGCTGGTGCTCCCGAGAGGGATCAGCGCTCTGTGTGAAGACCAGGGGATGCGAACGGCGATCCTGGTGTCACTGCCTACCCTCGACGACGGCGGGCTGGCGGTCCGGCAGGTGAGGGGTGACCCCAATCGCGGCATCCGGATCCCAGGCGCGTCGCCCAACTGCCCCTAGCGCGCCGATCCAAGCCCCGGCCAATCCAGCCATGGAGCCCCGGCACCCTCCGGCAAAGGGAAGGAGCCGGAGGTGGCCAGCTCTCGGAGCAGCCAGGACTGCGAGGAGGACACGTCACGGAGGCTCTGCCATGGCGACGGATCCTTTGTTAGGGAGCCGGCCCCCAAGCGCCAGAGGACAACGGAGTCGTGGGGGGGGGGGGGGGGGCAGAGTAACTCCCGGGCTCCGCCGCCGCCGCCCCATTGCCAGCAGCAGCCGTAGGGGAGGCCTGAGGAGCTGCGGCGGTTTCCTCCACAGCAGCGACCATCGCCGCCGCCGCCTCAGCCCCCTCAGCAGTGCCAGGCGCCGCCACCGCCACCGCCCCATGCAGCGGCAGCAGGCCCCACCGCCACCACCGCCCCAGCAGCAGCAGCAGGCCCCGCCACCACCACCGGAGACGCGGACGGTGGAGCAGCCCCGCCGGTCGCCCGGGGCGCCAGCCATAGGGAGGAGGCAAACCCCTATCTTCCAGGCCGGATGGGGGATGTGGAGCTCCATGTGAGTGGTTAATTCCCCTTGTCCTCTTCTTTTTTTTTTGAATCCTTATCTTGATGATGCTTGCTAGGACTACTCGCCCTGCCTTTTCCTCTGCTTCGTCCGGCGACACCTCGGTCGGGAGGTCCGGCCCCCAGCAGGCTTCTTCCACAGCCACTACCGGGGGTCGGCAACATTACCGACAGCACCTCCAGCCCCGCCCGCGGTCGGGGAGGTCCGGGCCGGAGCTCCGGCGGCCGAGACCGCACCACAAATGGAGGCGACCCCTCCAGCCACAGCGGGCGGAGAGGCTGCTCCGGCGACTGCAGTGGGAGCCGCGGCGGGGGCACCCTCTGTAGAACCAGCTACGGAGGAGGTCGTGGCGGAGACGCCACTGGAGGCGTCATCTTCGGGGGCAGCCGCAGCCGAGGTCGCAGAAGCAGGTGGTCGGGGACCGGATGCGGGCACGCCCAGTACTGGCCCCCAGTCCGCATAGGGGGATGAGTCGGAGGTGGTGCATGGGAGGCACCTCCTCCCGAGCCTAGTGGAGGTCCCTCTTCTCCGCCTCCTGGTCAAGGCCCAACGGGCGATGGAGGAGGTGGAAGCGGGCTTCCGGCTAGAGTGGGAGAAGCTCGAGATGGAGCGTCTCCGGCTCTCTGACTGGGAGCGCCATCTTGGGAACCGCATCCAGGTGGTGTCCTCCCGCGCCGCCGAGGAACGGGCCCAGCTCGAGCAGGAGCGCGAGGTCCATCGCGAGAAAATGCGTAGGGTCATTGACCGGGAGATCGCGGTCGTCACCTGGGAGAAGGCGGTGGCCCGGAAGGAGAAGGAGGTGGAGCTGAAGGAGCGGACGGCTCGTCACACCATCAACACTGCCAAGGCTATGGCAAAGACGATTGATGACGAGCAGGCCACCCTCTCTGCCCTCCGATCGGACTTGGAGGCCCGGACCCAAGCGCTCGAGGACCGACGCCAGCGCCAAGAAGAGGAGAGCCGATCCCTCTCCCAGTGGCTCGAGGTCCTCAAGCACCGCGAGGCCGAGGTAGAGGGGCTCCTGGCCGAGCAGCGGACTGGGGTCCAGCGGATCGTGAAGTGGGTTGGTGAAGCAAGTGCCGCCTTGGAACACCTTGGGCTAAGTCCCATCCAGGTTGTAGAGGCCCCTTCTTCCATCAGCTCCGTTCTTCCGGCACTGGACTCCGCCGCCGAGCGTCTACAGCGCCTGGAGTCCACTCTAGTTGCGTGCCTCGAGGCCGAAGGGCGGGAGCTTGCTCGGATGGTGGTAGACCACATCCTGACCTGCTTCCGGAGCCACGACTCCATCTCCTTAACTCTAGTCCTAGAGGGACCCGTACCAGAAGCGGAGGCCACCGCCGGGAGGGAGTACAAGAGGCAGTGGAGATCGTGGCCTCCGGCTTCGAGCGCAACGTGAAGCCGGACCTATAAACGGAGAAGGCCCCTCCGGATTGCTCAAGGAATAGGAGTAGTTTTTTTTGCTTTTTACACATTATAAGTTATGTAATATTCTGTATGCGATATGTAATATAAAAAACTTAGCTGTTTTTCCATTTGCTTGTTCTCCTTTCTGTTATGTGCTCTCTGGTTTCGAGGTCCCTTGGTCCCCTAGGAGGTAGTCGCAAGGGATTGGGGCTAGCTAGCACAAAAACGAGGTTTAGACCTGCACATGACTTAAGATCGACACTTAGCAACATTCCCATAGGGTCCCGAATCTCGCAGTAGCAAGAGCCCTTTGAGATGTAAAACTAGGCTTAGTGAATCAGAGCGCCAGGACCAATCTTTTAGGATCGAAGGGATGCGGACTTCCGGAACTGCAGTTATAGGTACTATGGTGCTTATCCTAGGGAGGTAGAGTGTGCAGGCTTAGGGTATGGAACCAGGCTAAGCGGCTACACGACTCCGGACCCCCTTGAGGACAAGTACGCTTCCCCGAAGCTGGTCCCCAGAAGATCGGGACCCTCCTTCCTGTGAAGGGGGGGGGGGTCTTGGGCGGAGACACAACTCAGCAACTCAATTCGGGCCTCAAGCACGGCACAGGAATAAGGGACCACATTGGGATTAAGGTAAGCGGGAGGCAAGAAAAAGAACTGAATTGCATCATCCTCAAAGACAGACTGCGAATAAATTTTCCTTGATAAGTTGGTACAGGTAGAATGTGCGATGTACACCAGGGGCCGGGTTTACAAGGGCGGACCTCCACCGCTCTGGTCCGCACGGAGGTACTACCATTTTATAAAGGAAAAAATTATTCTCGGTTAAGCCCCTAAGGATAAAACTTACGGAGGTGCTCAATATTCCATGGGTTGGGTAGTTGCACGCCCTCCTCCGTAGCTAAGCGAACAGATTTGGGTCGGCACACCTTTGACACCTTGAAGGAGCCCTCCCAGCTAGGGGAGAGCTTGTGGAGCCCCTCTCGGTTTAGGATTCGCCGCAGGACTAGGTCCCCGACCCAGAGCTCCCTACTATGCACGAACCGTTGATGGTAACGCCGGAGCGCTTGGTTATACCGTGCATTTCGAACCGCTGCTCGCCATCTTCGCTCATCGATGAGGTCTACATCTTGACGGCGCTGCCGCTCCTGCAATTCCTCATCAAAAGCTTGGACTCGTAGCGAGCCCATGGTGATCTCCGGGGGAAGGCAGGCTTCGGCCCCGTAGACCAGGAAGAAAGGGGTCTCCCTAGTTGCTCGGCTGGGTGTGGTCCGATTCCCCCATAGTACGCTCGGAAGCTGGTCAACCCATCTCGTACCATGCTTTTCAAGATTGTTGTAGGTACGAATCTTGAGCCCCCTGAGTATCTCAACATTAGCCCGCTCTACTTGGCCATTGCTTCTGGGGTGTGCCATAGAAGCGAAGCAGAGCTGGACGCCGATGTCCTCGCAGTACACTTGAAAGTGCCGGCTCTTGAGCTGGGTCCCATTGTTGGTGATAATTCGGTTCGAGACTCCGAACCGGCACACGATTGACTTGAGGAATGCGGTAGCAGATGCTTTGGTGATGTTAACTACAGGTGTAGCTTCCGGCCACTTGGTGAACTTGTCGATGGCAACATACAGGTACTGGTACCCGCCGACGGCCCTAGGGAAAGGTCCCAAGATATCCAACCCCCCTACGGCGAAAGGCTAAGAGGGTGGGAACATTTGCAGAGCCTGAGCCGGAGTGTGTATCTGCTTTGCATGGTACTGGCATGCTTTGCAGGACATTACCAGCTCGGCTGCATCCTAGAGCGCTGTCGGCCAGTAAAAGCCATGCCGGAAGGCCTTACCGACCAGCGTGCGGGATGAAGAATGACTTCCGTACTCGCCTCCATGGATCTCTGCGAGCAAGTCGCAACCCTCTTCCTGGGTGATGCACCGTATGAGGATGCCATTGGCACTCAACGGATACATGGTCTTCTTGAAGGATGTTGTCTTTCAGGTAGTCCTTGATCTCAGAGATCCATGCATCGGGACCCCCCTGAGAATTTGGATTAGGCTCCTCGAGGTCTTCGGGAGCCTCGATGGTGCACACAATCCTTAGCGAACCCCACGTATGGAGCGCCACCGGGACCGCTAGTTCGAGGTGCTAGACTGACCCCCTTTGCCCAGTTCGGCAGGCTAGCGGATGGCTTCAGCAGCCGTCTTTGAAAGACGCCCTTCGGCCCGGATGCCTGAGTTGATGCCCTCGTGGAGAGTGCATCTGCTGTCGAGTTGTCTTCACGTGGAACGTGTTGCAGTTCTAGTGCGTCGAAATCCTTCTCCAGCTTCCTCACATGAATGAGTTATGCTGCGAGCTGGGGTTTGTTGCAACTGCATTCCACCCAGACCTGCTTGATGACAAGCTGGGAGTCTCCCTTGACCAGGAGCTGCCGGACCCCCAAGGATAGAGCCATAGTCAGTCCGAAGATCAGGGCCTCGTATTCCGCTATGTTGTTGGTGGCCTCAAAGTCGAGGAGCACCATGTATTTCACTTGTTCGCCATTTGGGTCGATGAGGACCACACCAGCTCTCGCCTTCTTGTTGCGTGCGGACCTATTGAAGAAGAGTGTCCAGTGGGGTCCGGTGAACACCGGAGCCCTGGCTTCTGGAAGCGGGGGGTCTGAACCGTTGTCCGGACCCCCAGGGACGCTTGGCGTAGGAGTCCACTCAGCTATGAAGTCGGCAAGGACCTGACTCTTGATGGTGTGGCGAGGCTGGAAGTCGAGTTGAAATATAGCCAACTCTACGGCCCACTTGGCAATGTTGCCCGTGGCGTTGGAGTTGCAGAGGATGGCCCTCAATGGATAAGAGGTCACCATCACAATTTTGTGGGCTTGGAAATAATGGCGAAGCTTCCAGGACGCAATGAGTATAGCATAAAGGAGCTTATGCGTCTCGGAATACCTGGCCTTTGCTTCATGTAGGACCTCGCTAACATAGTAGACTGGCTTTTGGACGGTCTTGACTTTAGCAGCGGGACTGGGCTCTTCTCCCTGAGCTTTTGTATCCACTGTTACAAAAGTTGTATGCTTCCTATCTGGCTTAGCCATTTTGATTTGATGAAAACCAGAATAGGCATCTTTGAAGGATAGCAAGTCACACCCGGAGGTGGAATCTACAATTTGATCTATACGTGGAGTGGATAGGGGTCTTTTGGACATGCCTTATTGGGGTTGGTGTAGTTGATGCATATCCGAAGCTTCCCGTTGGCCTTTGGAACGACGACCAGATTGGCCAACCACTCGGGGTGGTGGACCTCTTCGATGAAGCTAGCATGCAGCAGCTTGCGGATCTCTTCACGGATGAAGTTCTGCCACTCAATGGACTGCTTCCGTAGCTTTTGTCGCATCGGCTTTCCGCCGGGGTGGATCTTTAGATGATGCTCAATCACCTCCCTGGGGATCCCGGGCATCTGTGACGGCTCCCAGGCGAAGACGTCAATATTTACCAGGAGGAAGGTGATGAGCGCGCTTTCCTATTTCTCTCCCAGGTTCCCCCCAATGTGGGTGGTCTAGGAGGGCTCCGCTCCAACCTGGATGGTTTTTACGAGGACATCGTCCGTATCAGACGGACGAACTTTGGGCGCCCTGGCTGGTGCCCTAGCGCATGAGGATGAGGTCTCGGACGCCCTGCACTGGCAGCTGGGACGAGGCCTGTTGCCAGTGCATGTAGCTTCTCAACTGCCGCTGCGGCAGTGGTCCGGTCGCCCTGCATGGTGAGGACTCCTACAGGGGACGACATCTTGAGGACCAGATACCCATAATGGGCAACGGCCATGAACCGGTACAGAGCCGACCTACCAATGATGGCATTGAATGGGAGGTTCACCTCCGCAACATCGAACTGTACGTTCTCTGTGCGGAAGTTTTCCTCAGTCCCGAACATGACCGGCAGGGAGATGGTCCCTATCGGGTAGACGGGATGTGGGCCCACTCCGGAGAATGGGCGAGACGGGCCCAGCTTGAACTCCGAGATCTGCAGCTGCTTGAACGCTGCATAGCTTATGATGTTGAGACCGGCGCCTCCGTCGATCATTACGTGGTGGAGCTTGATGTTGGCAATGGTGGGGGCGGTAACAAGCGGTAGCACCCCGGCCCCCGCCATGTTCTCCGGGCAGTCGTATGGCCCGAAGGAGATGGTGGTGCTCCTCCACCGTTGGTGGGGCGCCACTTTCGGTTCTCCCGGCTTCACCGAGAAAACTTCCCGGCAAAGAGTCTTGACGTCTCTCCGGGAGACGAGCTCCGAGCTGCCGCCGTACATGACGTACAGCTTCTTGCGGCGCTCATCACCCCCGAACTCGGAGTGACACTGGGCATAGAGGCCCTTAAGGTCCTTCTTTCGGGTTTGGTACCCCAACTCCTTCTCCGCCGTGGCAGCATTGGCGTCGGAGACCCTCTCCTTGTCGGACCGCCGCGGCGGGGAGGAGCCATCCTTGGAGGCCTGCTCGCGCCTCTTACTGACGCACTCCACGAGCTTTAGGATCTCATGGCATTCGGAGGTGCTGTGTTGGGCTCTAGGATGAATAGGGCACGACCTAGGGTTGCTACGCTGCTGGCGCGGAGGTTTGCCACGCGGGTTCTGGCCCCCGGCCGTTGCCTCTGTAGCGACCGGAGCTCCGGTCTGTAGCTTGTTTGCGCCGCGATTCTTCTTGTTCTTCTTCTTGCTGCCGCCAGGGGCAGTGACAATGGAGCCCCCCGTCTGGGTGGGCCCTCCTTGAGGGGCTGACTACCATGCACGGCCCTCAGCAGCCCTGGCGCACTTGTCCGCCAAGGCAAATAAGTTGGTGACGGTTTCCACCCGATAGGTTGCCAGCTTCTCCAACATCTTCTCGTCACGGACCCCCTGTCGGGAAGCCGTGATAATAGATGCATCGGAAATACGTAGAATGGTTCCACGTACCTTGGTGAAGCGGGAGACTGAACAGAGCCGGATGCGCCGCCCTGTCGGCAGCGCTGCCTGGACGCAGATCCCCCTGCCGAGCCTGGGGTGACCTGTGCCAAGTTGAGGAGGCGGTCGAGGTTGTCACACCATTGCCTCAGCACGTCGGGCGAGGCCACCGGATCCGGCGGGTTGCGGAGCAGCTCCCTGGCCGCCACCAACGGCCCGTTTGGTGCGGGCTGCATTGGGGCCAGGGAGGCCTGCTCTGTAGCACGCTGCAGCGCAATGCGCGCCACAACCCTTGGTGGAAGACAGCAAGAGGCATGCGGCGCAGATGATGCCACTTCCTCCCCCATCGGGTGGTCATGGTGTTCGACTACCTGTGGCATTGTGATCTCGAGCCTTCGATCAAGCGCAAACCAAACCTATCCCCTATCTGGCATGCCAAATGTCGGAGGATTTCTCCAGCCGGGTGGTGGAGTGCACTCACTTAATCCTAGTTTAGGATGAGTTTGGGGCAAGTCAAGGAATGCTTGATCTAGAGGCGTATGAACTTGAGTAGCACACACGGGTTTAGAGTGGTTCGGGCCGCCTGAGCGTAATACCCTACGTCCACTGTGTGATGAATTGCTTGTAAGTTTGGGGAAGGAACTCCCAACCTTGCGTGAGTGTGAACTCTTGTGTGTGTGTCCTTTTCAGAGTGTGAACTCTTCAGTGTGTTTGTCGAACTTCTGTTCTAACGTGCGTGCTCTCCCTTTTATAGGCTCAAGGGGAGCGCGTACACTGAGCGGGGCCCCGACAGGTAGACTCGGCGACATAATAAATAACGTACACATTGGAGCCTTAAATATCTCAGATTCGAAGATCTTCCTCATCGGCCCCCATGTGTATCCTCCGCCTGGGTATGTCATGTGCCATCTTACTAGCACAGGGTCTGCTGCCGCTGACATGCGTAGAGGGAGTCATGCTGTCGATGTAGAGTCAGCTCCCACTGATAGGCGAAGGGGCTATACTGTCTTGCCGTGGTGTAACCTTTGCACACTGTAGCCGTGTATGATGTGGCCTTCCTGCAGCAGGTCATAATAGCTCTTTGCTCACGCGCGCGGCGCTGTGATGTGATGATACGTTCTTTGCTTACGCACGTGGCACAATGATGTGATGCATCGCCTCGGTAACAGGCGGGCTTACTGTGGTGACGCCCATACCTTTCCAATGTGTCAGAGGGCAGCCCATGCCCTGTCTTGGGTGCGCGCACCCCAACCACCCGTATTTAATGTGGTAGTTGGGCTGGCTTCTCGCAGAAGGCTGGTATCCATCGGACACGTGGCGGTGCTGGTTTAGCGGCCACTTCCTCAGGGGTTCGTGGCGGCACCGGACCTCCTCCCTGGGGGTCCGGCTTCCACACGTGGGGGCCCAAGACCATCCCGCGGTGGTCCAGGCCTGTGGTAGCTGTTCCTAAGTGTGGCAGAACCGCTTGAATTATTCCGGCTAAAGTGCGCAGATCATTGCTATACAGGCGATATGACCTTAACGCACTTCAAACGGAATAACCCAATGGTCTGTTGTGTAACGTCCCGATGAAACCACCGGATTCCGGATCGTTCAACCGTACCTCGCACGAAGGCGAGTCCAGAGATACAATCACCGTTACATTTTTACAACATAGTCATAGTAGTTAATACAAACCGGTTTCTAGTAGAGTACTGCAAACCTAACTGAAACAAATATATACAAACATTGTTTGAAAACTTCAAGTTTTAACGAACATTATTCAGAGATGGCAGTGGAAAAGATACAACAACGCGACTACTCGTCGCAAAGCAGGCACCATACTTAGCCCAAAGCATGGCATCATTCCGAAGGGTCATTGCCGGCCGGGGACGGATCCCATTCCACGGACTAGCCAGGCGGTAAAGTGCAGGGCTAAGGAGAACTAACAACTGAGTCCTCGAATGAAATACCTGAAAATCACATTACTAGCAAGGCTGAGTATACTAATACTCAGCAAGGCTTACCCATCAATTGGGTATACTTAGCCCATAACTAGACCATGAGAGGTTGAAAGGCTCTAGGTTATTTTTGCTAAAAAAACAATAAAGAGTGTGTCCTTATTTCCATATTTTAGCTTTTAGATTCTAGTTCAATTAGCCATTCTGAGTGAGCATCTATACTAGACAAGCAAGTTAGATATTAAATCATACATCAATATTATTCCACCAACTGTTGCTCTTGTTACTCTATGTGGCAGAAGTATCAAGCAGTCTCAATCGCCGCGAGAAACGGACGATTCCTGAATCGAATTTCATAATCTTGCAAGGGATCCTAACTCATACACTCAGAAACTTTTGTTTCCGGGCAAGCATTCCCCTCATATTCCGGGTCATGGATCAGCGCCACCACAAGCGACTGTAGGACCATACGCACATCCAATATGCAGGACGTACGTCTACAACGCGACTGTATGACCGTACTCTCATCTGCTATGCAGAACGTACTCCCACACGTCGATGCGTGTGTACATAAACCAAAATTCGAGTGGTGGGGGATGTGTCCACTTGCCGGGCCAATCAGGTATTAGGCTTACCGCGTACCATATTTAGGTATATGGCTAGTACTTTCAAACACTTGACCACCACTACCACACACTGCGGCCTTATGAAATTGATCAAAACAGACGGGGTACCATTCCATGTCATGGTACTGCACATAACCCCGTCCGTGATCCTTATAGTGATTGCAAAATAGTAAACAATCAACTCTATATCGCGTGAGTGATAGGAAATCATTCGACTTCCGCCGGTCCTATTAGCAAAGCATCTACCCGATAAGAACTCGGAAATATTACATAGGTTCCTAGGTTTCATGCAACTAGGGTTTCATAACAACTCCTAGCACTTAATGCACAAGATAGATATATAACAATATAAGTGTATAATTTAAAATACTGGGTTATGCACCGGGGTTTGCCTTCACTGGTGAGGCTGGGGTCAGTGATGTCAGTATCTTCCGAACCTGGGTTCAGGGCTTAAGAAAGACCCTTGGCGATGTTTACTTTAGCTTCAAAAGTACCCTCGTCGGGTTTCGGGATTAGCTCGTAGGTACCATCGGTGAGTGTCGTCAAATCTACATGATATGCAATTATTTGAAGCAAATGGTTATTATTTTACTATCTTATTTTCACGATATAGTTGCAATCCAACAAGAATACATTCAATACATCGTTTCAAGACATAACTAATTTGTACAAACAACAAAAGGATTTGAAGGAAATAAACTTAAGTAGAGTTTCTGGTGTACAATTTTTATTCAAAACGGCTATTGGGTGAAGGTTATTACAGAGCTGATCTGATCTACTTCATAGCATGTTTTTCAGATAGCTTATCTAGCTGATTGGGGTATGCATCAGCTCGTCTAGCCGATACTTGCTTAAGGTGTTAACCCAGGTAATGATTTGTGCGCGCATTGGCTGTGATTTTTCTTCAGTAAAAGTAGCCGATAGAGGTGTAGCCGATCGATGTGTAGTCGATGACCGTGTGGCCGATGGGTTTGTAGCTGACGAGCGTGTATTTTGCAAACAAGACCTTAGAAAGAATAGAGACTTGCATTTGGGTCCCTAATCGACTTGAACAGAAGAAGTCGAGCGGCGGCGATTAAAATCCGGCGAGGAGGCTCACCGACGGCGAGGAAAAGGTGGGGAAAAAGGTTCAGGAGCTCACAACGGACTTGGCAGTGGTTGGAATCATAGAAGGGAAGCTCGGAGGCGGCGATTCGACTAGATACGGAGCCAGCGCGGCGAGGTTCCAAGGGTGGCGACGATGTTCCGGCACCTGGAGTGCAGGAAGGCGAAGGGAAATTGGTCAGGGAGCTTCGGGGTGGAGATGTGGTGTTGATGGTGCTCTTGGCGAGGAAGGAGAAGAGGTGAAACTTCGTTTCGACTAGAATTAGAACGGCGGCGGAGAGTGAGATCGCCGGCGCGGCGTTCTGGGCTACGCGCGTGTAACATTCATGTAATTAGAAATATAGACACTAGGTATTAGCGAGTCATATGTATGTTATGGTTTGTACAGAGAACTAGGGGTATATTTGTAAATTATGAACTTTATAAATTCCTATGTGCAATTGTGTGAAAATGCTCTTAAATATCAAATTCAAATGACTATAGAGAAGAAAAATACAAATATTAAGTTAAAACCTAAAAGAAATAGACTTTGTATGAAACCAAGGGCCTATGTGTAATTAACACATATATAAGGGTTACATATGAAATGGTTGGAATATAAAAGTCAAATTCAAATTTACTTAAGGGTTAAGGTGTAAAAATACAAGTAATCATGACAGGTCAGAAAATTTGTAAACATGCCCAAAATTTGATCAAATTTAGGTGGGCAAAGACAAATTTAACTTAAATTCCATCTTGTTTCAAAATATAATCCAAATAGCTGTAAACTTTGAGTTTCCGAACCTAAGCCCTAAAACAATATTGTAGAGTTTGAAAAACTCTACAACTTTCATGTTGACAATTTTCTCATTTGACCTTTGTAGCAGTGAGAAATTTTAGTTTACAGAGGGGTCCCTGAACTTTTTGGAAATCACAAACAAGTCCCCCTGACACCTCCCTGCTTCGTCTTCCTCTGCCATCGCCGCTTCCCTCTCTGCCCTCTGCTCCTGCCACCGCCGCTCACCGCCGGCGCAGGCCCCCGAGCTCCACCTCCAGCTGCTACACATGCCCACGTGTCATCCCCTCTCGATCCCGAGCTCTTTCCTCTCCCCTGGTGGCCTCTCGCGCGCGCACCACGACGACCCTGAGCCTCCTCCGGCCGCCACCTCCTCGTCGCCGTGGACAGCCCACTGCCGCGCCTTAATTCTCGGCCTCTCGCGCGCAGCAGCACCACTTCAACGCCTACATTCTGTTCTGCTACTCCCAGTACCCAATTCCGAGCATCCGAGCCACATTTCCCCGCCGCCGTCCTCTTCCGCTCCGGCCACGCACGGCACGCCCATGGACAGCAAGCACCAGGCCTCCTCCGTCCCAATCCACCCTTGCGCAAGCTTCCCCGTAGCTCGCTGGTGCTCCTCGACCACTCGTTGCCATCCAATTGCAACCGGAACTTCGGCCTCACCGTGGGCAGCTCGCTCCGAGCCTTTCCACGCCACTACGATACCCTAGCCAGCACTACATCACCCCTGTGAAGCTTCCCGACCCATCCATTGACCCTCTAGTCCAGCACATCTCCCTCCCGACGATCGCCAATATTCCTCCTCACCGCCGCCGCCACTGTCCTCGTCGATTACCTGTGACCCGATGTGTTTTCTTCCAATTGATGGTACCTACACGTTCCCCGTGTCTCACTGAAGCTCGTGCGCAGGTTTGCTGCCGACGTTCACCGCCGGAGCACTGCCGTCGACGGAGACCTCTCCGCCGCCGCCTCGGGTCCTCGTCGAGATCTCTCTCTCCGGCCATCCCAGTCCTCGACAAGTAGCGCAACAAGACCACCGTGAGTCCCTGAGACTTTCCCTGCCCTTGGACCTCGCCGCCGGTGACCACCGTCGCCGGAACACGGCCGCCCCCGCCTTGCTCTGCTTCGGCCTCCGGCTTAAGGACCTCGGTTTAGAAGAATCAAAAATCCAGGGGGTTTTGTGCATAGCCTTAGACTCAGAGAAATAGTAACCGAAGGACCTCTTGTGTAATTTATGCTGCCAACTTAGAAATGCTATAACTATTCGAGGAAAATTCATAAAAATGCAAAATAAATTTTGTTGGAATCCTTAGATAAAGACCTACAACTTTACTTAAGAAATAAAGTTCAGTTTCTGAATGTTTGATGATCTAATTTAATTGTTAAGTTTAGTTACTTGTAGGCTTAGGAAATGCATAGTAATTCATAGAAAAATGATAAAATGATAAAACCAGTGATGTTAATTTTCTTTTAACATGTAGAATTGAAGAAAAATAATTATCCTAGTATTCCAGTATTATTTCCTTAATGTACAAATATTAATTAGAAATAATGTGTAGTTCACCTTGTATATTTAATAATTACACATCTAAATACTGAAAAATCATGGAAATATTTTAGGGTACTGTTCCTTAATAGTAACACATGTGATTAAATTTTCAACCAAGGGTTAGGTGTCAAACAATTTAGACATAGTTTATGTAGTCCATAATATAATAGTAACTTAAAGTTCATATAAACAATTAGTGTAAGCAATGAATAAGGCCATTTAATCTAGCTCTTAGAAACCACCTCAACCAGTTGCCCCATGCCACTAGTTAGATACTTAACGTAGTTAAGTTTGCTGTTTAATGTATCTAAGTAAGATAGTTAGTACTCGATAAATGACTGCCCAGTGCAGGATAGTCAGGTTATTTGTTTTAATATAATATTCTGTTAATTGGATTGCAACTTTATTGTGAATTAAAATAAAAGTATATGCATTCCATAACTTGTAACTTTGCATCTCATATAGACTCGACCACTCTCGCTGATGGGGATTATCAGCTGATCCCGGAACAAGAAGGAGTTTATTCTGAAGACCCCGGGAATCTCGTCGCGGATTTCTCTGACGCCCCAAACCAAGGTTCGGAAGAAAATAATTTGACTAACCCCAACCCCACCAGCGAAGGCAAGCCCCGGACATAACCCCTACTTTATTACACTGCAACCTATATTATTTATATATATCTGTATGCATTAAGTTCTTAGGAGTTGTTTGGAAACTTTAGTTGCATAATTACCAGGAACCTATGTATTGAACACTAGAACTTGAGTTCGACTAGCTGCTATGCTGATAGGACCGGTAGAAGTCGAGTGATTCCCTGTCACTCGCGCGATATAGGAGTTGTAATGTTTACATTCCTGTTATCACTATAAGGATGACGGACGGGAGTTGTGAGGTATCATGGTTGAAATGATACCCCGTCTGTGTTGTGGAATTTGATAAGGTCGCAGTGTGTGGTAGCGGTGGTTAAGCATTTGAAAGTACTAACCACATGCCGTGAAATATGGTAAGCGGTAAGCCTAGTAACCAATCGGCCCGAGGAGTGGACATACCTCCCACCACTCGTATTTGGTTTTTCCTGTTACTCGATTCGACGTGTAGGCATACGTGTTGCTGGGCAACCAGGAGTACGGGTTTTGTAGTCGCGCTACAGACGTACGTCCTGCACTTTGGAAGTGCGTATGACCTGCAGTCGCTTGTGGTGGATCTGATCCACGAGTCGGAATGAAAGGTAAACGGTTGCTTTGGAACGACCCTGTGGTGTTCCAAGCGTGTGTGTTAGGTTTACCCTTGCAAGGTTTGAATCTCGATTCAGAATCGTCCGCCTCTCACGATGAATGAGACTGCTTATTCCCTTTACCACATAGAGTAATAAGAATAACTATGTGAATATCAAAGATGATGTTTTGATTAAAGACTCTACCATGCTTGAATAGTTATAGGTGCTTACCTAGAATGGTTAATCAACTAGAACCTGAAAGCTAAAAGTTGAAATTAAGGATCTACTCTTTGTTACTTTTCAGCTGAAAACCTTACCCAAAACCCGAAAAGCCTGCATAAGTCTAGCTACATGGCTAAGTATACCATGAGCGGGTAAGTCTTGCTGAGTATTAGTATACTCAGCCTTGCTTTTGTTGATCTACTTCAGGTAATCCTCCTGATGAGCCAGCGTTCATTACACCGTGGCCCTACCCCTTGCCTGATGGTTGGTCCGTGGAATGGGATCCGTCCCCGGCCAACACAGATTTCGCCGAGTGATATTATGCCAGGGCTAGCATAATATCTGTAATGACGACGTGTATAATGTCTACGTTTTTCAAACTCCGCTGCTGTGACTGAAAACTTAAACCTGTTTTGTAATAATCTCTCCTCAGTGGGAGCTAATGATACTTTGTATATTTTTGTAATATAACTGCCTGTGGTGTAAATTATATTGGCATTATATCTCTGGACTCACCTTCGTGTGAGGTATCTTGTTGGATCCTGCGTTCGGTGGTTTATCGGGACGTTACCCGACAGACCAATAGTATTATACCGTCTGAAGTACGAGGTAGCCCTCCGGCGAGGACTCGCGTACTTGAGCCGGTATAATTCAGGTTGCTTCTGCCACAGCTGGTATCAGAGCTAACAAGTGTACCCTGGAGATATAATTAGCTTTAAAAAGTAAATTTTAGTATAAAAATTGATTAATCAAGTATTTGCGAATTACGTTGGTTCGTTAAGGATTATGTATAGTACGTAAGCCCTAGGGTAATGTTATTAAGGGAATTAGAGGTGGCTGTAATATATATATATAAATAACTCTAACTCCCAGCATTACTTTACAGTTGAAACTTAAATTCGTGTACAATTCAACTTTATTTTTCGTAACGACATCTTCGATCGTGAGGTAAGAAGGTAAGGATCCTCAGCCAACTGAGGGAGCTTGGCCTTCCTGTCGGTGATGCGAACCGAACGCTGTTTCTCAAGCAGTGGCCTACTTGAGATGCTACCAATGTACCAATTTCGGTTGACTACATTGGGAGTATATGGTTCGGCGCAGGGTATGGCGATCGCTGTTCATACCCCCGCATTTTGCGGTACCCTCGTGAATACGTTATTCAATAACGTATGTTAACGTTGTCTGTACGGTGGTAATTGTACAGATACTGTTTCTATAGTGAACAGTAATGAATGGGGATGCTTTCATGACATGCTGGCATGAAAGATTCATTGGATATATATATATATATATATATATATATATATATATATATATATATATATATATATATATATATATATGCATTGTGGTTTTCTGCAGGTACACTAACCACGATTCCGTAACTAGGACGGATAGGGTTTATCGACTAGCTAATAGAGAGAGACGTATTTATATTGTGCCACCGTAACTAACCACGTAAGACCAAGATTACTTGGCAGTTATTTTTGTTTGTGAGATTGAATAGTGCGTGCATGCATAATACATTAATCAATAAAAAGGATCTTTAATTTTGTTGCTTTAAGAAAAGGGTAACATGTTGATATTGTCTAGTTTGGGGTAAAAAGCAATCTTTAGCTCTTAGGTATCCATCTGATTTCCAGCCTTTGCTGTTATCAGAATTAGCTATCTTAATCTATTTACCTTGTAAGTTCCCAACAGGGTAAAAATATCTTACCATTTGCAATGTTGTCGCAGATGGCTGCTCCTTCCAATGCCTTTTGGGATTAGGAAGGGCACTTTCACACCAATGGTTTACATTGGGAAGGGTTTCCTCGTCTCTTGTGGGAATCCTTAAGTATGTTTCATTATACAGAACCTCCTCAATACGATGGGGTGGAATATCATGAAGAAGGAGTTCCTCGATGTCGGGTTAAGATGATAATTCCTCAACACCCTTTCCGCTCCTTATGGCCTCCTATAGAAGTGGAAGTGGTTGGATATCGTCTAGTGGATACTCTTGAAACTGCTGCTTTAGAAGCTATCAAACTTTTCTGCAATCAGCATCCGATTGAAGTTGCCGCATATCCTATTGGGTTATTTCCTACCATAGACCCTGGTAATCTGGAATGGGATTTTCGAACAGACCATCTTGGTCATATGCTAGGAGATCTGGCTGAAGAAACCGTCCGTATCATTACCAGGTTTATGGATGTGCAACATCATTACCAGATGCTACTGCGTCATGGGGTGAGTTAGATAACTGGAGTGGCTCAAAGCCACTATCGAAATGCTGACCATCGGGTGACCCAAATAGAGGAATTATAAGCTTTGGTGACACAAAAGGATGAAATTATTGCAGCAAGGGATGAAACAATTCTTCATCGAGAAGATCAGATCAATGAGAGTGATCATATTATCACTCAGCGCGATACTGTTATTGAGTTCTTACAGGCGCAGATCCATGATCTAATACTTGAGGCTGACGATGCTCAGGCTCACATTGAAGAATTGCAGCAGCAACCAATACTCCCCGCTATACCCATAGTACCTGAAGAAGAAGAAGAAGATCTAGAAGAGATTGAGGGTGTTTCAGAGATTGATTCTGAACACGGGGATCCTGTTCTTAGTCCCTATCACTCTCCCTCGGGCAGTCAGTCTTCTGTAGGCAACTTCGACGATTTTTAGTATAGCAAATCGTCGGCTATTTAGATGTAACTTGTGGGAAGTGTAATAATTTAGGTAGTGGGTAACTTAGCTAGATCTCATGCCATTTGTTGTAACATAGATGGCCTGCATAGAGATCTTTCGGAGGTGTGATGCGGAAAACAATCAGAACCCATGTTGTAATATAAGTTTCCTGTTTTATCATCCTGTTCATTATCCTTATGATTTTGGAATGAGATGGTCAAATGGAGTATGAGCATTGTTTATTTAAGTCATACATCCTCTGAAATTGGGAGTAAGGCTATATGGTTAATGATGGACATCTCCTTTGTTTCAGATGGTTGGAGCCACGCGTGGAACCCCGGAAGGTTTCCGGGCTGATCAGGTCAGCGGTTCTCAACAACCGCCACCACCTCCTCCCAACCTTGCCGAAGTTATGGCTCGGCAAACGGAGTTGCTTAACTTGCTGGTTCAAGCACAGCAGAACCAGCAGCATCAACAATTCCGAGGAGGCCGTGATGATCGCAATCCTCCTGTGGCTAGTTACCAAGATTTCCTCAGTACCCAGCCGCCCTTTTTCAGTAAGGCCGAAGAACCTTTGGATGCCGATGCTTGGCTCCATATCATCGAATCGAAGTTCGCTTTACTGACAATACCGTGTGCGGACTCTAGCAAAGCTTCCTTTGCTGCCCAACAACTCTGTGGTGCTGCTCGGATCTGGTGGGACAATTTCTATGCCATGCAACCTGCAGGGCATGTTATCACTTGGGATGAGTTCCGGATCGTCTTCCGAGCACATTATATTCCAGCAGGATTACTGGAGCAAAAATTGAATGAATTCCTGGCTCTTACTCAAGGCACCAGTACAGTTCTGCAGTACGCACAGAATTTCAATCATCTGTGCCAGTATGCAGGATATCATGCAGATAATGATGCCAAGAAACAAGACCGTTTCCGTCGGGGCCTTAACACCAAACTCAAGGAACGCCTGAATCTTGTGAGGGCTAATACTTTTAGTGAGTTGGTTAATATGGCCTTAACTCAAGAAGATTGCATCGTGGCGCATTATGCCGAGAAAAAGCGGAAGAACCCTGCTGGACCCTCGAGTGCTCAACCACCGAGGTATCGGGTTATTCCCAATACACCGCCCAAAGCACCACAGCGCAATGCCCCAACGGGTAGACTGGTTTTCAGGCCGCCTCAACAGCAAGGAAGGTACAGACCTCCCGTTCCTCCGCAACAATCACAACCATCTGGCCCACGGCCAAATGTTCAACAAGTGCCACAGAGAGGCAGCAATTATCGCTGTTTCAATTGCGGAAGTGCGGATCATTTCATCCGAGATTGTCCGCGGCCCAAGAAACCTAATCTAGGGCAGAGTTCTACTCAGGGTAATCAGAACAAGGGCAAGAAGCCGGTGATGCAAGTCCGGCAAGGACGAATTAATTTCACCACTCTTGCAGAACTTCCGGATGGAGCTTCCGTCATGTCGGGTACATTCTCTATCCACCACAAACCAGTTGTTACATTATTTGATTCGGGAGCAACACATAGTTTCATTAGTAACAACTGTGGTACCCGGATAGGACTTGATCCTTGTTACACTCAAGGGTCATATATGATCTCTACCCCTGGAGGAAGTATTACTTCCAACCAGATGATTAAAAGTGTGCCAATTCAGTTAGGCAGTAAAGAAATCAAAACTGATTTGGTTTTACTAAGTTTGGGGGGTATTGATATTATACTTGGGACAAACTGGATGACTAAACATCAAGTCCGGTTAGATATTTCTTCCCGAGTTGTCGAAATTGATTCACCATATCATGGGGCCATTACCCTTTATCTGCCTCAGCCAGAATGTCTGCATCCTTGTACTTATGCTATCACAAATATTCAAGTCAAGGATATTCCTATAGTATGTGAATACCCCGATGTCTTTCCAGACGATTTGCCTGGAATGCCACCAGATAGAGACATCGAGTTCATGATTGAACTTCAACCTGGCACTGCTCCTATTTTAAAAAGGCCGTATCGCATGCCTCCAAATGAATTAGCAGAACTGAAAATTCAGCTCCAAGATCTTCTTGATAAGGGTTATATAGGCCCAAGTGCTTCACCTTGGGGTTGTTCTGCTCTCTTTGTCAAGAAGAAAGACGATAGCCTAAGGCTATGTGTCGATTACCGTCCACTCAATGCGGTTACTATCAAAAATAAGTACCCTCTTCCCCGCATTGACATTTTGTTCGATCAGCTAGCCGGAGCTAAGGTCTTTTCTAAGATTGATTTACGCTCTGGTTATCATCAGATTAAAATCAGGCCTAGTGACATTCCAAAAACGGCCTTCTCGACCAGATATGGACTTTATGAATATCTGGTTATGTCATTTGGACTCACTAATGCACCGGCATATTTCATGTATCTCATGAATTCCGTATTTATGCCGGAACTCGATAAATTCGTCGTGGTCTTCATCGATGACATTTTGATATACTCCAAAACCAAAAAGACCATGCTGATCATTTACGTGTCGTTCTTCAACGACTACGTGATCATCACCTTTATGCCAAATTCTCGAAATGTGAATTCTGGCTGGATAGTGTGAAATTTTTGGGACATACTATCTCTAGTGAAGGCATATCGGTTGATCCAACCAAAGTTCAAGAAGTTATGGACTGGAACCCTCCCACTTCAGTCCATCAAATCCGAAGTTTCCTTGGATTGGCGGGATATTATCGCCGATTCATTCCAGACTTCTCCAAGATAGCCAAACCATGACTGAGCTATTGAAGAAGGGAGTTAAATTCTGCTGGAACGACCAATGTGATAAAGCATTCCATACCTTGAGAAAACTCCTAACCACTGCTCCAGTACTAGCTCAGCCAGATAATACTCAATCTTTTGATGTCTATTGCGATGCTTCTGGAATTGGCCTTGGTTGTGTTCTTATGCAAAACAACCGGGTTATTGCTTATGCATCCCGAGCACTTCGGACTCATGAGCAAAATTATCCAACACATGATCTTGAATTAGCAGCAGTTATCCACGCTCTCAAGATCTGGAGACATCATCTTATGGGTGCTAAGTGTAACATTTACACTGACCATAAGAGCCTCAAGTATATTTTCACTCAAGCTGATCTAAATATGAGGCAAAGGCGTTGGTTAGAACTGATCAAAGATTATGACCTTGAGGTACACTACCATCCGGGCAAAGCCAATGTGGTTGCAGATGCACTTAGCCGTAAGGCACACTATCATTGTTTATCCATAGCAACTTTCAGTGACACTCTTTGCCATCAGATGAGAAAACTCAATTTAGAGATCATTCCTCAAGGTAGTCTGAATTTGCTATCTATTGAGTCTACTCTCCGAGATAAAATCATCATGTCTCAACTCCATGATGAGGGTGTCAAAATTATCAAATCAAAGCTATCCCAGGGAGAAGCTAAATATAGGTGTTTTTACACTAATCATCAAGGAGTCCTATGGTTCAACGATCGGATTGTTGTGCCTAAGGATCATCAACTTCGTAAGCAAATCCTTGACGAAGCACATTTGTCCAAATTCTCTATTCATCCTGGTAGCACCAAGATGTATCAAGATCTTCGGCAACATTTTTGGTGGACCAGAATGAAGAGAGAAATTGCCAAATATGTATCCGAGTGTGATACGTGCCAGAAAGTGAAAGCTAGCCATTTAAAAGCTTCTAGTACACTTCAGCCATTACCCATTCCGTCATGGAAATGGGAAGACATTAGCATGGATTTCATTGTCGGTCTTCCCAACACATCTCAAAAGCATGACTCCATATGGGTGATCATTGATAGACTCACAAAAACAGCTCATTTTCTTCCTGTGCATACCACTTACTCTGCTAAGAAGTATGCCGAAGTCTATCTGGACCAAATCGTTCGATTACATGGGGTTCCAAAAACCATTATCTCTGATCGAGGGCCCCAATTTATTGCACGGTTTTGGGAACAATTGCAATCAGCTTTAGGAACCAAATTGATTCGAAGCTCTGCATATCATCCCCAGACTGATGGGCAGACTGAGCGAGTTAACCAAATTCTTGAAGACATGCTCCGAGCTTGTATTATTCACTATGGTACAAGTTGGGACAAGTGCCTTGCTCTAGCTGAATTTGCTTACAACAACAGTTATCAAGCTAGTCTTCAAATGGCTCCTTTTGAAGCGTTATACGGTCGAACATGCCGAACTCCTTTGAGTTGGTCTGAAACCGGGGAACGCAAAATCTTCGGACCAGACTTCGTTGAAGCCAATCTCAAAACCGCTCAGTCTAGACAGAAAAGCTACACGGATAAGAGGTGGAAACCTCTGCAATTCCAAGTAGGAGATTTTGTCTATCTCCGAGTATCTCCTACCAAAGGCGTCCAACGTTTCGGCATAAAGGGGAAGTTAGCACCTCGATATGTCGGACCCTTCAAAATTCTCAATGTTTGTGGCCCAGTGGCTTACAAACTTCGTCTTCCATCTCAATTGGCGGCTATTCATGATGTCTTCCATGTCTCTCAACTTAAGAAGTGTGTCAAAGTACCCACGGAAATCGTTGAGACATGTGCCATTGAGATTGAACCCGATCTATCGTACATCGAACAACCTCTTCAAATCCTGGATACCAAGGAAAGACTCACCAGAGGAAGGGCAATTAAGATGTACAAAATCTTATGGGATCATCACACCGAGGAAGAAGCGACTTAGGAAACAGAGTCTTATCTTCAACGAAATTTCCCAGACTTCCTTCAAGCCAATCCCCAAATCTAATTACCCGATTCTGTTCAGCTTCGGAATCTCGGGACGAGATTCTTTTTAAGGGGGGAAGGCTGTAACATTCATGTAATTAGAAATATAGACACTAGGTATTAGCGAGTCATATGTATGTTATGGTTTGTACAGAGAACTAGGGGTATATTTGTAAATTATGAACTTTATAAATTCCTATGTGCAATTGTGTGAAAATGCTCTTAAATGTCAAATTCAAATGACTATAGAGAAGAAAAGCATAAATATTAAGTTAAAACCTAAAAGAAATAGACTTTGTATGAAACCAAGGGCCTATGTGTAATTAACACATATATAAGGGTTACATATGAAATGGTTGGAATATAAAAGTCAAATTAAAATTTACTTAAGGGTTAAGGTGTAAAAATACAAGTAATCATGACAGGTCAGAAAATTTGTAAACATGCCCAAAATTTGATCAAAGTTAGGTGGGCAAAGACAAATTTAACTTAAATTCCATCTTGTTTCAAAATATAATCCAAATAGCTGTAAACTTTGAGTTTCCAAACCTAAGCCCTAAAACAATATTGTAGAGTTTGAAAAACTCTACAACTTTCATGTTGACCATTTTCTCATTTGACCTTTTTAGCAGTGAGAAATTTTAGTTTACAGAGGGGTCCTTGAACTTTTTGGAAATCACAAACAAGTCCCCCTGACACCTCCCTGCTTCGTCTTCCTCTGCCATCGCCGCTTCCCTCTCTGCCCTCTGCTCCTGCCACCACCGCTGACCGCCAGCGCAGGCCCCCGAGCTCCACCTCCAGCTGCTACACATGCCCACGTGTCATCCCCTCTCGATCCCGAGCTCTTTCCTCTCCCCTGGTGGCCTCTCGCGCGCGCGCCACGACGACCCCGAGCCTCCTCCGACCGCCACCTCCTCATCGCCGTGGACAGCCCACTGCCGTGCCTTAATTCTTGGCCTCTCGCGCGCAGCAGCACCACTTCAACGCCTACATTCTGTTCTGCTACTCCCAGTACCCAATTCCGAGCATCTGAGCCACATTTCCCCGCCGCCGTCCTCTTCCGCTCCGGCCACGCACGGCACGCCCGTGGACAGCAAGCACCAGGCCTCCTCCGTCCCAATCCACCCTTGCGCAAGCTTCCCCGTAGCTCGCTGGTGCTCCTCGACCACTCGTTGCCATCCAATTGCAACCGGAACTTCGGCCTCACCGTGGGCAGCTCGCTCCGAGCCTTTCCACGCCACTACGATACCCTAGCCAGCACTACATCACCCCTGTGAAGCTTCCCGACCCATCCATTGACCCTCTAGTCCAGCACATCTCCCTCCCGACGATCGCCAATATTCCTCCTCACCGCCGCCGCCACTGTCCTCGTCGATTACCTGTGACCCGATGTGTTTTCTTCCAATTGATGGTACCTACACGTTCCCCGTGTCTCACTGAAGCTCGTGCGCAGGTTTGCTGCCGACGTTCACCGCCGGAGCACTGCCGTCGACGGAGACCTCTCCGCCGCCGCCTCGGGTCCTCGTCGAGATCTCTCTCTCCGGCCATCCCAGTCCTCGACAAGTAGCGCAACAAGACCACCGTGAGTCCCTGAGCCTTTCCCTGCCCTTGGACCTCGCCGCCGGTGACCACCGTCGCCGGAACACGGCCGCCCCCGCCTTGCTCTGCTTCGGCCTCCGGCTTAAGGACCTCGGTTTAGAAGAATCAAAAATCCAGGGGGTTTTGTGCATAGCCTTAGACTCAGAGAAATAGTAACCGAAGGACCTCTTGTGTAATTTATGCTGCCAACTTAGAAATGCTATAACTATTCGAGGAAAATTCATAAAAATGCAAAATAAATTTTGTTGGAATCCTTAGATAAAGACCTACAACTTTACTTAAGAAATAAAGTTCAGTTTCTGAATGTTTGATGATCTAATTTAATTGTTAAGTTTAGTTACTTGTAGGCTTAGGAAATGCATAGTAATTCATAGAAAAATGATAAAATGATAAAACCAGTGATGTTAATTTTCTTTTAACATGTAGAATTGAAGAAAAATAATTATCCTAGTATTCCAGTATTATTTCCTTAATGTACAAATATTAATTAGAAATAATGTGTAGTTCACCTTGTATATTTAATAATTACACATCTAAATACTGAAAAATCATGGAAATATTTTAGGGTACTGTTCCTTAATAGTAACACATGTGATTAAATTTTCAACCAAGGGTTAGGTGTCAAACAATTTAGACATAGTTTATGTAGTCCATAATATAATAGTAACTTAAAGTTCATATAAACAATTAGTGTAAGCAATGAATAAGGCCATTTAATCTAGCTCTTAGAAACCACCTCAACCAGTTGCCCCATGCCACTAGTTAGATACTTAATGTAGTTAAGTTTGCTGTTTAATGTATCTAAGTAAGATAGTTAGTACTTGATAAATGACTGCCCAGTGCAGGATAGTCAGGTTATTTGTTTTAATATAATATTCTGTTAATTGGATTGCAACTTTATTGTGAATTAAAATAAAAGTATATGCATTCCATAACTTGTAACTTTGCATCTCATATAGACTCGACCACTCTCGCTGACGGGGATTATCAGCTGATCCCGGAACAAGAAGGAGTTTATTCTGAAGACCCCGGGAATCTCGTCGCGGATTTCTCTGACGCCCCAAACCAAGGTTCGGAAGAAAATAATTTGACTAACCCCAACCCCACCAGCGAAGGCAAGCCCCGGACATAACCCCTACTTTATTACACTGCAACCTATATTATTTATATATATCTGTATGCATTAAGTTCTTAGGAGTTGTTTGGAAACTTTAGTTGCATAATTACCAGGAACCTATGTATTGAACACTAGAACTTGAGTTCGACTAGCTGCTATGCTGATAGGACCGGTAGAAGTCGAGTGATTCCCTGTCACTCGCGCGATATAGGAGTTGTAATGTTTACATTCCTGTTATCACTATAAGGATGACGGACGGGAGTTGTGAGGTATCATGGTTGAAATGATACCCCGTCTGTGTTGTGGAATTTGATAAGGTCGCAGTGTGTGGTAGCGGTGGTTAAGCGTTTGAAAGTACTAACCACATGCCGTGAAATATGGTAAGCGGTAAGCCTAGTAACCAATCGGCCTGAGGAGTGGACATACCTCCCACCACTCGTATTTGGTTTTTCCTGTTACTCGATTCGACGTGTAGGCATACGTGTTGCTGGGCAACCAGGAGTACGGGTTTTGTAGTCGCGCTACAGACGTACGTCCTGCACTTTGGAAGTGCGTATGACCTGCAGTCGCTTGTGGTGGATCTGATCCACGAGTCGGAATGAAAGGTAAACGGTTGCTTTGGAACGACCCTGTGGTGTTCCAAGCGTGTGTGTTAGGTTTACCCTTGCAAGGTTTGAATCTCGATTCAGAATCGTCCGCCTCTCACGATGAATGAGACTGCTTATTCCCTTTACCACATAGAGTAATAAGAATAACTATGTGAATATCAAAGATGATGTTTTGATTAAAGACTCTACCATGCTTGAATAGTTATAGGTGCTTACCTAGAATGGTTAATCAACTAGAACCTGAAAGCTAAAAGTTGAAATTAAGGATCTACTCTTTGTTACTTTTCAGCTGAAAACCTTACCCAAAACCCGAAAAGCCTGCATAAGTCTAGCTACATGGCTAAGTATACCATGAGCGGGTAAGTCTTGCTGAGTATTAGTATACTCAGCCTTGCTTTTGTTGATCTACTTCAGGTAATCCTCCTGATGAGCCAGCGTTCATTACACCGTGGCCCTACCCCTTGCCTGATGGTTGGTCCGTGGAATGGGATCCGTCCCCGGCCAACACAGATTCCGCCGAGTGATATTATGCCAGGGCTAGCATAATATCTGTAATGACGACGTGTATAATGTCTACGTTTTTCAAACTCCGCTGCTTTGACTGAAAACTTAAATCTGTTTTGTAATAATCTCTCCTTAGTGGGAGCTAATGATACTTTGTATATTTTTGTAATATAACTGCCTGTGGTGTAAATTATATTGGCATTATATCTCTGGACTCACCTTCGTGTGAGGTACCTTGTTGGATCCTGCGTTCGGTGGTTTATCGGGACGTTACCCGACAGACCAATAGTATTATACCGTCTGAAGTACGAGGTAGCCCTCCGGCGAGGACTCGCGTACTTGAGCCGGTATAATTCAGGTTGGTTCTGCCACAGCTCACGCGGGAGGAGGAAGAAGAGCGGAACAGGAAGGGGCAATGAGACGCGGCGGTGCTGGTGGAGCACGAAATTGGAGAGGAGGAGCGGCGGAGACGGTTGACGGCGGTGGACAGAGGAGCTCCGGCGAAGTAGTCGAGCGGAGAAGAGAACAGGAATGAGGGTGCACGCAAGGGGATAGAAGAAAAGAGAAGTTTACTAGGCGCGTTCCCAAGCTAAAAAGAGGTGTGCGGGCGGGCAGCAAGCAGCTGCTGGTGGTCGACGGCGCGTGGCGGCTCGGGCGGGCAGCGGCGCGACGCGTGTGCGCGAGGAGGAGCTAGCGGGGTCGGTTAAGCGGCGGGCGGGCGTGCTGGGGGCCAGGTGGCGCATGAAGAGCGGCGAAGGGGCAGCTGGCGGCGGGGGGAAATGCCGGCGATGGGCGGTGGGCGGCGCTGCAGAAAAATAGAGAGGGGGAAGCAGGAGAAAGAAGATGAGGACCTGTTCGTAAATTTGGAAAAGTTCAAGGAGTTCAATGTAAAGTAAAGTTTTCTTCCAAACTATAGCTCTAATGAAAATATGTCCGAAATCAAAAGTGTACAGCTTAAAAAGATCTATCACTTTACTTTAGGGTCCAACTTAAAAAGAGTTAGGGTTTTGAAATTACTTTTAAAAACCAACAAATCATTCAATTTCCAATAAATCCAAAATAAGTTTTACCCTTTCAATGAAGCCTTGGAGTATTTACACTTCTTGCAGTGGTTAAAGAGTGAAAACTCATGTTTGCAAATCAACCCTTCATACATTTTTGAAATTACCTCCCATTTATACACAATTTACAAAGAGAACCCTAATTTTTTCCAATATTACAAAAATACCCTTTAACGTGTATTTAAGTTTTTAAAGGCATTCATCAAAAAAAACACAAACTTCACACAACTTCATACTAGAAATTAGCGTGCCTAGCTCCTAAGTACCTGAAATGTCACAGCCTCCCTCCCTAAAAAGAATCTCGTCCCGAGATTCCGGAACAAAATGGAATTGGAAGATTAGATACTTGGTTTGGCTCTAAGGAAGTCTGGAAAGTTGTGCTGAAGATAAGACTCAGTTTCCCAAGTTGCTTCTTCTTCAGTGTGATGGTTCCATTGGATCTTAAACATCTTGACTATTTCTTTTCTTGTGCTTCTCTCTTTGGTATGTAGTATTCTGATCGGATGTTCGGTATAAGATAGGTTTGGTTCGATTTTGATGGTTTGGAAATTGATGACCTCGGTAGGGATTTTGATGCATTTCTTAAGCTGAGATACATGGAAGATATTATGAATGGCTGCTAGCTGATAAGGAAGTTGAAGACGATAAGCTACGGGTCCACAAGTTTTCAGAATTTTAAAAGGTCCAACGTATCGAGGAGCAAGTTTTCCTTTCATACCAAACCGTTCAACACCCCGGGTAGGAGATACCCTTAGATATACAAAGTCACCAACTTCAAACTGTAATGGTTTCCTTCGTTTGTCCGCATAGCTCTTTTATCGAGATTGGACTGCCTTTAGATTATTTTGAATGATCTTCACTTTTTCTTCTGCTTCAGTGACAAGATCAGGTCCAAAGATTTTACGTCCGCCGGTTTTGAGACCAATTCAAAGGAGTTCGGCATCGGTGATCGTATAATGCTTCAAAAGGAGCCATTTTGAGACTCGACTGATAACTGTTATTGTAGGAGAATTATGCCAAAGCTAAGCATTTGTCCCAATTTTTGTTATAGTGGATCACACAGGCTCTAAGCATATCCTCTAAGATTTGATTTACCCTTTCTGTTTGTCTGTGTGTTTGCGGATGATACACGGAGCTTCGAATTAATTTGGTTCCAAGAGAGTATTGGAGTTGCTCCCAAAAATGAGCAATGAACTGTGCTCCACGATCAGAGATGATCATCTTAGGTACTCCATGGAGATGAACAATTTGGTCTAGATAGATCTTGGCATACTTCTTAGCATTGTAAGTAATATGCACGGGAAGGAAATGGGTGGGTTTGTTTAATCGATCAACGATTACCCAAATAGAATCATGCCTCTAGAAAGTGTTGGGTAAGCCAACGATGAAATCCATGCTGATAACTTCCCACTTCCAAGAAGGAATGGGTAAAGGTTGAAGAATACCAGCAATCTTTAAGTGACTGGCTTTAACTCTTTGGCAAATATCACACTCAGAGACATATCTTGCAATTTATCTTTTCATGCAAGTCCACCAAAAGTTCTTTCTCAGGTCTTGGTACATTTTAGTACTGCCAGGATGTATAGAGAACTTGGACAGATGTGCCTCATCCAAAATCTGCTTACGAAGCTGATGGTCCTTGGGTACAACAATACGTCCCTTGAACCATAGAATTCCTTTGTGATCTACTTGAAAACACTTATACTGTTCTTCTCCCTGAGCTAGCTATTGTTTGATGATTTTGACTCCTTCATCATGTAGCTGTGCCCTAATAATACTATCTTGAAGTGTGGGTTCAACTGCTATATGATTCAAACTACCTTGAGGAATAATCTCAAGATTGAGCTTTCTCATTTCCTAGCAGAGAGTTTCACTGATTATGCACATTCATACACATGCATATGCACACACATAATTAAATGCATTGTTTCAATGATTCTGGGTTATTATGCATGATGCTATGTTTAGGTTTTCTTACTTAGGATTGTAAACACCCAGGGTGTTACATCTGTGACACTCAGGTAATTAGCTTAGTCACACCCTAGATTTTTGATATGTTTTTAGGTCTAAAGTATGACAAAGTGTGTGTTTAATAGGTGCAAGGCTATGGAAAAAGTGATGTGTACATAATTAATTTTAACTAGAAGTCCTTTTATGCAAAATGGGTGGATAAAGAGGGAAAGGTTTAAAAGTAAGAGGGTTGTTTTGCAAAAAGTGTTATCTGTGGTTAAATTGCAAGAATATGTGAAATTACCCTTGGGTATATATGTAAAAGTATTTTTATCCATAGGACTTACATAAAATGTGAAATTATTACTAAGTTTATTTTATCTTCAAAACTATTGCTCAAATGTAGATGAACCTTAAAGAGAAGTTGTAGAGTTTGAAAAACCATGCACTTTTGCTTTTTGGACCATCTTCATTTGAGCACTGGTTTAAAAGTTGCAAGTCCTTTTCAGTGAGGTCCCTCCTTTTCTCTGATTTTGCAAATCAGTCCTCAGCTGCATTCCTCCCCCTTTCTTCCTCCTGGCGCCTCTGCTCCCCTGCTCTGTTTCTGAGTTCCCTGCCGCCGGCGCAGTACTTTGAATTCCGGCCGCTGCCGGCCACCTCCCATGCCTCCCTTGCCACGCGTTGCCGTCCCATCTTCTCACCGCTCTAGCCCTCTTGTGCTGGTGTTCTGCCCGAGCGCCACATCTCCTGCTGGCTGCCAGCACCGCACGCCGGAGCTCCTGCCGCCGCCGCAATTCCTCCGCAAGCTTGCCTTATCCCTCCCTCTCTTCGGCTCAATAGCACCAGTAGCTTCCCCTCGTTTCATTTGCCCCGAAAGTTTGCTTGCCCAGCTTGTGCCGAGCTCCTTTCACCTCCGCCGCCCAACCCATTTCTCCGGTGAGCTTCGGGTCACTGTGGGCCGCCACATCCAAGCCACCACCGCCCGCACTGAGCCCTCCGGGAGTTTCCCCAGTACCCACCGGTGCTTCCCAGCCCCTGGCCGCCCCTCGATCCCGGCCGAGAAGCTACCTCGACCAGCGCCGCCCGCCACCGCCTTCTGCCCACCGTGGGCCGGCCATCTCAGCCACCTTCACGCCCTTAGGACCCTACAGCCGGCTCCTCCGTGCTCCAGTGAAGCTCCCCGACCTAATCCCTACCACCTCCGACCACTGGACCTTTACTCCCGCCGTTCACCTTCGTCGCCGGCCGCCTGCCTCCGCCGAGCTGCCACTGCCAGTCACTCTCTCTTCAATTCCAAGTGTCCTCAGGTGCGTGAAGGGTCGTTGATGCTTCCCCTCCCCTTTGATTCCACCGCCGATGATCGCCGTCGACCGTGCGTGCTGGTCAAATCTCGCCACCCCCTGTGTTGGACCGGCAGGGAGCTCGGGTTAGAAGGAGCAAAAGCCCAGGGGGCTATTTGCAAACTGTAAGACTCAGAGGAATAGTTCTATTAAGGACCTGTGTGCAAGAGTTTTTGTCATTTCATGTGAGTGCATCTTCTGTCTTGCTAAAATCATAACAATTCACAGAAAAATCCAAAAATGACAAAACTAGTTTTGATAGAAACTAGATTTCAAACTCTATAATTTTTGTTTATAAAGTGTGATATGAAACTAAATACTTTTGCCTTTAATTTAAACTTAAGGTTAAGGAGTAGTATATGCTTAATCTTAACATTTCATGCTTGGTTAATGATGATATTTGGCATAAATATTTTATAAACCCCAGGTAGCTTTGTGCAAGTTTCAAACCCAAATTTGATTTAAACTTAACTTCTTTTAGTTTGAACTTTCAAATTTGAAATATTAACTAAACTTATTGTATAACCTTTTTCTAATTAAAATCTAGTGTCACTCTCCAATGTGATATTATTTGATGTTAATGTATAATCAAGTTTCCAAAACCTATAATCCTTTATTTAAAGTTTTGAATTTGTTTTGGTTCATTTCAAATTCATATTTAAATGTTTAATACTTGTTTGCAACAAAATCAGCAATGTTTTTTTTTATGAATTCTTGTGTGTTAATTGTGTGAGTTATAACATTAGAAATGTGAAATTTTAAATTTAAATTTTACCTTATTTAATTTATTGCATCTCATATAGAATCAACGACACCCAAAATCAGCATGTTGCTTGTTTATATTTCTGCAACCACCATAAGGATGATAGACAGGGTCATGTGTGGTATCATGACCAGAGGTTTTACCCTGTCTATTTTGATAAGAGTTGATAAGGTCGATATGTGTGGTAGTGGTGGCTAAGCGTTTGAACAGTACTAGCCACATGCCGTGAAAAATGGTAAAGCGGTAAGCCTAGTAACCGATCGGCTGGTAAGTGGATATATTTCCACCACTCGATCTTTATGTTATGTTCACAAGCACCGACCTGTGGGAGTACGTTCTGCATGGCAGACAGGAATACGGGTTTTGTAGTCGCGCTACAGACGTATGTCCTGCACGAGTGATGTGCGTACGGTCCTGCAAGTCGCTTGTGGTGGCCTGTCCACGAGTCGGAATGAAAGGTAAACGGTTGCTTCAGAATGCCCCGTTGGTGTTCCAAGCATGTGAGCTAGGTTTACCTTGCAAGGTTAAATTCGATTTGAATCGTCCGCCTCTCACGAAGCTTGAGATTGCTTATCCCTTCTGCCACATTGAGTAAGAAATGGAAATAATGATGGATAATCTTGATGGATGATAATCACTACCTTGATTGCTTAGTGTAGGAGCTAATCTAGAATAAATACTCAACTAGAAGAGAAAAGCTAAAACTTGAAAGTAGTTCATACTCTTTGTTGCTTTTCAGCTGAAAATAAACCCAGAGCTTTTATAATGCCTTCATGAGTCTAGTTATGGGCTAAAGTATACCCAGCCCCGGGTAAGCCTTGCTGAGTATTAGAATACTCAGCCTTGCCTATAATTGTTTCAGGTATGACCTTCGAAAACCCCACGGACAACCTTGTGTGGCCAACGTCCGTTTCGTATGGCTGGTCCGTGGAGTGGGACCCGTCCCCGGCCGGCACTGACCCTCCGGAGTGACACCAGGCCCTGGGCTAAGCTTGGTGTTCGCCTTCGCGACGAATGTAGTCGCGTAAAACTTTTTCTTCCGCTGTGAGTTGGACAAGCTGTTATGCTTGTCAGTTGAACATGGTTTGTATAAATTTACTTATCTTCGAACTCGGTTTGTAATAATATAAGTATGGCTGTAAATTTGAAAGTCGACGAGCTTTTCTGTGATGTGAACTCGCCATCGTGCGAGGTAAACCTGCCTCGATCCTGCTGAACCGTGGTTGTATCGGGCGGAGACCTGACAGACCAAAGGATTGTTCCGTTTGAAGTGCGTTGGGATGATTGCAGTTATACGGCGATCAATAGCGCACTTGAGCCGGAATAATTCGAGCGGTCCTGCCACATCTGGTATCAGAGCTGTAGGTCTACTTTTACATCCGGAGAAGCTCTTAAAAAGTGTTTTCTGGATAAAAGTTTGCCAACAAATGAATTTACAAAGCACGTTGGATCCGCTAAGGTTGTGCTTAGAACGTAAAGCCCTAGGGATGTATATGGAAATATCAGGTGGCAATTAGAGTATATATATAAATCTGACTTGCAGCACTACTTTCCGTCAAAACTTAAATTTCTGTACAATCCAATTTTATGTCTTGTAACGACATCTACGAATGGAGGTAAGAAGGTAAGGATCCTCAGCCAACTGAGGGAGCTTGGCCTTCCCGTCGGTGATGCGAGCTGAACGCTGTTTTTCAAGCAGTGGCCTACTTGAGATGCTGCCAATATACCAACTTAGGTTGATTATATTGGGAGTATATGGTTCGGCGCAGGGTATGGCGATCGCTGTTCATACCCCCGCATTTTGCGGTACCCTCCGTGAATACGTTGTTTCGATGACGTATGTTAACATTGTCTGTACGGCGGTAATTGTACAGATGCTGTTTCTATAGTGAACAGTAATGTTTGGGCACGCTTTCATGTCGTGCTGCCATGAAAGGTTCATGAGATATATATATATGTGTGTATTTTTCTGCAGGTACACTAACCAAGTTTACGCTATTAGGATGCGTAGGGTTTATCGATTAGTCATATATAGTGAGAGACGTATGGTCATGCCACCGAAATTAACTACGTAAGTCCGAATGTATTCGGCAGTTGTTTTGGGTTGTGAGGACGAGTAGTACGTGCATGCATAACTTGTTAACAAAAGTGTTTCTATATATGAAGATATGTTGTTTGTCTTTAGAGTGGGCTAATGAAGAGTTAAGGAATGCTTTAGGTTGGGTATCATATATGAAATCTTAGTTTTCCATCTGATTTTCAGCGTTTGCTATTAACAGAATTGGTTATCTTGTTCTGTTTATCTTGTACTCCCTTAACAAGATAAAAAGTTTTACCATTTGCATCCTGGTCGCAGATGGCAGCACCTTCCAATGTCTTCTGGGATCCGGAAGGGCATCTCCACACCAATGCCCTTCATTGGGAGGGTTTTCCCCGCTTGCTATGGGCATCTTTGCAGGCCTTCCATTATACAGAACCCCCTCAGTATGACGCTGTTGAACATTTGGAAGACGGGATCCATAGGGCCCATGTCAGGATGATTATACCTCAGCATCCTTTTCGTTCACAATGGCAGCCTATTGAGATCAGCATGATGGGCTACCGAATTGTGGACACTATCGAAGCAGCGGCCCTAGAAGCCATTTATGCCTTTTGCAGTCAACACCCCGAGGAAATTGTAGGACAACCTATTGGTTTGTTTGCTACAACAGATCCTAGTGAAGCAGAGCGGGACCTCGGGACAATTCCTGAAAGTCATAGACTGGAAGGTCTACCAGAAGAAGTAATGCAAGGGATGAGGCGTTTCACGGGCGTGCAGTACCACTATCACATGTTGCTACACCGTGAGATAGGCCATCTGATTACTGCTGCGTGAAGCCTCCATGGGGAAGCTGCCAGACACATTACCCAGGTAGATCAACTTCGAGCAGTGGTAATTGAGAAGAATGGGATAATTGCTACTCAAAACGAGACTATCCACCATCGGGAAGATCAAATTAATGAGAGTGATCATATAATCACTCAGCGGAATACTGTTATCGAATTCTTACAGACACAAGTTCAAGATCTGATCCTTGCGGTGGATGACGCTCAAGCCCAGATCGAGGAATTGCAGCAGCTTCCGATTCCTCCAGTTGCGCCGGCAGCACCTGAAGCTGAAGAGGAAGATCCCGAGGAGATTGAAGGGGTCTCCGAACTTGATTCTGAGCATGGGGACCCTGTCGTCAGTCCCCACCATTCCTCTTCTGGAAGCCTGTCATCAGTGGGCAATTTTGATGACTTTTAGTTATGGTTGACAGGGTGATGGTTTAGATGTAATAAATGTATAAGATGTAACATAAGTAGTGTGTAGATTATCTAGTTATAAAGCCACTTGTTGTATGTGTGGCATGTACTTTTGGGTAAAAGTTTGTAACCGTTTGAGTGTGTTGATGTAAGATAGTAGTATCTTTCTAGTAATCCAAATCCTGAGTTTTGGTTATCCTGCTCAATATCTGTGTACCTGTCATAAGTAGATTGAATGGAACATATGCATTACATTTCAGCTTGATAAATTGCATATTATCTGAAATTGGAGTAAGATTATAGTTGATAATGGATGTCTCCTTTATTTCAGATGGTTGGAGCTACTCGAGGGACCCCGGAAGGATTCCGGGCAGGACAACCTGGTAGTTCTCAGCAACCACCACCACCACCTCCGAACTTGGCTGAGGTTATGGCCCGGCAAACTGAGCTTCTGAATCAACTTGTGCAAGCTCAAATGGGCCACTTCCAGCAGCAACCTCGAGGCCGAGGTGAACCCTTGTCGGCCAATTATCAGGATTTTCTCAGCACCCAGCCTCCTTTATTCCATAAGGCCGATGAGCCTCTGGACGCAGATGCCTGGTTGCGGACTATTGAGTCCAAGTTCGCTTTACTATCAGCTCCATGTTCAGAGGAGAACAAAGTGCTCTTCGCCGCCCAGCAACTCCGAGGCCATGCACGTCTTTGGTGGGACCAGTTTCATGCAATGCAACCCGCCGAACACGTGGTCATTTGGGATGAGTTTCGGACTGCCTTCCGAGCACATCATATACCAGCAGGACTCATTGAGCGGAAGCTCAATGAATTTTTGAATTTGACTTAGGGTACCCGTACTGTCACACAGTATGCGCAAGTTTTCAATCACTTGTGCCAGTATGCGGGATCACATGCGGACACTGATGCCTGCAAATGTGATCGCTTCCGTCGAGGCCTAAACACCAAGCTCAAAGAATGGTTGAATTTAGTGAAGGCCAACGATTTCAATGAGTTGGTCAACATGGCCATTACTTAGGAAGATTGCATCGCCGCCCATAGAGCGGAAAAGAAACGAAAAGCACCCACAGGGCCTGCAACTCCACAGTCGCCACGGTATTGGTTGGTTCCAAGCAACGCTCCTCGAGCTCCGCCTCGAGGCAATTTACCTGGCAGATGGGTAGCCCGACCTCCCCAACAAGCACAATTCAACCGACCACCGCTGCCGCAAAATCAACAGCCGCCACGACAAGGTCCGCGGCCGAGCTTTCCACCAGCTACTCCAGGAAACAGCAATTATCGTTGTTTTAACTGTGGAAGCTCGTCTCACTTCATCAAGGACTGCCCTCAACCTAAGAAATCATTCCAAGGGCAGACGTCTAATCCCAACCACCAGGGGAAGGGTAAGAGACAGGTGGTGCAGGTCCGTCAAGGGAGGGTGAATCTTACTACGCTCTCCGAACTTCCTGAGGGGACACCAATAATGACGGGTACATTTTCTATTAATCATTATCCCGTTATTATTCTTTTTGATACTGGAGCCACCCATAGTTTTATCAGTATGGATTGTGGGACTAGAGTGGGCTTGGATATTTGCGATATAAATGAAGCTTATAGGATTGTAACTCCTGGTGGTAAGACCTTGTCTAATCAAATCTGTAGAAAGGTACTGATTCAACTGGGTAGCCATCTAATCAGAACAGATCTACTAGTCTTAGACCTAAAGGGGATGGATGTTCTTTTAGGTATGAACTGGATGACCCAGCATCATGTGTCCATAGATATTCCTTCTCGAACTGTGGGAATAAATTCACCTGAGTATGAGTCAACCATTCTCTATCTTCCACAACAGCAATACCTTAACCCTTGTACTTATGCTACCACTAGGGTTAAGCTAAAAGATATCCCTATCGTCTGTGAGTATCCCGATGTCTTCCCAGACGATTTACCTGGAATGCCACCAGATAGAGATATTGAGTTTATCATCGAACTCCAACCTGGCACGGCCCCTATATCTAAGAAATCTTATCGCATGTCTCCTAATGAGTTGGCTGAATTGAAAATCCAACTCCAAGATCTCTTAGATAAGGGTTTCATTCGTCCAAGTGCGTCACCCTGGGGTTGTCCAGCTTTGTTTGTGAAAAAGAAAGATAATAGCTTAAGGCTATGTGTGGATTATCGTCCTCTCAATGCGGTGACTATCAAAAATAAGTATCCCTTACCCCGCATTGATATCCTCTTTGATCAATTAGCCGGAGCCAAGGTATTTTCTAAAATAGATCTTCGTTCTGGCTATCATCAAATCAAGATTCGGCCCAGCGATATTCCCAAAACAGCTTTCTCTACCAGATATGGTTTATATGAGTATCTGGTTATGTCGTTTGGTCTCACCAATGCTCCAGCATATTTCATGTACCTTATGAACTCTGTCTTCATGCAAGAACTCGACAAATTTGTCGTAGTTTTTATTGATGACATCTTGATCTACTCCAAAAACTTAGAAGATCATGCTCAACATCTTCATGTCATCCTACAACGGTTAGGAGACCATCGTCTGTATGCCAAATTCTCCAAATGTGAGTTTTGGTTAGATACAGTAAAGTTTTTGGGTCACACCATTTCTGGAGATGGAATATCCGTTGATCCCAGTAAAGTACAAGAAGTGATGGATTGGCAACCTCCAACGTCAGTCCATCAGATTCGTAGTTTTTTCGGTCTCGCTGGCTATTATCGTCGTTTCATTCCTGACTTTTCTCGAATAGCCAAACCTATGACCGAACTACTAAAAAAGAGTGTGAAATTATCCTGGGATCAAAAATGCGAAGACGCATTTCATATTCTCAAAGATCACCTCACAACTGCTCCAGTCTTAGCTCAACCAGATGTCTCAAAACCTTTTGACATCTATTGTGATGCATCGGGAACTGGACTTGGTTGTGTACTTATGCAAGACAACCGAGTAATTGCATATGCATCACGAGCACTTAGGGCTCATGAACAAAATTACCCTACCCATGATCTTGAACTTGCAGCCGTAATTCATGCCCTAAAGATCTGGAGACACCATCTAATGGGTACGAAATGTCATATTTATACTGATCATAAAAGCCTCAAGTATATCTTTACCCAGGCAGATCTGAATATGAGGCAAAGACGCTGGCTAGAACTAATCAAAGATTATGATTTAGAAGTACATTATCATCCTGGCAAAGCTAATGTTGTTGCCGATGCCCTCAGTCGCAAGGCACACTGCTCCTGCCTATCTGTTGAAGCTTTCAACGAAACTCTTTGTTGGGAAATGAGAAAACTCAATTTGAAGATCATTCCCCAAGGTGACTTGAACCATCTTTCGATTGAAGCCACACTCAGAGGTAATATTATTCTAGCACAACAGCGTAATAAAGGGGTCAGAATCATTAAACAAAAGATAATGCAAGGAGAAGGGAAGTATAAATGTTTCCGAGTGGATCGTGAAGGAGTTTTATGGTTCAATGAACGTATTGTTGTACCTAAGGTCCATAAACTCCGTAAGCAAATAATGGACGAGGCCCACTTGTCTAAATTCTCTATACATCCTGGTAGTACGAAAATGTATCAGGATCTGAAACAGAATTTTTGGTGGACTCGTATGAGACGGGAAATTGCCAAATATGTGTCAGAATGTGATATCTGCCAAAGAGTCAAAGCCAGTCATCTGAAAACTGCTGGTATCCTTCAACCTCTATCCATTCCTTCGTGGAAATGGGAGGATATCAGTATGGACTTTATTGTTGGCCTGCCCAACACTTCTCGGAGGCATGACTCTATTTGGATAATCGTTTATCGATTAACCAAAACTGCACATTTTCTTCCCGTGCATACCACATACAATGCCAAAAGGTATGCTGAGATTTATCTGGATCAAATTATTCGTCTTCATGGAGTACCTAAAACGATCATTTCTGATCGTGGAGCACAATTTGTTGCTAGGTTCTGGGAGCAGCTTCATGATGCTCTTGGGACTAAATTAATTCGAAGCTCTGCCTATCATCCTCAGACAGATGGACAAACTGAACGAATAAACCAGATTCTGGAAGATATGCTCAGAGCTTGTGTACTCCAATTTGACAAAAATTGGGATAAATACTTGTCACTAGCAGAATTCTCTTACAATAATAGCTATCAGACATGTATTAAGATGGCCCCCTTTGAAGCATTATACGGTCGCCGATGCCGAACTCCTTTGAGTTGGTCACAAACCGGCGAGCGTAAAATTTTTGGACCCGATCTAGTTATGGAAGCAGAGGATAAAGTCAGGCTTATCCAGAACAATCTAAAGGCCGCCCAATCCCGACAGAAAAGCTACGCGGATATACGAAGAAGACCATTGCAGTTTCAAGTCGGAGACTTCGTATATCTTCGAGTATCTCCTATCCGAGGTGTTCAAAGATTTGGTGTAAAAGGGAAACTTGCTCCTCGATACATCAGACCCTTTGAGATCCTTGAAATCTGTGGACCTGTAGCTTATCATCTCCAACTTCCTCCTCAATTAGCGGCCATCCATAACATCTTTCATGTATCCCAACTCAGAAAGTGTGTTAAGATCCCTACCGAAATCATTGATGCCCAAGCTATCGAAGTCGAACCAGAATCCTAGACACTAAAGAGAGAAGTACCAGAAGAGAAACCATCAAAATGTACAAAATTTAGTGGAACCATCACACGAAAGAAGAAGCAACATGGGAAACTGAATCTTATCTCCAACATAATTTTCCTGACTTCTTCCGAGCCAACTTCTAAGCTTGATCATTCCATTCTATCCTATTCCGGAATCTCGGGACGAGATTCTTTATAGGGGGGAAGGCTGTGACACTCAGGTAATTAGCTTAGTCACACCCTAGATTTTTTATATGTTTTTAGGTCTAAAGTATGACAAAGTGTGTGTTTAATAGGTGCAAGGCTATGGAAAAAGTGATGTGTACATAATTAATTTTAACTAGAAGTCCTTTTATGCGAAATGGGTGGATAAAGAGGGAAAGGTTTAAAAGTAAGAGGGTTGTTTTGCAAAAAAGTGTTATCTATGGTTAAATTTCAAGAATACGTGAAATTACCCTTGGGTATATATGTAAAAGTATTTTTATCCATAGGACTTACATAAAATGTGAAATTATTACTAAGTTTATTTTATCTTCAAAACTATTGCTCAAATGTAGATGAACCTTAAAGAGAAGTTGTAGAGTTTGAAAAACCATGCACTTTTGCTTTTTGGACCATCTTCATTTGAGCACTGGTTTAAAAGTTGCAAGTCCTTTTTAGTGAGGTCCCTACTTTTCTCTGATTTTGCAAATCAGTCCTCAGCTGCATTCCTCCCCCTTTCTTCCTCCTGGCGCCTCTGCTCCCCTGCTCTGTTTCTGAGTTCCCTGCCGCCAGCGCAGTACTTTGAATTCCGGCCGCCGCCGGCCACCTCCCGTGCCTCCCTTGCCACGCGTTGCCGTCCCATCTTCTCACCGCTCTAGCCCTCTTGTGCTGGTGTTCTGCCCGAGCGCCACGTCTCCTGCTGGCTGCCAGCACCGCACGCCGGAGCTCCTGCCGCCGCCGCAATTCCTCCACAAGCTTGCCTTATCCCTCCCTCTCTTCGGCTCAATAGCACCAGTAGCTTCCCCTCGTTTCATTTGCCCCGAAAGTTTGCTTGCCCAGCTTGTGCCGAGCTCCTTTCACCTCCGCCGCCCAACCCATTTCTCCGGTGAGCTTCGGGTCACCGTGGGCCGCCACATCCAAGCCACCACCGTCCGCACTGAGCCCTCCGGGAGTTTCCCCAGTACCCACCGGTGCTTCCCAGCCCCTGGCCGCCCCTCGATCCCGGCCGAGGAGCTACCTCGACCAGCGCCGCCCGCCACCGCCTTCTGCCCACCGTGGGCCGGCCATCTCAGCCACCTTCGCGCCCTTAGGACCCTACAGCCGGCTCCTCCGTGCTCCAGTGAAGCTCCCCGACCTAATCCCTACCACCTCCGACCACTGGACCTTTACTCCCGCCGTTCACCTTCGTCGCCGGCCGCCTGCCTCCGCCGAGCTGCCACTGCCAGTCACTCTCTCTTCAATTCCAAGTGTCCTCAGGTGTGTGAAGGGTCGTTGATGCTTCCCCTCCCCTTTGATTCCACCGCCGGTGATCGCCGTCGACCGTGCGTGCCGGTCAAATCTCGCCACCCGCTGTGTTGGACCGGCAGGGAGCTCGGGTTAGAAGGAGCAAAAGCCCAGGGGGCTATTTGCAAACTGTAAGACTCAGAGGAATAGTTCTATTAAGGACCTGTGTGCAAGAGTTTTTGTCATTTCATGTGAGTGCATGTTCTGTCTTGCTAAAATCGTAACAATTCACAGAAAAATCCAAAAATGACAAAACTAGTTTTGATAGAAACTAGATTTCAAACTCTAAAATTTTTGTTTATAAAGTGTGATATGAAACTAAATACTTTTGCCTTTAATTTAAACTTAAGGTTAAGGAGTAGTATATGCTTAATCTTAACATTTCATGCTTGGTTAATCATGATATTTGGCATAAATATTTTATAAACCCCAGGTAGCTTTGTGCAAGTTTCAAACCCAAATTTGATTTAAACTTAACTTCTTTTAGTTTGAACTTTCAAATTTGAAATATTAACTAAACTTATTGTATAACCTTTTTCTAATTAAAATCTAGTGTCACTCTCCAAAGTGATATTATTTGATGTTAATGTATAATCAAGTTTCCAAAACCTATAATCCTTTATTTAAAGTTTTGAATTTGTTTTGGTTCATTTCAAATTCAAATTTAAATGTTTAATACTTGTTTGCAACAAAATCAGCAATGTTTTTTTATGAATTCTTGTGTGTTAATTGTGTGAGTTATAACATTAGAAATGTGAAATTTTAAATTTAAATTTCACCTTATTTAATTTATTGCATCTCATATAGAATCAACGACACTCGACGACGGGGACTACGAACTGGTCTTAGGACAAGACCAAGGCTTCCCTGAAGACCCAGCACAAGTCATCGAGGAACTGACTGAAGCCCCGAACCCCAGTTCGGAAGCCTCTGACACTCCTGCCCCCAACCCCACTCAAGAAGGCAAGCCCCGGACATATCCCACTATTTCATTTACACTGCAATCTATACCTATCTATATTATATCTTGCATTAAGTCTAGGAATTGAAGTGAAACCCTAGATGCATGAATCCTAAGAATCCAATGTAATGCTCCTGAGTCCTTATTGGATAGATGCTCCGCTAATAGGACCGGTAGAAGTCGGGTGATTTCCTGTCACTCGCGCGATATAGGAGTTGCATGTTTATATTTCTGCAACCACCATAAGGATGATAGACAGGGTCATGTGTGGTATCATGACCAGAGGTTTTATCCTGTCTGTTTTGATAAGAGTTGATAAGGTCGATATGTGTGGTAGTGGTGGCTAAGCGTTTGAACAGTACTAGCCACATGCCGTGAAAAATGGTAAAGCGGTAAGCCTAGTAACCGATCGGCCCGGTAAGTGGATATATTTCCACCACTCGATCTTTATGTTATGTTCATGTCACACCCGGTTTTAAGAACAAAACCGAATGCATAACTATATGTATGCCAGGATCAAGTTCCATACATATAGTGACTTCATCAGTGAATAATCAGCAACAGTATCACGAAAAGAGATTTAAAAGACTATAAAGACTATCAGAGTTATACAGCTTATCCTGGAAACGGAGACTTCAAACTTCACAGGCAATCGACCGGGGGTTGCGTAGGCCTAGAACTCAGCATCATCTTCAAAAGACTTCACATCACTTTCTCCTCTGAGCAGCAATTATAACAAGCGTGAGTACACTTATGGTTGGTACTCAGCAAGTGTTGGAAATTATATGACATGAAGGCCAAAATCAAGGAAAGGCTGACTGGCTTACTGCGATAAGCAATTTTAGTTGGTCAAATTTTATTAGCACCTGATTACTATGGTATAAGTTCATACCAAAACCCACTTTAAAAGAAAAAGAAAAGATAAAGCATAAGCATAACCACAACCATAAACATGGTCCACAAAAACCATAACCATAGCCATGGTCCACGATTTAATTTATCTTCATGTTCAATTACCATGTGAGGGTCCAAGCCGCTCTTAACCGTGAGCACGGCTGATATATCAGTTTTCACTCTGCAGAGGTTGTACACTTTACCCACAATTCGTGTCTCCCGATTTGCCCAAGGTAGCTAGCCTCTTAAACACTTCCGAGGTGAGTGGCAAGGGATTCACTACGAGGCCTTTACAAAGATTCCCTAACTTATGATAATCCGCTAAGGTTTCAAGTCAAAGCGGTTATAACTCTCCCTAGTGAGGAAATACCTTAGCCAAGGTCCACATAGTTATGTGCCTCAAAAGGACCGAGCTATACCCCGTCGATGCAACCCCTCTTGCCCTTTCGGTAAGATTATCATAAACTAGAGTCTCTAATTAATTAGCCAAGACCAGAGCCATATAGTATTGTGGTTGCACTGTTTTCCTGGGTGGTTCTCCATGTTCCAATTAAAACATATGATCTTGTGATTAACAACACAAAGAGCATGAACATGGATAAAACAGGTGTAGCATCATCATTGTTGTCATCATGGTTATATTATTCCCAAACCGGAACCAGTTGAAGCAACTAAGCAATAGCTACCCAACAGTAAAGATAAAACCCAGGTTGACAAGGAATGATCACAAAGACTAGGCATATCCTTAATTAGGATCCATCAAAATTAAGACACATGCATGCATAAAGAAAAAGTTATATTTATTGTGATTATTAGGACAAAAGCATGATCAAGGAAACACTTGCCTTTCTTTTAGAGAATAGCTGCTCAGAGTCTTCAACTCTTGTTCTTGAAACTCTAGATCTTCAAAGCTCTTGGATCGCGCTCCTTCTAACGTCACACGAGCAACGGGTCCAAAACATACAAGCAAACAAACAAACAAGAACGACTAAGAACAGATACAACAAATAAAAGAAAAGCTTTAAAAGAGCGAACTAAAGGATAAGGCTCGATGCTACGGTCACGAGAAAGAAAGAAACGCGGAAAACGGAGCTAGGGTTGAAAAGAAACAGATATCGGAAGACTTATATTATAAAAGAAATAAAGAACTATAGGCTTTCATTTATTTTAATTTAGAAAACCAATGTAAAAGATATTCAAAAGAGAATATCCTTATTTATAATTAACTCATATTATATTTGCATTTATAAAGACGAAGATATAACTTAGTCAAATTTTATATACAATTCTCTATGTATAAATTACACTAATCAAATAATTAATTAGAAAAGAAAACTTGTGAGAACATCTAAACGCATAACTTTATGATTCGAGTTGAACTATATAAATTAAATTACAAACACATTTAAGTTGATATTAATCAAATTAACATTAATTATGAAAACCGGAGAAAAGACTTAATTGGATTTTATTTCGGAAAACTAGATGAGAGGATATTATTCAAATTAAATTGATATTGAATTTTAAAAACAGGAATTACGGCACAACAACGCTACTAAACGATAGCTTAGGGTTTTAGAAGACTAACGCAAAAAGAACGGATCGAAACGGATATAAAACGCGGAAACTACGCATAAAACAGCGCTGCAGGGACCTATACGCAATTAACTATAGACTTTAAGGGTTAGCTGAAAAGAAATACAAGACACAGAAAATAGTGCTTGCAAAATAGGAAAAGATTAGGGTTAGATCTGAAAAGATTCCATGGTGGGGCTGGATTGAAAAGATGGAAAAGATCTAGGGGTTTTCTGCAATTTTCGCTAGACACAAAAATGCACACGATATTTACAGGATTCTTCAGGGACTAAATTGAAAAAGCTTCACAGCACAGCTCCAATGGTGGTGGCGGGTACTGTAGCTCAGATTCCCGTCGATTTAGGGCACGAGAGGTCGCGGGAAGCGGGGCAAAAGAAAGAGGACGACGAGGGGATTCCGTTCCATACCTAACTTACCCCGGGGACGCATCGTAGAGATCGAATTTCGCGGAGGAAGATGAAGGGCGGGTCTGTTCATCCTGTTTCTGGGCGATTCTGCTCCTGTTCGTTCCGTCCTGGGCGGCAGCAGCAGGAGGAAGGCAAGGGGAAGGGCAGCGCAGGGGGCGCAGCGCACGGCAAGGCCGGCCTGCAGGGGGTCGCGATGCTGGGCAATCCTGGGCGCACGGGATGCAGGAGGGCAGCGGCGCTGCTTCTATTTCCTGGCGGCAGCTGCAGAGGCAGGGGCGGCCTGCTGGGGGGGGGCGCGACGCACGGACGAGGGTGCGGTGCAGGGCGGCCTGCAGGGGCTCGGGCTGGCAGCCCTGGCGGTGCTGGGGCAAGGCGATGCAGGGGCGTGCGGGGGCTGGGCGACGACGCTCCTGGTGGCCGGCGGCAGCACCTGTGCGAGGATGCGAAGGAAGAAGGAGAGCAGGAACGCGAGGGAAATCTAGGGCCGGCTACGTGGGCAGCAGAGATTGGATGCAGAGGCTAGGGTTACGCGAGAATTTATAGGGCACGCAGGAGCCGACGCAGGGGAGAAAAATTAGGGCCGGCTACTGGGGAAACAGGTGGTGCAAGACGCGTTTAAATGGGTCTGGAGATATCGTGCTGGGCTCCAACTCGAACAAGGGTACGGACGTAACGGCGCATCGGGCTGGGACTTGTTCCTGAGTCCGGATTGCTCACGGGAGACGGGATTGGACTGACCAGCGGGTCCCACAATTTAGCGAGCAACGAGAGGATAGAAGAGGTAACGGAAAGATGGAATGAGAATGGCCAAGCGAGTTCGATTATGGGCCGAAATAGGATCGGGTGAGGGCTGAACACGAAAACGAGCTGACAGAGCGGGTTGAACGTGAACGAGTTATTCAGGAGCGCAGAAAAGAGAAGGAAGGGATCAGGCCGAGTCGCTGGATCTGATGGTGATCGAACATCGTCGGAAAAACACCGAAGATGAGCCACGAGGCGTCGTTTTCAAGCATGACTTGATCGGGGGAAACGGTTAGAGGATCGGGAGCTCGATGGGACATCTCAAAGATTCGGAGAGGACAAGGTTAAAAGGACGTACATCAAGATACGGCTCGGTCCGACTGCGATGAGAATCAAAATAGAAATATTTTCCAGAACACATTTTCAAGTTTAAAATAAATCTAGAAAAGTCCAGATAAATATTTCAAACCGAGAAAATATATCCGGAAGAATCCCAAAATTTTTCGAGGAGAACTCGGGAGGTAATTTGGGTCACGAGGATTCCAAATAAAATATTTGGACTTCATGAAAAAGAATTTTAGAGCTTTCCAAGTAAACAAAATGGATCTAGCTCTTGGATAAATAGAATAATTGCCAGAAAAATCTTTAAAATTCTCGGAAAATCCTTTTGATAGATGAACACATTGTAAAAGATAGTCACATCCTAAAATTAAATATTTTAGGGTATGACAGTTCACAAGCACCAACCTGTGGGAGTACGTTCTGCATGGCAGACAGGAATACGGGTTTTGTAGTCGCGCTACAGACGTATGTCCTGCACGAGTGATGTGCGTACGATCCTGCAAGTCGCTTGTGGTGGCCTGTCCACGAGTCGGAATGAAAGGTAAACGGTTGCTTCAGAATGCCCCGTTGGTGTTCCAAACGTGTGAGCTAGGTTTACCTTGCAAGGTTAAATTCGATTTGAATCGTCCGCCTCTCACGAAGCTTGAGATTGCTTATCCCTTCTGCCACATTGAGTAAGAAATGGAACTAATGATGGATAATCTTGATGGATGATAATCACTACCTTGATTGCTTAGTGTAGGAGCTAATCTAGAATAAATACTCAACTAGAAGAGAAAAGCTAAAACTTGAAAGTAGTTCATACTCTTTGTTGCTTTTCAGCTGAAAATAAACCCAGAGCCTTTATAATGCCTTCATGAGTCTAGTTATGGGCTAAAGTATACCCAGCCCCGGGTAAGCCTTGCTGAGTATTAGAATACTCAGCCTTGCCTATAATTGTTTCAGGTATGACCTTCGAAAACCCCACGGACAACCTTGTGTGGCCAACGTCCGTTTCGTATGGCTGGTCCGTGGAGTGGGACCCGTCCCCGGCCGGCACTGACCCTCCGGAGTGACACCAGGCCCTGGGCTAAGCTTGGTGTTCGCCTTCGCGACGAATGTAGTCGCGTAAAACTTTTTCTTCCACTGTGAGTTGGACAAGCTGTTATGCTTGTCAGTTGAACATGGTTTGTATAAATTTACTTATCTTCGAACTCGGTTTGTAATAATATAAGTATGGCTGTAAATTTGAAAGTCGACGAGCTTTTCTGTGATGTGAACTCGCCATCGTGCGAGGTAAACCTGCCTCGATCCTGCTGAACCGTGGTTGTATCGGGCGGAGACCCGACAGACCAAAGGATTGTTCCGTTTGAAGTGCGTTGGGATGATTGCAGTTATACGGTGATCAATAGCGCACTTGAGCCGGAATAATTCGAGCGGTCCTGCCACAACATCCCTGCCCTGCAACAGAGAGAGATGATCCATTTACAGTTTGAACAGTGATAGGAATAGATGGTGGACTAATGGAAGAAAGACTGGTTCGATCAGGAGTCATATGGAAAGAAGCACCAGAATCTAGAATTCATGGAAAAGTACCTGAAGAAGAAGACTGAGAAGCAGCAGCATCACTTGACTATGCAGAGGCCTAAGTAACGAACCAGCAGCTCCTGGAGGTGTAGAGGCAGCTAGGTGACGAAGCAACATGAGCATCTCCTGTGTCTCAGAACCAGCAGAACTCCGTTGAGAGCCTCCAGTATCAGAACCACCAGCACCACCAATACCCTGTGAAGGACGACCACTACCACCTCGACAAGACTGAGCCTTCTTCTTCTTGTAGCAATATGCCTCTCCATGAGGCTTCTTACCACAATAATCACAATGAAGATGACCACCCCCTCCTCCCTCAGAAGAAGGCGTTGCTGAAAGAGGTGCCACAGGTGGAGGGGCGAGAGCCGCAGACGAAGAAGAACGAGCAGCCAATACGGAAGAAGAAGCAGACTACAATAGGTCAGCATTATGAAGATGCAACTCCTCATTACGAACAGCAGTAAGAGCCTCCATCAGAGAAACACAGGACTCGCGAGAAACCAGTTGAGCTCAAAGCTACTCAAACTCATCACCAAGATGGGTTAAGAAGTAGTGAGTGCGCCTAGTCTCCAGAGCAACCTTCTAAGCCTTACACGAGTCAAAAGTGCTGGGTGATAATGGAGGACCAATTGAATCAATCTGACGCCACACTACAGACATCTGAGCACAGAAATCCTCAACTGTAGAATCACCTGTAGCAATAGTTGTTCCTGACCTAGAGCGCCAATATAGGTAGACCGACCAGTGGGCTCATAACGCTCACGGAGAAAACCTGCATCTGATATGCATGGTCAAAATTAACAATGTGAGAACCGCCCAATTTAATATCATTTTAAGCGAACCGTCGGTCTTTATTGTAAAGATGAGAGCTAACACGCACTCGCACCAATGGCGCGCTACGGGTTAACCCACATCTAAACTACTAAGGACCAACTTAGCCTTTCGCCGAAAATAACATTAAACCCGGTAGTCCCGGTATGCGCTCCAACATATGCCCAGAATCACGCATATGCACATACCGTCACAAGCTCGTACATCACCATTGATCCACAAAGAGCAATTTTAATACAAGGTTAAGCCATTAATCATTACAATTTAACATAAAGAAAGGTTCCAAGTCTATTAAGGTGCGAAGGAGGGATACAAGCCTCGGGCTCACAAATAACATAGAAGATATAAAAACCATAAAGTTTAATGTTCAACATGATATCCCAAATACGATACGCAGCGGAAAGATAACGATAAGAAATAATATTAATGACGTCTTGCTCAAGGACGCCATTGACCATATTGACCTATTCCTCGCCCGCGCCGGGTTCGGCGGGGTAGAAATGGCCAAACACCACTTCCGGCTCACCTGCAACTTAGTTAAGATATATAGCAACATGAGTACAAAGGTACTCGCAAGACTTACGCGGTTAAATAAACAAGGAGGATGCAAATGAGGGCTCACAAGAAAGCTTTAGGGTTAAGTAATTTAAATAAGCATGAACTTACTATCCAAACCTATTCTAGCATCCTAGCATTTTAATTATCTTGCCCAACCCACCACAAAATTTTAATTAAACATTGACCAACCATAAGAGGTGACATAAGCATCATAAACCACATGCGACCAAGATTGATACACTACGAAGAATTCGTCGAAACTTGAGCTTGCTCATAACCGAGAGCGCGGCAATTCGAATTGATTCATTAACCTTGCAAGGGTGTACATCTTTACCCACACGACACAAGGACCATGCGACTCACCCAACCGATCACGTGGGGTGAGGGGGTACTCGCGTCAACCTTTCCCGACGAGTTCTAACCGTTGAACATCACGCCTAACTTGCGCGGAGAGTTACCTAGGTCCACCGGGGACACCCCTAAGGCTCTCTACAAAGCCCCACGGCCACGCATCTAGGACCGTGCATCAACGATTAAAACTAGAGGGTATTTGGTTTATCCACCCCATGAATGGATATGTGGTAGTACGATAAGTGCTCAATTTCCAAGGTCATCCACGGACGGTCCTTAATCGGTTCGAGCGGACTAAGCCTCCGAGACTCCTTTCTCTAGGCCCTACCTTCCGCTCAAACCCCAAAAACCCACTTCCAACTAGACCGATCCAACCAACAACCCGACACCGGATAACATGATCAAGACGAACAAAGGTGGTGAAACAAGTGATTCTATTCCAACTTTCCCTACAAGATATATACCAACTCTAAGCACAACTAAGCATTTAGTTAATTAAGTTGCAACTAGCTACGTGTGCCAAGGACATGGATATACAAATCAAGGGAGGACATTGCATGAAAATAGGACCAACGATGCAATAGATAAGTAATTATCATAAGCATAGATACCCAAGTGAAGTAACTAAATTTAAGCAAGTTAACTAGGTCAAGGAATCATGCTTAGCTGCTTGCCTTGGTTCTCTTCTTGCTCGACCACACACTCGGCTCCCGGCTCGGTCTCAACGAACTCGGCGGGCTCAACGGATACGTCCTCCGGCGTCTCGGTCACTAAAATGCATGAATGAAATGTATGCATTAGGATGATGCCAATGATGTGAAAATGAGATGATATGCAATGATATAACCATAGAAGAAAAAGTCACATCTACGCGAAAGCAATATCATTAGGGTAATACAAGATCGATTACTAATTTAAATTCTAAGCCCGAAGGCAAACTCGCTCATGCAACAAATTAACAAGAACAATTCATGATTTAATTTCTGCACCCAGAGGATATCAAAATAAACTCATAAGAGTTGAGTTCGCATCAAAAACTTATTTGCAGAATTACTTATGATATTTACAATTTTCAGCCACTAAACTTAAGATAAATCTTACAAACCATGCAAAACATTTTCAAAAATCCTAATAAAATTACCAGAGGTACAAGACATGATAAAAAGGATAACAGAAGTGGTTTTACCATTTTATCAATTTTCTATCAAAAGATATTCATTTTATAAGATTGCAGGCAGCAAAACTAAAAACACATTAAAAACCTATCAAACAGTACTGGAACATATACACCACTTGCACTATGAGAAAGAGCATTTGACAGGGAATATAACAAACTTTAGTTTGACATTTTTAGAGCTCCACAAGATAAGATTAAGGATTAACTTAGTTTAACAAGAATAATTTATAACTTAAAATACAGAACTCTAACATGCATGAACTTAATTTATCTAAGTAGATCTATTACAGAGGATTCAAACAAAACAATTTTCACAATTTTTGGAGATCTACAGCAATTTCTACGCAAATTACAAAATCACATGAAATGATAACGGGGGAGAACGAGGCGGCCGGTGCTAGATCCACCCGGATCTAGCACCCCTGGGCACCGACGGGTGGGCCCAGGCGGGCAGCGCGCGGCCCAGGCGGAGTCAAGGCCAGGGGGGGCGGCCTTGACTCGCCACGGCGCGGCCGGGGCGCGCCCACGGCGCAGCCCGCGCGCGAACGCGCGCGCGCGGCGCGACGCGGCGGCGGCCGGCAAAGGGGACGAGCGGCCGGGGGGGGCGAACGCGGCAGGGCGGCGCGCGCGCCAGCCGCGCGGCACGGCAGGGACGCTCGGCCGCGGCGCGAACGAGCGGGGCGGGGCGGCAGGCGACGGCGCGGCGGAGGGCGGCGGCGGCGGAAAGGGGCGAGCGCCGGGGAGAAGCAGCAGGCGGAGGGGGGAGCAGAGGGTGGCCGGACTCGGGCGAGGAGGAGGAGGAGAGGCTCCACGCGCGGGGAATCGGGCGGAGGCTCACCGGCGGCGGGGATTGCGGCGGCGGCGGCTCGGGGCGGAGGGAGAGGAAGGGGCAGGGGGCGCGCGGTTTGAATGGGGAAGGAGGAAAAGGAAACGGCGGCTCGGGGGAGGAGAAGAGGCGCGGCGCGCGGGACCCGAGGGGCGGCGGCCACGCTGGACGGCACAGCGGCCGCCGGCGTGCCGCGCCGCGCGGGCGCCCAACGGGCAGGCGCAGAGGCGCGGGCGGCGCGGGGAGGGTGGCTGACGGGCGGGCCCAGGCGTGCGGGGGAGAGGGGAGAGAGACAGACAGGTGGGGCCGGGAGGAAAGGGAGAGAAAACAAAGCAACGGTTCAACTTACAAATTCAAAAACGTGCACTTCCCGGGCTCCAAAATTCGCCAAATTTTTACTGGAGCTAGATTAAAACATCAAGAACACAATGCAACAACAAGAGCTCGAAAATCCGTTATGGATTGTTCACAAAAATTCAAACAACATTGCAGTTTTCAAACTTTCCAAGAATTTTATGGCTCGGGTTAGGCATTCAAAAATTGCACAAAAATATCCACAAATCACCATTTGAAATCTAGTATTTGAATAAAATATTTGGGGGCACAGCCACATAGCAAAATTTAAACTTACTTCACAACTTATACATAATTCACACAAGAAAAATGGATGGTCACATGTAATTAGGTGCATATGATGCTCCATAATGCTTGGATGATGCTCATGATGATTTGTTTAATTTTAAATCTCGTGCTTTAAATTTTTGGGTCGTGACAATTCTCCCCCCCTTAAGAAAATCTCGTCCCGAGATTTGGTGGACAAAAGACGATAGAGCTTCGGGGGTATTAAGGCCATATTCACCTAGACAAGGTAACATCGAAGAAGGGATGTGCAAGGCATGGGTAGTGTGGAACGGTAGGACACCTTTAATTTCTCTTCGATGGTGATTGTGTACACATATAAGATATCTAGAAGGATGAACTTCTTAAAGAAGGTTGGGTGCGGTGGGAAAAGCTTGAGGACTCACTCATTGGAAGAAGAAGTCGGGGTAGTCTTGACGCAAACGATCCTCGCGTTCCCATGTGGCTTCGTCTTCGGAGTGGTTGCTCCATTGAACTTTCACAAACTTCACCATACTTCGCTTTACTTTCCTTTCAACGTGATCTAGGATGGCGGTAGGATGCTCTTCGTAGGTAAGACCCGCTTGAAGATCGAGTGATTCAAGGTCGATGGCGTCGGTAGGAGCACGAAGGCATTTCTTCAATTGAGATATGTGAAACACGTTGTGAACGGTGGAAAGCGATTGGGGAAGATCCAATTGATAAGCCACCATTCCAATCCTTTTTGTGACTTGAAAAGGTCCGACGAAACGAGGTGCCAATTTACCCTTGACCCGGAAGCGACGAGTACCCTTGAAAGGAGAGACCTTAAGATAAACATAATCACCGACCTTGAAATGGAGTTCACGGCGGCGACGATCGGCATATAGCTTTTGACGGGATTGGGCAATGCGAAGATTTTCGCGAATGATCTTAACTTGGTCTTCGGCATCTTTCACCAAATCCGGGCCAAAGAAAGGCCTTTCCCCGGATTCGGACCAATTGATGGGCGTTCTACAACGCCGTCCATAAAGAGCTTCAAAGGGGGACATCTTGATACTTGCTTGATAGCTATTATTATAAGAGAATTCCGCAAAAGGCAAACAAGTGGCCCACTTCTTCTCATATACTAGAACACATGCCCGTAACATATCTTCAAGGATTTGATTCACCCTCTCGGTTTGGCCATCGGTTTGAGGGTGGTAAGCGGTACTATAGGTGAGGTCGGTTCCCATGGCTTCATGAAGACTTCTCCAAAAGTGGGCAACAAATTGCGGACCACGATCGGAGACAATTGTTTTAGGAACACCATGAAGACATACAATGCGAGTAAGATACAATTCCGCATATTGCTTGGCTCGGTAGGTAGTTTTGGTCGGAAGAAAATGAGCCGATTTGGTTAAGCGGTCAACAATTACCCAAATAGAATCATACCCATGAATAGTCTTCGGCAACCCGGTGATAAAGTCCATTCCAATATTTTCCCACTTCCAAGATGGAATAGGCAAAGGTTGAAGGGTACCGGCCGGTTTGAGATGCACGGCTTTAACCCTTTGACAAACATCGCACTCGGCGACATATCGAGCGATTTCCCGCTTCATGCGAGTCCACCAAAATCTTTGCTTGAGATCTTGAAACATTTTGGTGCTACCCGGGTGAATCGAGAATTGAGAATTATGAGCCTCATCAAGAATTAAGCGCCTCAAGTTGTGATCCTTAGGCACGACAATACGTTTCCCAAAGAATAGGACCCCTTGATCATCATAAGAGAAACATTGAGCTTTACCCTCCTTCATGAGTGTGCGAATTCGGGCCATACCTTTATTATTTCTTTGAGCTTCCTTAATTTGATCATAAAGATCGGACTTGATAATAAGAGCACCGAGATGACCTTCCTTGACCATTCCTAATTCAAGTTTCCGGAATTCATCACAAAGAGTATGAAGAGAAGGTCCCATGGTCAAACAATTGCATTGAGCCTTGCGGCTTAGTGCATCGGCAACGACATTCGCCTTGCCGGGATGATAGTGAACTTCAAGATCATAATCTTTGATTAACTCAAGCCATCGACGTTGCCTCATGTTGAGATCGGATTGGGTGAAGATATATTTAAGACTCTTGTGATCGGTGTAGATATTGCAATGATTCCCAAGAAGATAGTGACGCCAAATCTTTAGAGCATGGACCACGGCCGCAAGCTCCAAATCATGGGTTGGATAGTTCTCTTCATGACGCTTGAGTTGACGAGAGGCATAAGCCACCACTTGGCCTTCTTGCATAAGAACACAACCAAGACCGACGCGAGAGGCGTCACAATAGACATCGAAGTTCTTGTGAATATTTGGTTGAGCTAGAACGGGAGCGGTAGTAAGACGATCTTTAAGAGTTTGAAAGGCTTCTTCGCAAGCTTGAGACCATTCGAACTTGACCCCATTTTTCAACAATTCGGTCATGGGCTTGGCAATTTTTGAGAAGTTTTCTATGAACCGGCGATAATATCCCGCAAGCCCAAGAAAACTCCGAATATCGGTGATGCTTCGAGGTTGCTTCCAATCAAGGACATCTTGCACCTTGCTAGGATCGACGGCGACGCCATCCTTGGAAAGAATGTGACCAAGGAAGGATACTTTCTCGAGCCAAAACTCGCACTTGCTAAACTTAGCATAAAGACGATGCTTCCGAAGTTTTTGTAACACAACATGGATATGGTGAGCATGATCATCCCGAGTCTTCGAGTAGATAAGAATATCATCAATAAAGATAACCACGAAGATATCGAGTTCCTCCATGAAGATACTATTCATTAAGTACATGAAATATGCCGGGGCGTTGGTGAGGCCAAAGGACATGACGGTGTATTCATAGAGACCATATCTAGTAGAGAAAGCCGTTTTTGGAATATCCTCTTGACGAATTTTAATTTGATGATACCCCAATCTTAGATCAATCTTGGAGAAATAGCGAGCCCCCGATAATTGGTCAAACAAGATATCGATTCGAGGAAGAGGATACTTGTTCTTGACGGTGACCTCATTCAACGGACGGTAGTCAACGCACATCCGTAGACTATCATCCTTCTTCTTCACAAAGAGAGCCGGGCATCCCCAAGGAGAGGAGCTCGGACGAATAAAACCCTTATCCAAAAGGACCTTGAGTTGCTCTTTCAATTCTCTTAGCTCATTAGGTGGCATACGGTAGGGACGTTTGGAAATGGGAGCCGTCCCGGGCATTAACTCAATAACGAATTCCACCTCACGATCGGGAGGCATGCCCGGTAATTCTTCCGGAAAGACATCCGGATACTCGCAAACCACGGGAATATCTTCCAACGCCGTGGTTTCGGTACCCGCCAAGGAATAGAGACAAGCTTTCTTTGTGGCGAGGGAGAGGAGAACCCTATCCCCGGAGGGGTGCAAGAGATCGATGGTGCGTGGCCCACATTTGATAACCCCATCATGTTTTCCCAACCAATTCATCCCAAGAATTACATCTAAGCCTAGCTTATCTAGGATGAGAAGATTTGCTCGAAAAGTGGCTCCCTCAATAAGAATTGGGACCTTATCTACAAAGTGCTTAGAGATGATTTCCCCACCCGGTGATTCTATGTGGTAAGGTTGTGGTAGGGTTTGCATTTGGAGTTTGCTATGCATCATGAATTTCTTATTGATGAAGGAAAGGGTTGCTCCGGAATCGAAAAGAACGAGGGCGGAATGGGAGTTTATAAGAAGCGTACCCATGAGCACTTCGGCATCGTCCGGAACCTCCTCCGCGGTGGTGTAGTTGAGACGGCCACGCTTAGGAGCTTGCGATGGCTTGGCTCCTTGGCGTGGGGCTTGCGGTGGAGGGTTGTTCGGTCTTGGTGCATTGGAGGTGCCGCCTTGCCTTGGTGAAGGACAATACTTGGAGATGTGACCCGTGCCACCACAATTGTAGCACGGACCCCTTGGAGCGCCGCTTGGGTTGTTCCAAAAGGCGTTGGCCGGCCTTGGGGGTTGTCCTTGAGGTGGTTGAGGATGACGTACCACCCACATCGGGCGCGGTGGTTGCGCACCCGGCGCGCGCGGTGGGGGAGGTGGCCCCACACGTGGGCGAGATGAGCTACCACCCGCCGAGGTAGGAGCGGGACGCTTGTGCTTAGCTTCGAGTCTCTTCATCTTGTGCTCGGCACGGATAGCAATATTCACCAAGTCGTTGAAATCATCAAACTTGGTGGTGGATAGTTTGTCTTGTAGCTCTTCCGAGAGGCCGTCATAGAACCTCTCCCGCTTCTTGGCATCGGAGGACACTTCATCGGGTGCATATTGTGATAAAGTGTTGAAGGCATTGACATAGGCCATTACATCCCGATGGCCTTGGGTGAGATTGAGGAATTCCTTTTTCTTGATGTCGATGATACCTTTAGGAATATGGAAGGAGCGAAAAGCCGTCCGAAATCCTTCCCACGTGAAGCGGTGATTGGCGGGTTGAGAAGCCTTCCAATTACGCCACCAAGCCCCCGGGGCATCGTGGAGTTGGTGAGCGGCGAATAAGACCTTATCATGCTCATCACATTGGATGAGATTAAGCTTCTCCTCAATGACGTGAAGCCAAAAATCCGCGTCAAGAGGGTCCTTGGAGCCACGGAAGATTGGTGGGTTGGTGCGGAAGAAATCCCCAAACTTGTTTACTTGCGGCTCCTCCCTAGGAGCTTGAACTCCAATGTTGCCCAAGTTGCCGATGTGATTGACCAATTGCCCAAGTAGTTGAGTTTGTTGGGCAAGCACATCCGCGAAAGTGGGGTGGACGGGAGGTCCGGGAAGATCGTTGTTGTTGTTGTTGTTGTTGTTGTTGTTGTTGTTGTTGTTGTTGTTGTTGTTATTGTTATTCCCACCCGAACCGTTCCCGCGGTTCGCGCCGGTTCCCGAACGCAAATTCATCCTAGCAAGAATTTAAGATAAGTTAGCGGCCGAGGAAGAAATGATAATCTCAAGGAGAACAACGGAATGATAAGGCGTAGATAATGACTTGACTTAAGATCGAGATTCGAACGGTAACTTATCAAAGAAAATATAATAAGGTGCCGAGTATCAAGATTTGATCATTACCATTCAAAGTCGCTAGGGCAGGTTTAGAGAGCAAGAAAGACGGAAAACGGTCACCCACATGATTTACATTTGTTATTTGCGTATGCGTGCATGCATGCAACATATGAGTGCAATATGTCGTCACCTCACATCGTTTCCACATGATAATATAGGGCTCATATATAACTTCTTAAGGGAGCACGTATGAAAACATTCAAATAACTCACATAGCTAAAATACTAGTAACACATCGAGGCATAACCATAATCATGCAATAAACTTGTCCTTAACTCACAAGCATCCAAAAGAGTTTAACCATCACAAAATGAGCGCGTCTTAACGTTCTAGCGCTTAGTTCCACCTTACAACCACATTACCCCAAGTGCCACGTCCCTCCTACTAGCACTTGGACTAATGGGCGTCCTTCCCTCTCTCTAGTCGATAAGCCATCATGGGTCAAAAGGCTCCGGAAACCCCAAGAGACTCGCACGGGTGGCGGGCACCATGCGGAACCGACGCACGGGCAACCCCATCGTAATGGGATTGTATGAACCCGCGTCTCGGCCCAAGTACCCACCACATGCGGAAAGCGGTGCGACGGAGGAGCTTCCTCATGCGGCGTGTTCCGCGCCCAGTCGTCCATGATCCTCCTTGGCAACTTCATCGAACGAAGGTATGGCTCCACTTGGTATTGGAGGCGGACGAGACGACTCCTTGTCTCCTCCAACTCCCATACCAAACTCCGGTGCGCCATCTCGTAGGCGGAAATGGTGTCCGCCATGCATGTCTCCAAAGTGTACGGTCCCATCGGAGGCGAGACAACATGAGCGATGGGATCCTCCGGTCCTCGCACCGGAAGGTAGGTGAACGGAGCCTCCCAAAGCTCACGGTGCTCGTGACGAAGACGGGCGATGGCTTCACGTGCCACCTCTTGAATCACCATCTGCACGGAGGTACCACAGGCGCGGAAGTTGTACCTCACAGCTCCCACCATCCACCTTGGCTCAAGGTGGAGGCTCGCCATGTAGTCCACCAAACCAACACCACAGCCGCGAGCATAGACCTCATACTCGGGCTGGAAAAAGTAGTGCGAGCTCCTCAACATCTCGTTGAGGATCGCCGGGAACCCGATCGTGTCCGGAGCGCGAGTCGCCATGATCAAAGTAGCCATCTATTCAATAAAACATAAGAAATTAAGCATATTTAATTGACAGGTGAAGCATTAGAGAGAATAATAGCTCTAAGACAAAGGGAGAAAGTTAGCAATCAATCCTTAAGTTCAAATTTTAAAAAATAAATATTAATGCAAGTATTCAATTTTATTTCGCTCTCAACCCCTTTTTAGCAAACTTTTAAGTTCACTTTGTGGAACCTCGGCTCTGATACCCGCTGTGAGAACCGCCCAATTTAATATCATTTTAAGCGAACCGTCGGTCTTTATTGTAAAGATGAGAGCTAACACGCACTCGCACCAATGGCGCGCTACGGGTTAACCCACATCTAAACTACTAAGGACCAACTTAGCCTTTCGCCGAAAATAACATTAAACCCGGTAGTCCCGGTATGCGCTCCAACATATGCCCAGAATCACGCATATGCACATACCGTCACAAGCTCGTACATCACCATTGATCCACAAAGAGCAATTTTAATACAAGGTTAAGCCATTAATCATTACAATTTAACATAAAGAAAGGTTCCAAGTCTATTAAGGTGCGAAGGAGGGATACAAGCCTCGGGCTCACAAATAACATAGAAGATATAAAAACCATAAAGTTTAATGTTCAACATGATATCCCAAATACGATACGCAGCGGAAAGATAACGATAAGAAATAATATTAATGACGTCTTGCTCAAGGACGCCATTGACCATATTGACCTATTCCTCGCCCGCGCCGGGTTCGGCGGGGTAGAAATGGCCAAACACCACTTCCGGCTCACCTGCAACTTAGTTAAGATATATAGCAACATGAGTACAAAGGTACTCGCAAGACTTACGCGGTTAAATAAACAAGGAGGATGCAAATGAGGGCTCACAAGAAAGCTTTAGGGTTAAGTAATTTAAATAAGCATGAACTTACTATCCAAACCTATTCTAGCATCCTAGCATTTTAATTATCTTGCCCAACCCACCACAAAATTTTAATTAAACATTGACCAACCATAAGAGGTGACATAAGCATCATAAACCACATGCGACCAAGATTGATACACTACGAAGAATTCGTCGAAACTTGAGCTTGCTCATAACCGAGAGCGCGGCAATTCGAATTGATTCATTAACCTTGCAAGGGTGTACATCTTTACCCACACGACACAAGGACCATGCGACTCACCCAACCGATCACGTGGGGTGAGGGGGTACTCGCGTCAACCTTTCCCGACGAGTTCTAACCGTTGAACATCACGCCTAACTTGCGCGGAGAGTTACCTAGGTCCACCGGGGACACCCCTAAGGCTCTCTACAAAGCCCCACGGCCACGCATCTAGGACCGTGCATCAACGATTAAAACTAGAGGGTATTTGGTTTATCCACCCCATGAATGGATATGTGGTAGTACGATAAGTGCTCAATTTCCAAGGTCATCCACGGACGGTCCTTAATCGGTTCGAGCGGACTAAGCCTCCGAGACTCCTTTCTCTAGGCCCTACCTTCCGCTCAAACCCCAAAAACCCACTTCCAACTAGACCGATCCAACCAACAACCCGACACCGGATAACATGATCAAGACGAACAAAGGTGGTGAAACAAGTGATTCTATTCCAACTTTCCCTACAAGATATATACCAACTCTAAGCACAACTAAGCATTTAGTTAATTAAGTTGCAACTAGCTACGTGTGCCAAGGACATGGATATACAAATCAAGGGAGGACATTGCATGAAAATAGGACCAACGATGCAATAGATAAGTAATTATCATAAGCATAGATACCCAAGTGAAGTAACTAAATTTAAGCAAGTTAACTAGGTCAAGGAATCATGCTTAGCTGCTTGCCTTGGTTCTCTTCTTGCTCGACCACACACTCGGCTCCCGGCTCGGTCTCAACGAACTCGGCGGGCTCAACGGATACGTCCTCCGGCGTCTCGGTCACTAAAATGCATGAATGAAATGTATGCATTAGGATGATGCCAATGATGTGAAAATGAGATGATATGCAATGATATAACCATAGAAGAAAAAGTCACATCTACGCGAAAGCAATATCATTAGGGTAATACAAGATCGATTACTAATTTAAATTCTAAGCCCGAAGGCAAACTCGCTCATGCAACAAATTAACAAGAACAATTCATGATTTAATTTCTGCACCCAGAGGATATCAAAATAAACTCATAAGAGTTGAGTTCGCATCAAAAACTTATTTGCAGAATTACTTATGATATTTACAATTTTCAGCCACTAAACTTAAGATAAATCTTACAAACCATGCAAAACATTTTCAAAAATCCTAATAAAATTACCAGAGGTACAAGACATGATAAAAAGGATAACAGAAGTGGTTTTACCATTTTATCAATTTTCTATCAAAAGATATTCATTTTATAAGATTGCAGGCAGCAAAACTAAAAACACATTAAAAACCTATCAAACAGTACTGGAACATATACACCACTTGCACTATGAGAAAGAGCATTTGACAGGGAATATAACAAACTTTAGTTTGACATTTTTAGAGCTCCACAAGATAAGATTAAGGATTAACTTAGTTTAACAAGAATAATTTATAACTTAAAATACAGAACTCTAACATGCATGAACTTAATTTATCTAAGTAGATCTATTACAGAGGATTCAAACAAAACAATTTTCACAATTTTTGGAGATCTACAGCAATTTCTGCGCAAATTACAAAATCACATGAAATGATAACGGGGGAGAACGAGGCGGCCGGTGCTAGATCCACCCGGATCTAGCACCCCTGGGCACCGACGGGTGGGCCCAGGCGGGCAGCGCGCGGCCCAGGCGGAGTCAAGGCCAGGGGGGGCGGCCTTGACTCGCCACGGCGCGGCAGGGGCGCGCCCACGGCGCAGCCCGCGCGCGAACGCGCGCGCGCGGCGCGACGCGGCGGCGGCCGGCAAAGGGGACGAGCGGCCGGGGGGGGCGAACGCGGCAGGGCGGCGCGCGCGCCAGCCGCGCGGCACGGCAGGGACGCTCGGCCGCGGCGCGAACGAGCGGGGCGGGGCGGCAGGCGACGGCGCGGCGGAGGGCGGCGGCGGCGGAAAGGGGCGAGCGCCGGGGAGAAGCAGCAGGCGGAGGGGGAGCAGAGGGTGGCCGGACTCGGGCGAGGAGGAGGAGGAGAGGCTCCACGCGCGGGGAATCGGGCGGAGGCTCACCGGCGGCGGGGATTGCGGCGGCGGCGGCTCGGGGCGGAGGGAGAGGAAGGGGCAGGGGGCGCGCGGTTTGAATGGGGAAGGAGGAAAAGGAAACGGCGGCTCGGGGGAGGAGAAGAGGCGCGGCGCGCGGGACCCGAGGGGGCGGCGGCCACGCTGGACGGCACAGCGGCCGCCGGCGTGCCGCGCCGCGCGGGCGCCCAACGGGCAGGCGCAGAGGCGCGGGCGGCGCGGGGAGGGTGGCTGACGGGCGGGCCCAGGCGTGCGGGGGAGAGGGGAGAGAGACAGACAGGTGGGGCCGGGAGGAAAGGGAGAGAAAACAAAGCAACGGTTCAACTTACAAATTCAAAAACGTGCACTTCCCGGGCTCCAAAATTCGCCAAATTTTTACTGGAGCTAGATTAAAACATCAAGAACACAATGCAACAACAAGAGCTCGAAAATCCGTTATGGATTGTTCACAAAAATTCAAACAACATTGCAGTTTTCAAACTTTCCAAGAATTTTATGGCTCGGGTTAGGCATTCAAAAATTGCACAAAAATATCCACAAATCACCATTTGAAATCTAGTATTTGAATAAAATATTTGGGGGCACAGCCACATAGCAAAATTTAAACTTACTTCACAACTTATACATAATTCACACAAGAAAAATGGATGGTCACATGTAATTAGGTGCATATGATGCTCCATAATGCTTGGATGATGCTCATGATGATTTGTTTAATTTTAAATCTCGTGCTTTAAATTTTTGGGTCGTGACAAACAATATCTGCAAAAAGATGCTCCTCCATACTAGCAGCAAGAACAACACCAGCACGAGCATCCTCATCCAACCATGTCCTGTATGCAGCAAACTGAGACGCATAGGACTCCATAATGGCATCATACTCATCAAGTAGCTTCATCTTCACGTCATCAGCAGCTTTATCAGGAACAGTAGGTTTAACAGGAGCAACAGGAGGAGGTGGGCAGGGTATATCACTAGTAAGAAATTCCCAAAGACAAAGCCCACGCATGTGGTAGCGTAAATGAGGAGCCCAGTCGTGATAGTTGGTGCCATTGAAAAGCACCGGACATCGCGTAATCTGCACACCACCGGATGACAGAACGGAAGGAGTCGCCATCCCAAACAACAACAGTCGGCGGTGAGAGCACAAAGGAAAAGCAGCGGTCGACGGTAAGAGGGCAAAGGAAAAGCAGCAGTGGCAGCAGCATTGTTTTTACCCTTGTGTGCTCCTGGTACTCGACAGCCTACCCAGCCGCTGCAGAATAGAGCAGCGTGCTTCAGAGGCAACAAGAGCATAGAGTAGTAGGTTTTTTTTTGCACACGACGCTTACCTCCTATGTAAGGCTTGATTGAAATCAATCGAGCAAATCAGAGGGCCACAACCAACATGGGAGTCATAGAACCGTGCGGATGACGGGGAGCGACAGCAGCGCATCCAAAGGCGGCGGCCTGAGGCGGGGCCGAGGCGGCAGCATCCCATGGCGGCAGCGCGTCCAGAGGCGGCAGCTCGAGGGGGCGATGGCCCGAGATGGCAGCGCGTCCAGAGGCAGGGCTGAGGCGGCAGCGTGCCATGGTGGCAGGCGGTGGGACGATGAAGACCGGCGGTAGGGCAGGAGCACCGCGAATCAATGTGCCGACGACCAGGGAAGTTGCTCGATCAAGAGGAAGAATCGAGATTGGAAAAAAATTGATAGGCACAAGTGCAACGCTAGAACTCGGCTAGAGAGGAACTAACCCTGAATTTTGGCTCTAATACCATATTATGAATAGCACTTGTATTAAATATGAGGGCTCTAGGCTCAAATATATACATGTACAGGTATTAGCAAATGTGCACAAAATCCCTTATACAATGGGGAAACTACAAATGGTACATATATATCTAACATCTTTTACTAGTGAACACATGAATACAGATACCCTTTATGTTTAATGCAATAAAAACATTTATATTGAAGCGATCTGTTTTATATAAGAAGAGTATAATAGAATAGAATTTGGTTTCAACCATCAAAACTAAATCTAGATCTAGGTACAAGCTATGGATGCCTGCCATCTAGATATCTATCTGTTTTGATGGCTCTATGACAAGTAGGTATGCACAACAGCTACAGGTGGAAAAATAAAGGAGAACAATTTCAAATGAGGTATGGATCCTGACCATATCTAACCATATTTCCCAAATTAATATCAAATAGTAAAACAAAGAGTCATATTTGTTGCTGAAATTATGTGTAGAATACTGAAGTAGACAAGGTATGAAATACTTGAGAGGATTGACTAGCTGGTGCTTTTGAGGGGTCCTTTTGTTCTGTTGCTTGTAGTTTGATCTGTTGTCCTATGATCTTTGATGGAGGATGTGATAGGAGGATGAGTCCCGATCTTCCGAGAGGTACGGTAAACTTGATTGGTGGAGAACTTGACGTTGATAATCCAAGGCTTCGATCGAACAGAACCTCGCAATCACTACACCATTGATCTGTTGGTTATCACCCGTGTCACACGAATGACCTCGCCACGAGGCTTATCCCTGCAAGCCCAATCAAGAACACAAGCAAGAACAGAAGATGCAAGCAAACAACTTGATTACGTGATGGGGTCTCACAAACCGATGAACGGCGACACTATTAGGTGATAGATTGAATCTAAGAAAAACCCAAACCCTAATGTGACGACGGCTAGTGAATAGAAAGGAGTTAAGGGCATGCAAGTCGTCTGGACACAACCCTAATGGGTTCCAACACGGTACATGGGCCAACGGCCCAACAGACAGTGACACAGCACCCTGATAGATTCTGGATGCCCACTTGTGTCGACGATTCCTGTCGACTCAGAAGGTATTTTGAGGTGGGACCAGTTCCATTGGAAGCTCTATAAAATTATGGTTCCAACCATATATAGAACATCCAAATCGAACTCCGTATGTGGCCAGGGCGTCAATTTTGGTGAAGTCAGGTTCTGGAATCCGAGGTGGAGTCGAAGTCGAGTTGGACATGGATTCCTCCTTGGTATGGACGTCCTAGCTCCTCCTCCTTGACTCCTTAGCCTTCTCCAAGTCCTTGCTGGTCCTCTCCATTATTCCTAATCAACAAAACATGTATGGAACTAAGCGTAAGTTCTAAAAAAAATTGACAAGGTTAGAACGTACCTGGAGATCTAACTGTCGCGCACGTGCTCTAGTGATCGGTCCTTGCATTGTATGCAAGGGAGAGATGTCTTCATCATCCTCCCTCTCTTAAATTGGAGTCATCCTCGACTCAAGATCATCTTCCTCACTCAAGTATGGCTTCAAATCTGAAATGTTAAATGTGGAACTAATCCCAAACTTGGGAGGTAACTCAAGTTTATATGTATTGTCATTTATCTTCTCAAGAACCTTCAAAGGTCCAGCGGCATGTGGCATGAGCTTGGACTTTCGCAAATCCGGAAACCTATCTTTTCTCAAATGAACACACAACAAATCACCGGGTTCCAATTTTATCTCCTTCCTACCTTTACTAGCAGCAATTCGTACCTTTCATTCATTTTTTCAATTTGCAACCTAGTAGTTTCATGCAACTTAAGAATAAATTCAGAACATTGTGTAGCATCTAAGTTAACAATTTCAGAAGGTGGTAAAAGTTGCAAATCAATTGGTGCACGAGGATTGAAAGCATATACAGATTTCACTGTATGACATTTAAACAACTATTTGAGCAAGTATATTATCTATATCAATTCCATCTTAATCATACTGCATGCAAATTGATTAGAAAATTTTTGTTTGGCTCAAGAACGGGTGACAAGGCAGATTGGGGTGATATTTTTTTAGGCATGTGTATGATGCATGTAAAGAAGAGATAGAAGCTAGAAATAGGCCACTGGAAACTTTCACTACTACCGGTTGGAAGAATCTTATATTCCAAATTTGTAGAAAAATCTGGCGCTAAACTTACCAAAAAATAATTGAACAATAAAGATACTTTGAAAAAGTATTATACATTTTTTATGCAGTTAAAAAATCTTGCAACTGAACTTGGATGGGACGAGACTAAATAAACTGTAGACTGCTCGGATGAATGGTGGGATGAACATCTTGTTGTAAGTGGAATAATCTGACTTTGGTATTTTTATACTAATATTTGTTATATACTGTGCCTTGCTGATTTTATTTTTATTTAATTTCAGAGGTGCAACAATAAAGAGAAAGCAATCAAATGCCCTCATTTGAAGTTCCGGAAACAAGACCCAAAGTTTCTTGATGATATGCATTATGTGTTTGGCAAGGCACATATTAGTGGGTCTTCCGCATTATGTCTTGGAGATATATCGTCTGATGATGCAAGTGATGAGGATGAGGATATGGTACCAAAACCTGTAGAGAATGTTGAGAAGATAAGAAACACAGAAAAAAGAAAACGCAAATGTGCATCCACTGGTGCTGAGGAGAAGGGTGAGAGCAAATGTTCGTATAAGAGCACTTGTCAAAAATAGAAACTATTGCAGAGAAGATCTCCACAAGTGTTGAAGCATCATCCGCTCCTCCAACCAACCATGTTCCTACTATAGCAATGACTATGAAGATGGTGAAAGAATATAGGGTGGAAGAAGGAACTGCTCTAATGTATACAACTATCTCACTTATTGTGAAGCCAGATTTTAGTGAGGTTTTTAGCTCTAGGTTTTTAGCTCGCTAGAAATAATTGAGGGAAGGCTCGATTTGATTAAGAGGGAGCATGATGGAGCCAGTGATTTCTTATTTTCATGTTTTAATGTTTTAATATTTTTATATCTGAACCATTTTATTGTATCAAGATTATGTACCATTATCATGATTCAAAGATATGAACTAATTTAGCACGTAAAATACTAATTTTTATTATTATGTTGTGTTGAACAAAAATGTTGTTGTTCTTCTGTAGATGGATGGAAAATTAGCACAAGTCGCCAAAGAAGGGCAAAAAGGATTGCTGATGCTAGCTGAACTAGCCCAACATGCTGCTATTATGGGAGAAATGGGGGAGTTGTACAATGAACGGTATTTGCACAAAGGTGATTACAGGGAAACGAGGATGTTTCAGATGAGCGTTGAGATTTTTATAGCACTTCATGACTTGCTAGTCTCTACCAATGGATTGATCTCTACCAACAATGTTTGATCCATTGAGTCATTAGCGATGTTCTTGTGGATTGTCGGAGGACCACAATCATTTCCGCAAGCTGAAAATCGTTTCACTCGGTCGCTTTGGGTAGTTCACATGAAGTTTCATAAAGTGTTGAAATGTATGCGTAAGTTAGGTAAAAATAATATTATTTCGAGAGATACTACTTTTTTTACAGATTATGCAAGGGTGAGAGATAACCGTTTTTGACCATACGTGCAATTGGAGCAATAGATGGTTCACATGTGAAAGTAGTAGTGCCAATGGATGAAGTGGTTAACCATACATATCATAACGGATATACATCTCAGAATGTGCTTGCAATTTGTAACTTTGATATGAGGTTTACTTTTATTGTTGCTGGTGGCCAAGTGCTGCACATGACACGTGTATCCTCAATCATGCATTAGCAAATTTTTCTTCATTTCCCATGCCTCCTAAAAGTATGCATGGTACATCATTTTCTTCATTTTACTTTAGTTGTACTTGTATTATTTATTTTGCCTCACTTGCTTACTTTTATAGGATAATTTTATCTTGGGAATTCGGGTTATCCAAACCGAATAGGGTACCTTGCACCTTACAAAGGAAGCACATATCACATATCTAAATTTTGGCATCGTACAGGCCCTCTTAAAGGAAAGTATGAGGTATTCAATTTCTTACATTCGTCCCTTTGAACTGTGATTGAAAGGTCTTTTGAAGTCTTGAAGCAGAAGTGGTGTATTTTGAAGAGCATGCCAAATTTCTCACCTCGTACTTAGAAGCATATAATCATAGCTTGTCTTACTTTGCATAATTTTATCCATGATAGCAATTTGCATGATAAGGAGTTTGAGAGATGTGATGCTGATGAGCAGTACTTGGTACCATCTATAAATAGCACGGCATAAATACAAGAAGATGGGAGTGAAGATGTAGAGAACGAGCATACCATGAATACCATTCGTGATAAGATCGCTGATAATTTGGTTAGTGCGAGAGAAGGATAGTTATGTTGACATATATCATAATTTTATGAGCCATTTACCTTGTGTAATTGCTACAATTCTATTTATGGGGATCATATGGATGGAAAACTTAAAAAATTTAATATTTTTCTTTCCAAAAGATACATTTACATGCGAAATAGTGAATATATTAAATTTGTACGAGTATTTTAGTATATAGACAGTCCCACAAACTTTCAGGAGTATTACAGGTATTTCACCCACAGCACACAGTTTATCACAGTTCACAGCTGCTCATCTTCTGCTTTTCCCACAACAGTTTTTAACAACAGTTTTTTCACAGCCCACAGCTCACAGCAGCTTTTTCAAAAACCAGAATTCAACCAAACACACCCATAGAAGGGGCACATCACTCTTACAGTCTTTACACATATGCTTGATATGAAACAATTACAAATAGTTTGTTGAATGCAGGGAATGTATGTGAAATTGGCGCGCGAGGCTCTTACAGTCTGGTACGGTGGTGCATAGAACTGAAAATTAAGTTGTCTTGTAGTTTGTTGCGGCATGACATATTATCATGGCATGAAAATTAATTTATCTATCTTTTTCTTTGAATTTTATAGAGTTGTCATCGAGGCCGGAGGTGGCCTTATTAGTTTCCAAGATGACCCGGTACTAATTCGTACCGATACTTTTGAGGTGGATGGAAAGGTCCAGGGACCTTTAAATACCGGGTGGTAACACCACCTGGTACTAAAGGTTCCACCACATTAGTAACACCACCCGGTATCTAAGGGTTCTCCACGGGTTACTTTAAACTGTTGTTATTTAAGTGAGATGGTAAGAGAGGTACACGCAAGGCAAGAGATTGCGGGTTTGGATCCCGACTTAAACTCGGCTTTGCAGTACCATTTACCAATAACTTAACTTGGTTGTGGAGTGAATAGATCTGTTATAAGTAAACTCAATATGTGGCAAACACTCCTCCCACAACCTCAAAATATCTTTCAAAACAGCCCGCACTATAGTAGACAAGGTACGATTAACTACCTCCGTTTGTCCATCAGTTTGTGGATGACGAGTAGTAAAAAATAGCAACTTTGTTTCCAATTTATACCATAAAGTTCTCCAAAAATGGTTCAAAAACTTAGCATCCCTATCAGAAACAATAGTATTTGGTACACCATGCAAACGCACAACCTCATTAAAGAACAAATCAGCAACATGTGAAGCATTGTCGGTCTTGTGATAGGGTATAAAATATACCATTTTAGAGAAACGACCAACAACCACAAAGACACTATCCCTCACTCTCTTTGTTCTAGGCAATCCTAAAATAAAGTCCATAGAAATATCCTCTCAAGGTGCACCAGGAACAGGAAGAGGCATCTAAAGATCATGTGAATTAAGTCGAGACTTAGCTTTGGTGCATGTGGTGCAACACGAGACGTAGCGCTCCACATCATGCTGCATCCATGGCCAAAAGAAGTGAGCAGCCAGCACGTCCTCCATCTTTTTAACACCAAAATGTCCCATCAAACCACCGCCATGCGCTTCCTGCAACAGCAAAAGACGAACAGAGCAAGCTAGAACACATAGCGTGTTAGCATGGTAGAGAAGGCCTTCACGCAGCAGAAATTTTTACCATGTTCTTCCCTCTCTACAATTTTCAAAAGCATCGTTGAAGTCTAAATCAGTAGCATATAATCCCTTTATGGTCTCTAAACCAAAGATTTTATGAGAAAGTTGGGACAGCATGGTATAACGTCTAGATAAAGCATCGGCAATTATATTGTCTTTCCCTTTCTTATGTTTAATGATGTAAGGAAATGACTCTATGAACTCAATCCATTTAGCATGACGTTTGTTCAGATTAGCTTGCCCTTTAAGGTACTTCAAAGATTCATGATCCGAATGTATGACAAATTCTTTAGACCATAGGTAATGTTACCAAGTTTGTAACGCTCGCACTAAAGCATAAAGTTCTTTGTCATATGTAGAATAATTCAGCGAAGGATCATGCAATTTTTCACTAAAGAAACCAACTGGTTTACCTCCTTGTATTAGCATTCCTCCAGTGCCAATCCTGCTTGCATCACACTCAAGCTCGAAGATATTCTCAAAATCAGAAAGTGGCAGCAATGGTGCTTGTGTGAGCTTCGATTTGAGAGCATCAAAAGCTTGTTGTTGTGTTGGTCCCCATTGAAACGGTGCTCTGTTCTTTGTCAACCCGTGGAGAGGTGCTGCAATGGTGCTGAACTCCCGCAAAACATCGGTAAAAACCTGCAAGACCAAGAAAACTTCAAACCTGCGTGACCATAGTCGGAAGTGGCTAGCTTGTGATGGCAACAATCTTTGCCTCATCCACCTTAATGCCCTGCGATGTAACAACATAACTAAGAAAAGACACACGATCGGTACAAAAGGTGGACTTCTCAAGGTTACCAAATAAACGTGCATCGCGCAAGACATTAAAAACCGCACGCAAATGTTCAAGATATGCATCATATGACTTGCTATAAATAAGGATATCATCAAAATAAACCACCACAAATTTACCAATGAAATCACATAAAACCTTGATCATCAATCTTATCAAAGTGCTGGGCGCATTAGTTAAACCAAAAAGCATGACTAACCATTCATAAAGACTGAACTTGATTTTAAAAGCAGTTTTCCATTCATCCCCTAAAGCCATACGAATCTAATGATATCTACTACGTAAATCAATATTGGAGAAAATAACAGAACCACTCAACTCATCAAGCATGTCATCCAAATGAGGAATAGGATAATGTTGGTGTTTTACTGCCTGCCCACCGCGGGGTATACCTGAGGTGGTGAGTTTTAGGTAGGGTGACGCCGAGATCAGGAACTTAAAGGTGAAAGCAACACAAGGTTTAGACAGGTTCGGACCACGATGTGCGTAATAACCTACGTCCTGTTTGGTGGTTTGTATTGACTTGGGTGTTGTTTTGTTTTGAAGGGATCCCTGCCCGCCCATATATATCCGGGAGGATAGGGTTACATGAATCCTAGTCCGACACTAGCTTAGGAATCGTACTCGAATACAACCCGAGTAGCTTCCTTCTGTATTGACTAGTTCTACTTCGCATGCGAGTAGAGTACAACACAGATAAGGTATAGGACATGTCCTATCTCCTATTCCTGTATGAACTATGTGATGTACACAGTCCCGTAGTCCCGGGTCTGACAAGCCCCGTAGTCTTCGGCTTCTTTTGAAGCTCTGTCATGAAGTTCTTCTTCGAGTACTTCCTTAGCTGCATCGAAGCTATGAGGTACTCATGCCCCGAATTAATTCTTTGGTATGGGGTGCGATGGAAAATCGCACTCCATATGGAGTAGCCCTTGAGCCTTAAGCTGAATCGAAGAATCAGGCTGAGGGTCATATTAGTCTTGAATCTTCCTTGCTTACTCTTCGAATATATTCGAAAAATAAGTAGTCGATGCCACATAACTCGCAGCCCCCGAGCCTTGAATCCAAATCTCTCACGTTTGGAAAAAAGGATCCAACAGTCATGGCTTGCAGTAAAAAAATTCCCTTGTGAAATAATTGGTGTGATGGTATAGATGATAGAAGTTAGATTTGGAATTTGGAAAATCCCTTTTTTTGGGACAATTAACCCTAAAAAAATGGTTAATCGAATAATTTATCTAAAAATCCACCAAATAACACCTCATCTTCCGAATATTCCATGTGATGACTCTTCAACTTCGGAACAGTAAATTTGTATTCGGCCGCTGATTATTAACCCCGCGGTAACTTAAGGTAAGATCCCTGCTTCCAATCTTCAATCTGCCGAGTACTTTCCAAATCCCCAATCAGATCCGAGCTCCACCTTCACCTCCTTTGACAAGCCCCAAGCTAACCAAATCTCTCCGCCCCTTCTCTGCAGCCCCCGAGCGCGTGCGAGTAAAGCGGCTCGTGACAAACAGATCTAAAATGGCGCCTAAGAGATCCAACAAGAAGGATGGGAAGGAGAAGGAATCACAGCCGCCTTCCGGGGAGTGGACTTATAGTAAGTGCTCCAATAATGACCTCCTGAATCTTGTTTCTGAGGGTTTGCTTTAGGGGAAAGATCTCATCAACTGGCGCTCTTCTTTTCGCCAACCTCTTCCCATGGAGAATGTAGACGAAATCGTCTCATTCTACCATTTCTCTGAATGGGGTTTGGCCCTTCCCACTTGTTCTTTCTTCTGTGGCCTTCTTTATTTCTACGAGCTTGAGCTCCATCATCTCAACCCGAACTCGATCTGCCACATTGCTATTTTCATCCACTTTTGTGAAGTGTTCCTTGGAATTGAATCCCATTGGGATCTTTTCCGCTATCTCTTCCGTGTAAAACCGCAACCTACCTCCAAAAATCCATCCATTGTAGGGGCGCCGGCATCCAGCTTAGGCAACAGGCCGGTGACAAATATCTATCCTACAATTCCCCTCCAATATCCCTGGATGGAAAAACCAGTGGTTCTACATCGGAAACCATGCCCCCCAACTCCCTGAAAGATCAGGTAAGGCCCCTATCCTGCGGCCGGAGTGGAACACGGAGCTCTCCAAGGGGGACATGGACCAAGTTGATGATTTGCTAGCTCTCATAAAGCAGCCCATAAGAAAATGGGGGTGACCGGCGCATCCGTAATGTTGTGATCCTTCAAACGCCGAATCCAACCCATCTAGCAACACCATACACTAGGCTTCGAGTACATGGGTACTGAAGGCCCATCTCGGATGTGCACAGAGGAATTGACCGACGATGCTGCGCTCATCCGGGTCAAGCGGGGGCTGTTGGATGTCAACACGGTGCCCTACACCCCGGAGTTGTTCTCCGCAGAAAATCCTCTAGAGCCGGTAAGTTTTCAACTACTTGGAATAATTTCTGTTGATCTGGAACTTCCATTGACTAAGAATCCTCTGCAGGGACACACGGTGTTGTACCGGAGTTATCCGCCACAAGCCGACATCCCCCAACCATACCACCTTCTTCCCAGCGCCGCAGCTGAAGAAAAAAAGGCTCAATCATCTGACGATCTGCCTAGCGGCGAGACAACTGAAAGCGAGGTCCCCCCGGCGGAGAAGGAAACTCAAGGAAAGGCGAACAAGAACAACTCCCCTGGATCTTCCGTGGAGTTGGTAGAAGCCTTGCCATCAGTCCCTTGGGGTCATCGGGTGGTACGGAAGTGTAAAGCAAACATAGTCGAACCCACCAGGTATGGGGCTACCGTCTTGTAGAATTGTCAAGTCTTGTGTTTGTTGGATGCTAACATTTTCTATGTTGTAGTCCTTCTTCTTCTCCTCCCGACCCCAAGCGCCGAAAGGTGGTCGGGACCGTATTTGCTGGGGATGATGTTCCAGTAGGTGGTTCCGCAGAAACTGCTGGGACGGACCCATCGACTACATCTGCAGAAGTCGTGACTACTGCCATGGCGGGTACCTCACCGGGGCATCCCGCGCCCTAAGCTGGTGTGATCCCGCCACCAGCAATGAGTACCGTGGTTGTAAAACCACGGGCACTGAGACTGAAGAAATCCGGCATAAAGAAATCCTCTCTGTAAGTGCTGCTCCTTGTGCATAATATATCTTCTGCTCTTTCAACTTGTTCGATGATACATTTGATGCCGCTTTGTTAGGACTTCGTCTGCTTTGGGGTTGGACAAGCCAAAGCCCATATCGACTACTTCAGCCCCCGGGGATGAGGACGCGATGCTGCCCGACCCACCACCTCCCAAGCCCCAGCAAATCGAATCCAGCGCTAGTGGTGGTGAACAAGTCGAGGCCACCAATGCCGCTCCTGCGGATGGCATAGGTAAGTGTCTGACCCCCTGCGGCTAACTGCTTAGATCGCAGACTGCGTGTATTGAACGCTTGTTCGATTTGCAGGTGCCCCGCAGCCGTCAACTGAAGAGGTTGCGGGTACTTCTGGCAGCCCTGGAGCTCTGCTGACGTCTGGGAGAGGATACAAGAACATTATCACCAACAATCTATTGGATGATCCTCTCCTCTCGGCCGACAACATGCGGTATTTCCAGAAGATCTCCAAGGAGATGTACAAGTTTACCCTGGTAAGGCATGACTGCTCTTCTGCCATTATGCTTTGTCGAGTTGTTCTATCTTCTCAGTCTTCCCCCTTATACAGGATGTGGCCAAACACTCTCAAGAAAAATCTGAGAAGCTGAAGGGAGTTGTGAGCGGCCTCCAGGAGCTCCAAGCGAAGGATCGACGCATCAAGGTGGAACTCCGAAAGAACATCTATCTTCAGAGAGAGTTCGACAAGCTGAAGCAAGAGCGGACACGAGAAACATGGCTGCTCAAGAACGACATCCGTAATCTTGAGAAGTCCAACTCCGAGCTCCAAGAACAGCTCAAGGAACAGAAAAAAGCACATCAAGGCAAGTCCCTTCCTTGCTCGAGTATTTTCTCCAGCATTTGGTCTTGTGTTCTGAAACATTGTCTTCACCGCAGAGGTTAAGAAACTCTTAACTTATAAAGAAGAGTTACTTACTGATGTGAAGAATATGCTGTATCGCCATACAAATGATGTCGAGAAGCTGCAGAAGGTGATCGCTGATACTGAGCAACAGTTCATCGAGTGCCTTCAACAGATCAAGACGCTAGGCGAATAGAAGGAACAACGCCAAAAAGAGCTGGAGGACCTAAGGGTGGCCGCTCGATAGCTGGTTGAAGTGGTGGATCCACAGGATGACGGTGCAGCAAACGGGCAATCCCTACTGGATCGACTCCGTGAAGCTCCGCAGAAAGTCCTAAGCTTCATCGCCGAAGCCCCCACCATGTATGTTAGCCACACCTTAGGTCTTGTGAAGTCAGATCCCCTGGGTACCGCAAGAAAGCTACCCGAGAGCTAAAAGAAGTCTGATTCCTACTAGGATTCCGCTGTAATCCTATTAGGACTCATATGCTATAATCCAATTGGGACTCCTACCTTGTAATCCTACTAGGAATCCTGCCCCCTGGGATATATAAAGGAGGGCAGGGGTACCTAGATAGGCAGAGCAACTAGGAGAGCAATTAGAGCCACCAAGAGGGAGAGATCCAACAGAGAGCCGCCTACTGGCAGCTCAACACCCAAGCGCAGGGCACAATATTCAACACCCCTAAGCAGGACATAGGGTATTACGCAACTCTAAGCGGCTCGAACCTGTCTAAATCTGTGTCTTGTGTCCTTGCGTTCACCTTCAAGTTCCAGATCCGGTGATCCCTCACCAAATAAACACCTACCTTAGGGTATCCCTAGGTAGGCCGACGGTAAAAACACCGACAGCTGGCACCCACCATGGGGCCGATCATCGCGATCATTGGGCGAATTTGAAGGACCTCTTCATCAACATTAATCCACTCAAGGCGACGGATTGCTATTTCATGCATATGCATCGGCAGATCGATTCATCGAGTTCGAGTTCGGATCCTTCAGCAAACGGCTACATCAACCTCGACTACTCGGCTCGACTTCACCTCGCGCTGCAGCGTTGATGCACCACGGCCGCCAACCTCGATGACCCGGTTCAACTTCGGCTTGTGCCGCAATGTCCGTGTGCAGCAGCGACGAGTTTGACTACTTCGACCTCGCGAGAAGGCTCGGCGGGCCGCCGCCGACTACTTCGACTACTCGTCTTGACTAGAAACTAGTCGAGGGCGAGCCTCACAGCAACGACTACATCAACTACTCGTTTCGACTTGAAAACTAGTTAGAATCGACTCTGACTAGTCGAGCTTCATCAACAAACCATCGCAGCTTCATCCATGAGCTCCACGGCTTCGTCGACATTCGTCCACGAATCAAGCTAAGTAACTTATACCTTTTTCGACGTGTTCTTCACAAGATCGGCTACCTTTTGGGGTATGACTCTCGACGGGTATGAAACCCTCGGGGGCTACACCATGATCGGCTACCTGTCTGTGTACTACTCTCGAAGGGAAATGAAACCCTCCAGAGCTACACTTCATCGACTGCTTATCCATGTACTACACTCGATGGGCAATGAAACCCTCCAGAGCTACACTTTGTCGATTGCTTTTGCGCGCAGCGCATCCTATTTGTCGCATGGCGACTACTTTTCGCTCGCTTTCTCCTCTTAACGGTCGCTAATCTACTCGAGTAGCAAATGCCTTAATCCGTGAAACCTCGAGTCCCTAGTCATGACCTAAGCGACCCGTCCTGTATGAGCGAAGGCAGGAGACCTAAGCGACTCGTACATGATATGAGCGAAGGCCGTAAGACCTAAGCGACTCGTACATGCTATGGGCGAAGTCTAAACTGGGACCGAGTGAACGTAAAGGGTGGACTACATGGGAGATTTAAATGGCCTAAGAAAAAAAGAGCTCGACACAGCAAATTTCACACCGAATAAATTTTGGTGTCTTTTTCACATTATTATTGACTACTACTCGGTATCTTTGCATTATGCTACATAATGTATGCATTGTCTTTTTTCAGATCGAGCTTCGGTAACAACCCTTCAGGCAGCAAGGCGTGCCATCACGGTTCCGCCAGTTCTCAGGCTCGGGGGCTAGATGATGCACACTACTCGACATGGCTCCTTCGGCTCTCCTGGCTCGTAAGCTCGGGGGCTGGACGCCGCAAAACTACTCGAAGATGACTCATATGAAGACTGAGAGTGCAGAAGAAACCTTAAGTCACCACGCGGTTAAATAAACTAGCGGGAGGCGAAGAGTTTCACTGTGCAGAAGGCGAAGAGTAACACCAAAGCCACGATTCTTGGATCCTTTTTCTAAAGTTTAGATTTGGATTCAAGGCTCGGGGGCTGTGGGATACGTGGCATCGACTATTTATTTTTTTGAAAGTACTCGAAGAGTAAGCAAAGAAGACTCAAGACTAATTTAACCCTCAGCCTGATTCTTCGATTCAACCTAAGGCTCGGGGGCTACTCCATATGGAGTGCGATTATTCATCGCACCCCATACAAAAGAAGGAATTCGGGGCATAAGCACCTCATAGCTTCGATGCAGCTAAAAGAGTACTCGAAGAGGAATTTCAAGATGGAGCTTCAAAAGAAGTCGAAGACTGCTTCAGAAGTACTCGAAGAGCCTGCAGTACTCAGCTACGAAGAGCTTGGGGGCTTGTCAGGAATAGATCCCCTGGTACCGCAAGAAAGCTACCCGAGAGCTAAAAGAAGTCTGATTCTCGGACACGAGATGGGGACCTCCAACCATCGAAGTGGTCGTGGTACCGACGGCTCAACGGACATGATTTCTCGGAGTAGTAGTTTCTGCTCCCTCCTGGAACTAAACTCTTCATCACCTTAAAAGATGACATTGATGGTTTTCAAAGCATCCTGGAACTCTGCGTTGTGCGATTTGTCCCTTTGGTCATCCTCTTCGGGCTCTTTATCCGCTGACTTGTTCTTCTTGTTATTGCTGGGATTGCTGAATATCCTCCGGAGGTGGTAGCAATCAATTGCCGCATGATTGGCACCTGGGTGCCATGGGCATTTCTTCTGCAAGAGCTTTTCGAATTGCTCCTGCATTGTTGTCTTCCTGCCTCACGGAGGATGATCCACAGCCACGATGAGGTCGTCTGGCTTGCACTTTCGAGATGTACCCGAGTAGTCTCGCTGGCTTTTGCTGGTACAGTTGTCATTTGTGCGCATCGGGTTGTTGTCGTTGCACCTCGTGAACCGTTCACGCATTTTCTCCTCTTGCTCGGACCAATCGTGCATCATGTCACAAAGTCCTGCAACAGTTTTTGGTCTGTTCCGCCCAAAGTCACTATAGATGCCTGGGTCGGTGAGGCCACTATAGAAGCAGTCGATGATGTCCTCTTCCAAAATGTTCGCAATGGTGGCTCATACATCAAATAAACGGCGTGTGTATGATCGTAGGAGCTTGTTGCGTTCCTTTTTACACTGAGCAAGGTCATGACGAGTACCTGCATGAGTGATTGCCCCCTGAAAGTTGTCGATGAAGACTTTCTTGAGCCCCTCCCAGGAGTCGATCGAGTTGTTGTTGAGGCTCTCCAGCCATGTGAGAGGTGCAGGGTCCAAAGCCATCGGGAAGTAGATGACCTTGGTGGTGTTGGAGCCTCCTGCAACTTCCATGGCGGTAGAGTAACATCATAGCCTTTTCTGAGGAGCTTGTTTGCCATCGTACTTGGTGATCCCAATCGGTACTTGTAACTGTTGAATCGTGCTGTGAACGTTGGAAAGCGATCACTGTAGTCGATACCCTCTGGATCGGCTACTTCACGCTCTCTGCGTCTAGAATCAATTATGGAGCGCGCGTCGCGTCCTTCATTGATTTTCTGGCACAGGTCTTCAATGGGTGGGTCTTGAGGATTCCGTTGGTTGGAATGATTAGGTTGTCTCGGGTTGCCTCCTGGCGGTGGCTGCTGCCTCCCGCTAGTGGCCTGACTTCCACGAGCGTTGTCGTTGTTATTGCTTCATTGATGCCGAGGACAGCCACCTGCCGTTCGACTGTTAGCCTGGCTACGGCTTTTGCCCATGTGTTCTTCTCCGATGGCTAATGCCGGATTTTGATGATCGAGCTTGATCCATGCTCTCTGCGCATAGCGAAGTGCTTGGCGCAGGTTTAGATCATTGTTGCGTTCAAGTATGGCAGTTACCCTGGCGATGTTAGCCATGGGGATTCTGAAGCCCCGCTCGCTCACGGTGGCGAATTCGGTGTCTAGCTCACGATGCATAGATCGCATGCGCTCGTTGACCCTCCTTCGCCGGGCTGCGCGGGCTCTGTTCCTGGCCCTTCGTGCCTTGCACTTGGCGTCATTTTTGTCGCCGGCGTTAGCTGTGGCCTCATCTTCGGCTATCATGTCAAGTGCTTCGTTGGGTGAGATGCCATCGTCCTCGCCCTCTTCGGCCATCAGCACTTGGCGGGATATGAGTTTGTTAGAGCTCGCCTCGACTAGCTCAGTTGATTCTTCTACCGCGGTGGCCAATGGCTTGCCCTCCTGAAAAGGCAAGGGCTCGAGGTGCGCCACGAGTAGGTCTTCATCTTCGAGTAGATTGGAGAGTTTCATGCCCTTCCAATGCACGAAACAACCTTCTGGAGTGTCGTGGCTTCGGGTTTCCCGATTTGGAGTAAAAGGTCCAAGTCCTTCTCCAATGTGGAGAGGGACTCGGAATCGTTGGCCTCCTGAGGTTCAGTGGCCGAATTGGACGGACCGAGTCATGATCGGCTACGCAAGACCTCAGATTGGAGCGAGTCTGATTCGAGCATGGTTATTGCAGCGGGGTGGAGTCGCATTGAAAACGGACTACTTGATCTTCCTGGTAGAGCCATGGTCAACAAGTCATCGAGATTGTCGACAAACTCATCGAGCTCACTGTGAAAAATTGCCGCCAGAGTTTTAGGCTCCGTGATGCTAATGGTGTGTCGACAGGAATCGCCTGCGCCATCTGCGACGCAAACCCATGAGCTGAAAATGAATGTCGTGCCCTCGGGGAGCACGACACTGGTGAACTTGAATGATGCCATCGAGTTCGCCGGTGGATCTTCCATGCGCTCCTCTACCTGGCGCGCCAGCTGTCGGTGTTTTACCGCCTGCCCATCGAGTTCACCGGTGGATCTTCGATGCGCTCCCCTACCTGGCGCGCTAGCTGTCGGTGTTTTACGGCCGCGATGTGCGTAATATCCTACGTCCTGTGAAGCGTCCCCTCATCTGAGGTAACTTAAATGTGATATAAAAATCAGTCCCAGGAGGCTGATACACATTTATTACAACAGATGGTACATTACCGTACAAACCTCCTCCGAGGAGGCGGGCATTCGATACAAACGATAACTAGTAATAAAATAGCTATGGTGATACACCAAAGCACGACCCACACGGGATCCAGCTCGGGCTCAGAGTAACATGCTAGCAGAAGCATCTTGCAGGGGGGCTTAACACCACAGGCAAGGTTGGGTGCGGACGCAACCTCTATTCGACGTCTTCAACAACGAAGTCCGGGTCCTCCTCTGAAGAAAACCACAAATATGTATCGGGTGAGTACAAAGGTACTCAACAAGTCCAACCACACCCGCGGAGGGGAAATAATAGAGATCATGCACGGGTTTATCAAGGGTGAGGTTAGGGTTTATTTGCGATAAAGCGAGGTATTACACATGCAAGTGTTTATTAAATAAAAGAGTTTTCTCAAGACATTTTTATAGTAATCGGATAATAAGTGGGGTTGATCCTACATAAAGGATCCAAGTTTTAATGCTACCGGACTCCCCGTCCACCGTAGCTTACCGCACAACTGCCGGGCACACGCCACCAAAACCAATCATCCCACAATATCTATTGAAGTGACCACGCCATAACGCGTCCAATGCCGTGGACACGTCTATTCGAATAGATTTTTCCCTCTGCAGAGGTGGTACACTTTACCCACAAGTAGGGTACCGCACTACGAGCACCTTAATGTCACGGCGGATCCTAACAAAGCCATTACCCACCTTAGCTGAATCTAACTAGCCAACACGGAAGCTACCATGGGGTTAATGACCTATCAACAAAGTCATAATCGGGACATAACTCACACAGATCGTATTCCTTTTCCATGGTCTTCCGTTGCTCACCCACTCTCCTTTTGGCTAGCAGAACAACTAGTGGGGTTTATGCTAAGCCGTTACCCACACAACGGTCGAGTGGTTGTACGATAAATGGGTTAGGCAAGATGACACCTTAGTTCATCCTTATATTGACCAGACGGACATCTCCCGACCATGCTCAACCACAAAGGTACAAGCACACTAGTCGCATTTCACACAGAAAACGCCGTCCATCTCGTCAGATTATATCTTTCTTTTATTTTCTCAAAATCCCGTTTTAGCTTTTAAAACACTCGTACCCTTATTTTTGGTAAAGCGCTTGTGGTTGTGGTTCAAAATATAATAAAGGGGATAATAGGTATTAAGCCTCTCTAGCAGTGGTTAACGTCTAACAGAGCAAACCCTAGGTCATCAAGGAATAGTCGTAGCAATCAAGGGGTGGCTACCCAACCATATCTTGCAATAGAATGATGCATTTTATAAAACAGGCCAATAGGTTGCATTTATAAAACTGGGATAAATATGCATCAAAGGATAGGATTGGACTTGCCATTCACAAAGCCTTCCGGGAATTCCTGATCGAGGTACTGTCCTTCAGGTTCGGGCTCGCGGTACTGGTCCTCGGACTCTTGCTTGCAGTACTTCTCGTCGACGGGTTCTCCCTCGGTCACTTCATGATCTACGACGCACACAAATAAACATTCCATAAAGAAGAGAAATAAAGGTTTTATCTACAAGCCCGAATCAAGAATAACTTAAGAAACAATGGTAGAAAGAATATTTCTTGGAGATTTCTTGATGGCGTGGCCGACATTATGTTAGAAATGGCATGGTAAAGTTTCGGGGCAAACGGAAGGTTTTTGGCGCATAAAATAATAGGCCGAGCGGGGTTTAGGGAGCGAATAAGGATCCAGGGGTCCATTTGTAATTACTATTGGGAGGGGAGGGCTTGATTAGAATTTTTGGGAATACCTAGGGTACTCTGAAAATGGTTAGGGGTTTAATCGTAATTATTTTGTGTAGTGGAAGGGTTTATTTTCTAAATAGAGTGAACATGGGGTCTATTTGGAAAGAGGGAGTAAAGAGAGGGAGAGCTCTTAATGGAATAGGCAGAAGGGCAGGGGCTCAGGGCAAATTTGCCCTTCTTCCTCCTCCCGTTACCAGGAACAGAGGAGGGGGAGAGGAGCCGGCGGCGGCGCCGATTCCGGCGGCTCCGGGGCACGGCGGCGGCCGGGGGCAGGGGCAAAACGGAGAGGGGAGTAAGGGGAACCTATTCCTCTACTCACCACGAGCTGGGGTGGCGCGAGGCGGCCTGCCCACGAGGGCCAGTGGCGGCGGGCGGAGGGCCTTGCGGCGGCAGCGGTGTAGGGCCGGGGAGGGGGAGCTAGGGGCGACGGTGGAGGTGGTGGTGGTGGCGGGGCGCGGCGTGGGGGTATTTATAGGCCGGCGAGGGCGGGAAGGAGGGGGCACGGTGGAGGCCGGTGAGCTCGGAGGCGGCCAGTAATGGCGGTGGGGGCGGCGGTGGCGCTGGGTCGTTGCTGCGCAGGATGGTCGGTGGCGCGTAGCGGGGAGGGGCGGCCTGGGGGATGCGCTGCACAGGGGGAGGCGGCCAGTGCCGAGGCGACGCGCGGCGGCCAGCTCTGCTCCGCCGCGGTACGCCGGGGCAAGCGCGAGCGCCGAGGCGGCAAGGGGGTACGATGCGCGCAGAGGAGGGCCAAGTTAGGCAGCTCCTGTGGAGTCGCCAAGGGGGGTGGTGGTGGCCGGGCGCTCGGCGTCGAGCTCTGCTCGGCGTTGTGCTGCGCGTGCAGGGGAACGAGGGAAGGAGCAGGAAAGAGAAGGAGAAAGGGGAAAAAGAAGAAGGGGGGAAAAGAGGAACAGGGGAGAAAGGAAGGGAGAGGGGGGGGGGCTACGTCGGCGGGATTCGCGGCGACGGTCACGAGCGCGGGGTTGAGCACGCGGCACGGCGCGTGGGTCGAGGAACAGAGAAAGGATGGCGGTTAATTTTTGGATGTCAGACGGCGAGACGTCGGGAAATGTTTTGGGCGATTAAGAGCTCGGACGGTAGAGGGTTTTAGGAGCGATCCGAGCTTGATGACGAAAAAGTTTTGAAAATTATTTTTAGCGAGTGATTTGTACTGTAATTTAAATAGGGTAAAAACATGGGCGTTACAAACCTACGCCACTTAAAATGAATCTCGTTCTCGAGATTCGGCTGGTTCCTAAATAGATGGGGAAACTCTTTCTTAAGGGCATCTTCGCGTTCCCATGTAGCTTCTTCCACCCCATGTCTGCTCCACTGAACTCTGCAAATCCGTACTTCAGAGTTTCTCGTCCTTTTTATGACAGTGTCCAAAATCTTGACAGGCACTTCCTGGTACCGAAGATCTGTTTGTAAAGCTATCTCTTCTTCCGGCACCCGTTCCCTCTCGGGTACCCTCAGGCATCTTCTCAGTTGGGATACATGGAATACTGGGTGTATGTCAGCCATTCCTTCCGGTAGCTCTAGACGGTATGCCACAGCTCCAATTTTCTTTGGTATTCGGTACGGTCCAATGTACCGAGGGGCTAGTTTCCCATGTACCTGAAATCTCCGAGTCCCTCGAATAGGTGAAACCTTGAGATAGACGAAGTCTCCTAGATTGAAACTTACTTCTCGTCTCTTTCTGTCTGAGTAACTCTTCTGTCGCGATTGGGCGGCCTTCAGTTTCTCTCTAATTTTGGCCACTCTTTCTTCCGCTTCCTTCTGACCACATCAGGGGGGTTCTGCACTTTCTCCCATAGAGAGCTTCAAATGGGGACATGCCCAAGCTTGCTTGATAACCGTTGTTGTATGAAAACTCAGCATACGGTAAGCTTTGTTCCCAATCCTTGCCATAAGTAAGGACACATGCTCTCAGCATATCCTCCATAATCTGGTTCACCCTTTCTGTTTGACCATCGGTCTGCGGGTGATAAGCCGAACTGAAGTCCAACTTGGTGCCCATGGCCTTATGCAAACTTTTCCAAAACCTAGAGGTGAATTGGGTTCCACTATCCGAAACAATTCTGCTAGGCACGCCATGCAGCTTCACTATGTTGTCCATATAGAGTCGGGCTAGCTTTTCACCACCATAATTGGTCCGTACAGGTAGGAAGTGAGCGACTTTTGTGAGCCGGTCCACTATTACCCATATGGAGTCATGTCCTTTCTGTGTCTTGGGTAAACCTACTACAAAATCCATTCCTATCTCATCCCATTTCCAAACCGGGATGGGTAAGGGTTGCAGCAGTCCTGCTGGCCTCTGATGTTCGGCCTTGATTCTTTGACAAGTATCACAATGGGCGACGAACCTTGCAATGTCCGCCTTCATTCCATTCCACCAATACCTTTGTCTTATATCCACATACATCTTGGTGGATCCTGGGTGGATGGAATATGCTGAGTTGTGGGCCTCATCCATAATAATCTGTCGGAAGTCTTCTTCCTTGGGTACGCAAATTCTATCTTTGTACTATAAGGTTCCTTTGTCATCCACTCTAAAATCCGGTGCCTTGTTTTCTCCAGTATGCATGCGGATCCTCATCAAGTTCTTATCTGAACTTTGAGCCCTTCTGATCTTGTCCTCCAAAGTGGGTTGAACACTCAACTTGCGACTGGAACCCTGGGGGACGATGTGCATATTTAATCGTGCCACTTCTTCTTATAGGTGGGCATCCTTAGGTCCATAAGATTTCCGGCTTAAGGCATCTGCTACCACGTTTGCTTTACCAGGATGGTAATGAATTACCACATTATAATCCTTAACTAGTTCTAACCACCTTCTTTGCCTTAAGTTCAAATCTGGCTGGGTGAAGATGTACTTTAAGCTCTTATGGTCTGTGTAGATCTCACACCTATTCCCAATCACATGGTGTCTCCAAATCTTGAGGGCATGTACTACCGCTGCAAACTCCAAGTCATGGGTTGGATAATTCTGCTCATGAGGCTTGAGTTGTCGGGAAGCATATGCCACTACCTTCCCACCTTGCATAAGGACACATCCTAATCCTTGACGGGATGCATCACAATAAATGACAAAGTCCCGTTGAATGTCTGGCAAGGTTAGTACCGGGGCGGTTGTCAGCCTCCCTTTTAACTCCTGGAAGCTTCTCTCACATGACTCGGTCCAGGTGAACTTCTTCTCTTTCCTGAGTAGCTCCGTCATGGGTCAGGCTATCTTGGAGAACCCTTCAATAAATCTCCGGTAATATCCGGCTAAACCGAGAAAGCTCCTGATTTCACTAACATTGGTTGGTTGCTGCCAATTGGAGACCGCTTCAACTTTTTCGGGGTCCACTGCCACTCCTTCCGCAGTCAAGATATGACCGAGAAATGCTACTTTCTCAAGCCAAAATTCACACTTGCTGAACTTGGCGTATAGCTTGTGCGCTCTCAACTTTCCCAAAACCACTCGTAGGTGCTGCTCATGTTCTTCAACACTCTTAGAGTAAATAAGTATGTCGTCAATGAAAACTACAATAAACTTATCTAACTCTTCCATAAACACCTTATTCATGAGTTTCATGAAATAAGCGGGTGCATTGGTGAGTCCAAAGGACATCACCGTAAACTCATATTGCCCATAGCGGGTGACAAGGGCCGTCTTCAGAATATCACTTTCCTTAATCTTGAGCTGGTGATACCCTGACCTTAAGTCTATCTTGGAGAAATGCTTGGCTCCCTTCAGTTGATCAAAGAGGTCATCAAATTCTAGGGAGGGGGTATTTGTTCTTGATGGTGACTTCATTCAGTGTACGGTAATCCACACACATCCTCAAGCTCCCGTCCTTCTTCTTGACGAACAAGACCGGAGCTCCCCATGGTGATAAACTTGGTCTAATGAAACCACTCTGTTGTAACTCTTCCAGTTGCTTCTTTAGTTCTGCCAATTAGAGGCTGCCATCCTATACGGTCTCTTAGCTATAGGAGAGGTCCCAGGGACAAGGTCAATGACAACTCTATATCCCTATCTGGCGGCATTCCCGGGAGTTCTTCCGGGAAAACACCTAAGTATTCATTTATTACTGGAACTTCTTCCAAGCATTTAGCTTCCATACTAAAAACCATTGGGTCGGTCCACTTCCCCGAGTATGGCAGGTTACTTGTACTCCTTCGGGGTTGGTTAGGTGTACCACCTTGTCAGCACAACTTATAAGGCCATTGTGCAGGCTTAGCCAATCCATTCCAAGGATCACATCTATACCTTTAGATTTTAGTACTACTAGGTCTGCTAGGAACTCTACCCCACTTAAAATGATCCTTACCCAGAACAACCCAGTCGGCACCTAATGTCACCTCCAGGCGTTCGGGTTAATAGGGGTGTTTTTAGTAGTACTGTAGGTATATTGTGCTTTTCCACAAAACTTGAGGATACGAACGAATGTGATGCTCCAGAATCAAATAATATTGTTGCCAAAACGAGCTGACTAGGAACTCACCGAGCACTACGCCCTGAGCGTCCTGAGCCTCTTGCGTGTTGATTTGGTTGATGCGGGCTCGTCCGAAGGACTGCTGGGGCGGCCCCATCTGTTGTGGTTGTTGCCGTATTGTTATTGCGGATGGGTACGCGGTTGCTCCTGATAAAGCTGGCCTTGGTCCATTCACCGAGTTGGAGAGGGCTGATGCTACTGGCTTGTTATTGGCGTATGGGCAATTGGCAATGAAGTGCCCTGTCTCACGGCAGTTGAAGCATGCTCGGGCATTGCTGCTGGCAGTAACCTGGCTTGCATTGCTTTGTGGGGCCTTTGTGGTGTTCTGACTCTTGAACTATCTAAGCTGGGTGCTGGGGGCTTGAGAGCCAGTAGCTTGTGACTGGGTCCTATACTGCATTGGGGCTTGGGACTTAGTCACTGGAAAGCCAAAGTGCCTTGGTTTCTGGAAACGGTCCTGCTGGCGGGCCCTGGTTTCTAGGAACTTACGCTTATTGTCTCTCTTTTCCTCTGCCATGGCTCTCTCGGTGATGATAGCCATGTTCATCAGTGTGTTGAAGTCTGGATAGATGCATGGGGAAAGTAGCTTTTTAAGTTCTGCATTTAACCCCTTTCTGAACATATCTTGCTTCTTTTCATCCTTGTCTACCTCTTCTGGTGCATAGCGAGCTAGTTCTATGAACTGGTGTGTGTACTCCTCAACGGACTTGTTGCCTTGTTGCAGCTCACGGAACTCATCTGCCTTGCGCTTCATAGTGGCTGCTGGAATGTGATAGCGACGGAATTCATCCACAAACTCCTTCCAAGTGATGGCGGAGGCATCCTGAACAGCTGCACAGTAGTTCTCCCACCAAGCCAAGGCAGTCCCAGTGAGCTGGTGAGCAGCCAAGCGGACCTTGTCACGGTCTCCATGCTCAAATGGTTCGAGCTTTCTCTTAACAGTACGTAGCCAATCATCTGCATCCAAGGGGTTGTAGGATCCTGCAAAGGTGGGTGGCTTGGTCCTCAGAAAAGCCGTCAGTTTGTCGTTTGTACTCTGCTCACGGGGCCTTGGGTTGGTGATGACATTGGTCAAAGCTACCAGTAGGAGGTTCTGGTTGTTCAATACTTGCACCAGGTCAATGGCCGGTGGGGGTGGGGCATAACGTGCTCCTACTTGGCTTTCTCCTCCTTGCTGACTCACTTCCTGATCTTCCTGATCTTCATGGCCGGGGGCTTGTCCTTGCATGCCCTGTTGTCTCTCCGTACTCGGAGTGGTATGTGCCTATCTTTGGGGGGTCCTATTGTTACGCTTGGGGGCCGTCTGTGGATTGGGCAAAACCTTTATGAGACTTAAATTTGGATTTAAGTGATATTTATTTTCGAAAAGGCAGACTCCACTTACTGCCGGCAATCGCACAGACTAACAAGCATCAAGTGCAAATAGTTTTATTTATTACGCTGGGGTACAACACTTGGGAGGGTACGGCTAAAACAAGCACTACACGATCTGGTACAAAAGGGCACGACAGATGGGTGGGCACACTCTAAGCTTGGGGCCGGAACGGCTTCATCCCGGGGTACTTCCAAGGCATGCTACTCGCGGGGCGAGTCGTCTTCCGGGGCGGAGTGCACTTCCAGTGGAATGAGTAGCTCTTCCTCGTCGTCCTCGAGGATCCCATTTTCTCGGGGCTGTTCGACAGCTCCTCCTTCTGCGGCTGTGGCTGTCCTTCCGGCACCTTCAGGTGAAGCTTGCGGGGTCCTAAGAAGTCCTCCCCATCCGGTGATGGGTGTTCCAATTAGAACTTGGGTCTCCCCGATTGCCGGGACGGGCGTTCCACCATTGGTCCATTCTTGCATGCGCCGATCCTGGATCTGCCTGAGGCTTTCATGAGCGATGGCTTCGCTACTTATAGCAGCCGTGGTCCTTGCTTTGGCTTGAGCCACCCGGATTTGGTGCATTCTCACTGCAAGCTCAGCTTGTTCAGCCCGGTGGGTTTGCTCCCTTAAGATTTGGGCTTGCTCGTCGAAGAGCTTATCCAAGGAGACGAGGTAGGCGACCACATGGTACAAAAGGTCTTCCTGATGGCGGCGCCGTTCCAAGTTCCTCATGCGGGCCTACCAGACTTGCGTCCTGATGACCGGAGGAAAAAGCCTCATTGGTGTGGGAATGAGGTGTTCCTCGAAGATCCGGCACAGGTAGCGGAGAGCCTTTCTGATGGCCAAGGGAAAGGCATCCCGATGTTGAAATCCTGTGGCAGTCACTCGCCACGGCTCGATGTCGGGGTGGCGGGTGCTTCTGGCGATGGAGAGAACCACCCTACAGCGGCGAGTACCGAGGTGTTCGTACTCCCTGCTGTAATACCTTGGGCGCTCGGTAACACCGAGGCTCTCCAGGGAGTTGATCAAAAGGCGGGGAAAACCAGGTTCCTCTTGGCAAATGCCCTGGGTCCACCCATTCTCGGCCATCTGAAAACAAAGGTAGAGTGAACAAGTTTTGCGCACAAGGTAGGGTACAAAAGGGATAGATGGTCTTTATTAGGATTGGGTACATTTTCCCAGGATACATTATTACTAAGGTGATAGCTCTAGTTTAGGTACTCTACTCTCCCCAAGGGAATCCTTCCCCGATCCGGTTAGGTCGCTTCTTTGGTGGAAGACATTGCTCCAATGCCTCCCCTTCGGTCTGAGTGCTTTTATCCCAGTGGGTTTCCTCGGGTTCTCCTTCCAGTAACCTAGCTTCTCTTCTGTGTGCTTCGACACGTTCCCTCTCTTGAGCGTTGCTTTGCCATATGTCTCGGAGAGAGGCTAGGAAACTCTCAGCTTGTGCTTCAGCTTCTATTGCTCTCCTGCATTGAATTTCCAACTCTTGCTCTGCCTTTTCTGCCCTACGGATTTGGTGCTTCAGTTGTTGTGTCTGTTCGCTGTAAAGTCGGTCTAGGCTGGTGAGGTAAATGGATAGGTGGGAAACCGTATCTTCTAGTTCTTCTTCTTCCCTCCCTAATCCTCTCATCCGGGCAATCCACGAGCGTCCTCTCCCTCCGGCAGGTGGGAAAAATCCCATAGGAGTTCGCTGAAGATGATGCTTATAGACCACGCGTAAGCGTCGCAGAGCTTTTTGGGCAGCCTTTCGGAAGGTGTCAGGGAACCCAAAGCCAGTGGTGGAGATGAACCAGGGATCCACGTCGGGGTAAAGTGTGCTTTTTCCCACGAAGATCATCAGGTCACACCGAGGGGTCCCTCTGAAGCTGTGTTCCCGGTAGGTGTACTCTGGTGGGTCCACAACTCCGACGCGTCCCAGGCTGAGTAGCAATAATTTCGGAAGGCCAGGCTTAGCGGGGCAGATCCCGTCATCCCATCCATTGTCAGCCATCTGGAATCAGACAAGGGCCAAAAGTGAGTGTCGTGTGAAAAGGTGGGCTAATTGGGGAAAGACCTAGCGGGAAATGGCTTAGAAAATATCCTTGGTCTTAAGGATCGCGTCCTACAGCCAACTTACGGCTCTGATACCACCTGAAGCGTCCCCTCAACCGAGGTGACTTAAATGTGATATAAAAATCAGTCCCAGGAGGCTGATACACATTTATTACATCAGATGGTACATTACCGTACAAACCTCCGAGGAGGCGAACACTCGATACAAACGATAATCAGTAATAAAATAGCTATGGTGATACACCAAAGCATGACCCACGCGGGATCCAGCTCGGGCTCAGAGTAACACGCTAGCAGAAGCATCTTGCGGAGGGCTAGCACCACAGGCAAGGTTGGGTGCGGACGCAACCTCTATTCGATGTCTTCAACAACAAAGTTCGGGTCTTCCTTTGAAGAAAACCACAAATATATATAGGGTGAGTACAAAGGTACTCAACAAGTCCCACCACACCCGGGAGGGGAAATGATAAGGATCATGCAGGGGTATATCAAGGGTAAGGCTTGGGTTCATTTGCGGTAATGCGAAATTTTACACATGCAAGGGTTCGTTTAATAAAAGAGTTTTCTCAAGACAGTTTTATAGTAATCGAATAATAAGTGGGGTTGATCCTACACAAAGGATCCTAGTTTTACTGCTACCGGACTCCACGTCCACAGTAGCTTACGGCACAGCGACCGGGCACTTTTCAAAACAACAACCGCCACAAAACCAACTATCCCAGAATATCTATTGAAGTGACCATGCCGTAACGCGTCCAATACCGTGGACACGGCTATTTGAATAGATTTTTCACTCTGCAGAGGTGGTACACTTTACCCACAAGTAGGGTACCGCGCTACGAACACCTTAATGTCGCGGCGGATCCTAGCAAAGCCATTACCCACCTTAGCTGAATCTAACTAGCCAACACGGAAGCTACCATGGGGTTGATGACCCATCAACCAGGTCATAACCGGGACATAACTCACACAGATCGTATTCCTTTTCCATGGTCTCCCGTTGCTCACCCGCTCTCCTTTTTGGCTAGCAGAACAACTAGTGGGGTTTATGCTAAGCCGTTGCCCACACAACGGTCGAGTGGTTGTACGATAAATGGGTTAGGCAAGATGACACCTCAGTTTATCCTTATAATGACCAGACAGACATCTCCCGTCCATGCTCAACCACAAAGGTACGAGCACGCTAGTGGCATTTCACACAGAAAACACCATCCATCTCGTCAGATTATGTCTTTCTTTTATTTTTCTCAAAATCCCATTTTATCTTTTAAAACACTCGTACCCTTATTTTTGGTAAATCGCTTGTGGTCATGGTTTATAATATAATAAAGGAATAATCAGGCAATAAGCATCTCTAGCAGTGGTTAACGTCTAACAGAGCAAATCCTAGGTCATCAAGGAATAGTCTTGGCAATCAAGGGGTGGCTATCCGACCATGTTTTGCAATAAAACAATGCATTTTATAAAACAGGCCAATAGGTTGTATTTATAAAACTGGGATAAATATGCATCAAAGGGTGGAATCGGACTTGCCATTCACAAAGCCTTCCGGGAAGTCCTGATCGAGGCACTGTCCTTCAGGTTCGGGCTCGCGGTACTGGTCCTCGGACTCTTGCTCGCAGTACTTCTCGTCGACGGGTTCTCCCTCGGTCACTTCGTGATCTACGGCGCACACAAATAAACATTCCATAAAGAAGAGAAATAAAGATTTTATCTACAAGCCCGAATCAAGAATAACTTAAGAAACAACGGTAGAAAGAATATTTCTGGGAGATTTCTTGATGGCGTGGCCAGCATTATGTTAGAAATGGCGTGGTAAAGTTTCGGGGCAAACGGAAGGTTTTTGGCGCATAAAATAATAGGCCGAGCAGGGTTTAGGGAGCAAATAAGGGTCCAGGGGTCTATTTGTAATTACTGTTGGGAGGGGAGGGCTTGATTAGAATTTTTGGGAATACCTAGGGTACTCTGAAAAGGGTCAGGGGTTTAATCGTAATTATTTTGTGTAGTGGAAGGGTTTATTTTTCTAGATAGGGTGAACATGGGGTCTATTTTGAAAGAGGGAGTAAAGAGAGGGAGAGCTCTTAATGGAATAGGCAGGAGAGCAGGGGGCTCTGGGCAAAATCGCCCTTCTTCCTCCTCCCGTTACCAGGAACAGAGGAGGGGGAGAGGAGCCGGCGGCGCCACCGATTCCGGCGGCTCTAGGGCACGGCGGCGGCCGGGGGCAGGGGCAAAACGGAGAGGGGAGCAAGGGGGACCCATCCCACCACTCACCACGAGCTGGGGCGGCGCGAGGCGGCCTGCCCACGAGGGCCAGGGGCGGTGGGCGGAGGGCCTTGTGGCGGCGGCAATGCAGGGCCGGGGGAGGGGGGCTAGGGGCTGCGGGGGAGGTTGTGGTGGTGGCGGGGCGCGTCGTGGGGGTATTTGTAGGCCGGCGAGGGCGGGAAGGAGGGGGGCGCGGTGGAGGCCGGTGGCGGCCAGTAATGGCGGTGGGGGCGGCGGTGGTGCTGGGTTGTCGCTGCGCAGGGCGGGTGGTGGCGCGTAGCGGGGAGGGGCGGCCTGGGGACGCGCTGCGCAAGGGAAAGCGGCCCGTGGCGAGGCGATGCGCGGCGGCCGGTTCTGCTCTGCCGCGGCACGCCGGGGCAAGCGGAGCGCCGAGGCGGCAAGAGGGTACGGCGCACGCAGAGGAGGGCCAAGTTAGGCAGCTCCTGTGGAGTTGTCAATGAAGGGGGGTGGTGGTGGCCGGGCGCCCGGCGTCGAGCTCTGCTCGGCGTCGTGCTGCGTGTGCAGGGGAACGAGGGAAGGAGTAGGAAAGAGGAAAAGAGAAAGGGGAAAAAAGAGAAGGGGGGGGGAAGAGGATCAGGGGAGAAGGGAAGGAAAGGGGGGGCTGCATCGGCTGGTTTCGCGGCGACGGTCACGAGAGTGCGGCGCGACGCGCGAGGTTGAGCACGCGGGGAAGATGCGTCGGCGGAATTCGCGGCGACGGTTGCGAGCGTGGGGTTGAGGAAAGAAGAAAAAAGAAAGGATGGCGGTTAATTTCGGATGTCAGACGGCGAAAGGTCGGGAAATGTTTTGGGCGATTAGGAGCTCGGACGGTAAGGGTTTAGGAGCGATCTGAGCTTGACGAAAGAATTTTTCTAGCGAGCGATTTGTGCTGTAATTTGAATAAGGTAAAAACGCGGGCGTTACATACGAGCTGGCCAAGGGTCACCCTGTTGGCCTTGGTAAACTATTTCTTGGGGAACTTTACAGATACCTTCATCTGATGACTTCAAGCCTTCTTTCACAGAAGAAATTCAGAACTGGTGGTCCGTGGTGGTTCATCCAGTTGTGGGCTCACTTTTATTTCCAAAGTTCCATCCCCAATTTCCCTTCCTTGGTCGGCAATTCTTTCCCTGATCTGAGTGGGAGACAGATTAGGTGTACCAGTTTTGGGCAGGCTTTATACAGTCTCCCCGGCGGGAAATTGAGTCCCCTAGATGCTTCTCGCTGGTTCAGGATTTTCTACAAAGGCCTAGTTAACCCAAACTTCCTTCCATATGCCGATTCTGAACTTTTCGAGAACCCGGCTATGTTCCGGCTGGCCGATCTTTCCCATGACGCCGACACTAGGCGCCTATATTCCATCATGGTTCGGCCTTGCCTTCTTCCAGTTGGCATGAGTACCTCTAATCGGATCATCAAGCCTGGTTATGAATTCTACCAGCCGATCGTGGCAGCCCGGCAGTTTGGTCTTGGGCAGGTGCCTCCCCATTTTCTTCTTCACTTCTTGACATCCAATAGGGTGGATCTCCCTGATGCCTTGACCACCCAGAGGTGCTACGGTCTGTTTACAGACCTTCCCCTATCCATCCCTGCCAATCTAACCTTCACTTCTTCGGCTGTCGATTTTGAGGGGTGGTGGTCGATGTGGAAAACCCACATTTTCCGAAGAGCTCTGGGTCCGATGCTGCAGCACGTTCATTCCGAATTTGAAATTCCCGCTGGAGAGGTATTGCTTCTCGACTAATGTTTCTCTTTTGACCTTACTGAACCCTTTCTGATTTCGTCTTTCATTTCTGCAGCAGGAAGATGGCCTAGAGCCAACGAATGATGATGGATCGCCCTTCCGTTTCAAGTTGATCGCCCCTGTGGTCCTTTTCGGCAAAAATGCACCACCTCCTTCGAAGAGCATCATGCAAATCCAGCCCAGTACTGCAAAGCTGACCCCCCAAGCGGAGGCAATCTTCTGAGGCTGTTGCCCCTCGAGCTCGCGCTAAGATGAGGAAGGTCCTGGTCAGAAAGGTTCGGAAGGAAACTGCGCCATCAGGGTTTTGATCACTCTTCGCGATCCTGGTGCGGCAATCCTGGAGGATCCTTCTGCATCGGCTGACGTCCCGGCTGCTTCGCCAGGTCCGCAGGAGCCGGTCGTGACCGCGTCCCTTGTTAGCCCTTCTATGGAAAGACCATCCATCGCTTCAGTTACTGCCGATCTCCCTGCACGAGAGACACATCCAGCAGAGCTGACCGCCACCTCATCGGCTTTTGCTTCTTCTTTTGGAGGCGTGGCTCCTCTGGCCTCTACCGTCGTCGCTCCGCCTTTGAAAGGCGCACGCCCTCAGGAGCCGATCGTTCCTTCATCGGCTATCACTACATCTCTCTCGGGACAAGTATGACTTATTCTTTTTGACTACTTCGGTCTTTTTCCTCTATGCCTTACTCACCCTCTTTTCCGCCAGAATCTGGATCTTTCAGAGCTCCTCGTGCTTGATCCTGCCTCAATCGGATCGGCCATATTGGAAGCCGATGACTCTCCCCTGGGCTTGATCAGCATTGCCAATTGACTTCTCCGTATGAAGGATCTCCTATTGGGTCCGATCGATGCCCTGATCTAGGATTCCAGTGCGGTGAAGCAGATCCTTGACGAGGTCAACTCCCAGCTCCCTGTGAGCCTTCAAGTCAAGCTTTTGCCAGCCGGGTACCTCCCTTCTTTCCGAGCAAAAGTGGCAGAGGCTCGCCATCGGATTGAGACTCGACGTTCCCAGTCGCTCTTAAGGACTATCACCACCGAGATGTGCCAATCAGTCAACAAGAAGAAAGCAGAACTCGACGCCAAGGTTGACACATCTGCCTCTGCCCAGCGGCTTCATCTCCTAGAGAGAGAACTAGAAGACCTTGAGGCTAAAGTCCGGGCCACCAAACAGCGCATTCAAGAGGAGAAGGATCTTATTGCAGGTTCCAAACAGGAGGCAGCAGTCTTGACCGCTGAGCTGAAGGAAGACCTGGCTGAGCTGAGCGGCCTGAGCAAGCAAGTGGTGCCAGGGGCGGAGGAAGAAGATGAAGCGGTGATTGCTGAAGTTGACCGTATCCGCCTTGACGCCATTGCTGCCATCGATGATTTCCTCCAGAAGACCCGCCCAAGATGAACTCTGTATTTTCATGTCGTGACCCTGAAGTCGATGGTTGTACATCGGCCATTTGATAACCTGTGGAGATTAACTGCTACAAAACTTCTAGAGTCGATGGTTTCACATCGGCTGTTCTGATGTCTTTTGTTAACGTATGGGCCGATCATACTCATCGTCCTCCTTTTTTGTTTCTTGTCTTGTCAAAACACCATCGACTCGGCCCGTGTTACCTTTCTTAGTTTGCTGGCCATATCAGTTTATTGCCTGATGGGTGCCATCGGCTTCACTATTCGTCAGCCCACATACTTGGGAAGTATTTCTTAAGATGTTGGCCGTTGACTGCCACTGGAAACTTGACGCCATCCAATTCTTCAAGCATGTACGCATTTCCAGGTAGGACCTGGTCAACCTTGTACGGCCCGTGCCAATTCGGGGACCACTTGCCATATGCCACGTCCTTAGTCCCCAATGGTAATACTGCTTCCCAGACCAAGTCTCCTACTCAAAATTGATAATCTCCCAACTCACAGAAGAATACAGGTGCGAAAGTGAGCTACTATTCCCGTTGTGGGTACAATGCCAGGAACTAATAGCCCAGTTCAGGTATATAAATTTCTATTGGATACCTAGAGCTTAGATTGCAGAGGCCAATGATCTGGCGCAACTGGCTTCAGGGTACAAAACCGATGGATCAAATCATCAGGTGTACCTACTGGACCAGGGAGATTGGAGAGCCGATATCTTCAATTACTTGAAGGATTCGGCTCGGGGGGCACCCAAGAGGATACGATACAAAGCCATGAGGTATGTTCTGATAGGGGATGATATGTTTTACAGGACTTTGGAGGGGTTACTGCTTAAATGCCTGGGGTCGGTTGAATCCAATCGGCTCCTGCATGAAGTCCACGAAGGAACGTGTGGGACTCATCAGTCAGCTCACAAGATGAAGTGGCTAATTAGGCGATCAGGGTACTATTGGCCCACCATGCTGGAAGATTGTTTTAAGTATTATAAAGGGTGTCAAGCATGACAGAGGTTCGGGAAGATCCAGATGGTACCAGCGTCCGTGATGAACCCCATTATTAAACCATGGCCGTTCAGAGGCTGGGGCATGGATATGGTCAGCAAAATTAATCCTCCATCTAGCAAGGGTCATCAGTTCATTTTAGCTATCACAGACTATTTCACCAAATGGGTAGAAGTGGTCCCAATGAAATTGGTGGCATCTAGAGATGTTATTCAGTTCATCAAGAAACACATCATTCATAGATTTGGGATCCCTCAAACCATTACAACAGATGGCGGTTCGGTTTTTATTTCAAAGGAATTCAAGAAGTTTACCGCTGATATGGGTATTAAGCTGATTAGATCATCTCCATATTATGCTCAGGCAAATGGTCAAGCCGAAGTGTCCAATCAGAGCCTTATCAAGTTGATTAAGAGGAAGATTGATGAATACCCAGACGCTGGCACGAGGTCTTGTCAGAAGCATTGTGGGCATACCGTATATCTTGTCATGGGGCGACAAAAACTTCCTCTTATCACTTGGTCTACGGGCAGGAGGCCGTGCTACCGTGGGAAATTATGGCCGGGTCAAGGCGCGTAGAATTCCAGAATGACTTAACAGCTGAAGAATATGCTACCCTGATGAGTGACAATGTTGAGGACCTCACGGAACTCAGGCTCTGGTCGCTAGAGAAGATCAAGGAGAATAAGGCTAAAGTAGCCCGTGCATATAATAAGAAGGTCAAACCAAAGGAATTTCAAGTAGGAGACTTGGTCTGGGAAGCAGTATTACCATTGGGAACTAAGGACGTGGCATATGGCAAGTGGTCCCCAAATTGGCATGGGCCGTACAGGGTTGACCAGGTCATACCTGGGAATGCGTACATGCTTGAAGAATTTAATGGCGTCAAGTTTCCAGTGGCGGTCAATGGTCAACATCTTAAGAAATACTTCCCAAGTATGTGGGCCGACGAACAGTAAAGCCGATGGTACCCACGAACAGTAAAGCCGATGGTAGCCATCAAGCAATTAGCCGAAATGACCAGTAAGTTAAGCAAGGTGACACGGGCAAAGCCGGTGGCATTTTGGCATGACAAAAAATGAAAAAGGAGGCCGATGAGTATGATCGGCCCATACGTTAACAAAAGGCATTGGAACAGCCGATGTAAAACCATCGACTTTAGAAGTTTTTTGTAGCAATTAAACACCACAGGTTACCAAATAGCCGATGTATGACCATCAACTTTAGGGTCACGACATGAAAATACAGAGTTCATCTTGGGCAGGTTTTCTGGAGGAAATCATCGATGGCAGCAATGGCGTCGAGACGGATGCGGTCAACTTCAGCAATCACCGCTTCGTCCTCTTCGTCCACCCCCAGCACCACTTGTTTGCTCAGGCCGCTCAGCTCGGCTAGGTCCGCCTTCAGCTCGGCGGTCAAGACTGCTGCCTCCTGATTGGAACCCGCGATAAGATCCTTCTTTTCCTGAATGCGCTGCTTGGTGGCCCGGACTTTAGCCTCGAGGTCTTCTAGTTCTCTCTCCAGGAGATGAAGCCGCTGGGCAGAGGCAGATGTGTCAACCTTGGCGTCGAGTGCGGCTTTCTTCTTGTTAACTGACTGGCACATCTCGGCGATGATAGTCCTTAGGAGTGATTGAGAACGCCGAGTCTCAATCCTATGGCGAGCCTCTGCCACCTTTGCTCGGAAGGAAGGGAGGTACCCGGCCGGCAAAAGCTTGACCTGAAGGCTCATAGGGAGCTGGGAGTGACCTCATCAAGGATCTGTTTCACCGCGCTGGAATCCTGGATCAAGGCGTCGATTGGACCCGACAGAAGATTCTTCATGCGGAGAAGTTGATTGGCTGTACTGGTCAAGTCCAGGGGAGGGTCATCGGCTTCCAGTATGGCCGACCCGATTGAGGCAGGATCGAACGCAAGGAGCTCCGAAAGATCCAGATTCTGGAGGAAAAGAGGGTGAGCAAGGCACTATGGAAAAAGGTCGAAGTAATTAAAAAAAAGAATAAGGCATACCTATCCCGAGAGAGAGGTGGCGATAGCAGATGAAGAAACGATCGGCTCCTGAGGGCGCATCCCTTCCGAAGGTTGAACAATGACGGTAGAGGCCAGAGGAGCCACGTCTCCAGAAGAAGGAGCAACAGCCGATGAGATAGCGGTCAGCTCTGCTGGAGCAACAGCTGATGAGATAGCGGTCGGCTCTGCTGGATGAGTCTCTCGCGCAGGGAGGTCGGTAGTGGCTGAGGTGGTGGATGGCCCTTCCAGAGAGGGGCTAACAAGTGATGCAGTCACGACCAGCTCCTACGAACCTGGTGAAGCAGCCGGGACGTCAACCGATGCAGAAGGACCCTCCAGGACCGTCGCATCAGGATCACGAAGAGTGATCAGGGCTCTGATGGGCACGTCCACGTCCTCCGATACCTCCAAAGCTGAGCCCTGCTGGCGTGGGGGTTCTTCCCCACTAGAGACATCCACAACGACAGGCTGCAGGGGGAAAGAGTGCAATTAGAGAAGACAGCCATGAACAGAAAGCCGATCATATAAGAAGGGGAAGGTGATCCAAACCTGATGAGCGACTGGAACTTCTGGGTTGGGGGAAGGTGGTGCAGCTTCCTTCTAGACCTTCTTGACAAGGACTTTCCTCGTCTTAGCATGAGCTCGGGGGCAACAGCTTCAGAAGATCGCTTCCGCTTGGGAGTCAGCTTGGCAGTGCTCGGCTGGATCTGCATTATGCTCTTCGAAGAAGGAGGTGCATTTTTGCCGAAGAGAACCACAGGGGCAATTGGCAAGAAACAGAAGGGCGACCCATCATCATTTATCGGCTCTGGGCCATCTTCTTGCTGCAAAAATGAAGAGTAAAATCAGAAAGGGGTCAATAAAAGTCAAAAAAGAAACGTTAGTTAAGCGGCAATACCTCTCCGATAGGAATTTCGTATTCAGAGTGAATCTGCTACAGCATCGGACCCAGGGCTCTTCGAAAAACGTGAGTCTTCCACATCGACCACCACCCCTCAAAATCAACAGCTGAAGAAGTGAAGACAAGATTGGCAGGGACAGATAGGGGAAGGTCTGAAAAAAGACTGAAACACCTTTGGGTGGTTACAGCATCAGGGAGATCCACTCTATTTGATGTCAGGAAGTGAAGAAGGAAATGAGGTGGTACTTGTCCAAGACCAAGCTGCCGAGCTGCTACGACCGGCTGGTAAAACTCGTACCCTGGCTTTATAATCCGATTGGAAGTACTCATGCCAACCGGAAGAAGACAGGGCCAGACCATAATGGAGTACAGATGCCTGGTGTCAGCATCATAGGCGAAATCAGCTAGCCGGAACATGGCTTGGTTCTCAAAGAGTTCAGAATCAATATATGGGAGAAAGTTTGGGCTGTCTAGGCCTCGGCAAAAGATCTTGAACCAACGTAAGGCGTCTGGAGGGATCAATTTCCCGCTCGGAAGACTGTACAGAGCCTGCCCGAAGCTAGTGCACCTAATCTGCCTCCCACTCAGGTCAGGGAAAGAATTGCCGACTAGAGAAGGGAAATTGGGGATGAAGCTCTGGAAGTAAAGATGAGCCCATAACTGGATGAACCACCACGGACCATCAGTTCTGAGTTTCTTCTGTGAAAGAAGGCTCGAAGTCATCAGATGAAGGTATCTGTAAATTTCCCCAAGGAATAATTTACCAAGGCCAACAGGATGACCCTTGGCCAGCTCGTAAGCCAGAGGGAGGTAATTCTTGATGGGAGCAAGGGAAGGGCCACAGAAGAGGAAGTGTCCAAGCCACAAATTTAGAAAGGCCATGTGCTCTTTCTCCGATACAGGACCCTTGCTTTTCTGGTGTTGGTTCAAGTATGTACTCCAGTTAGTACATTCTGCTTTGGAAGACAGTTTGAAGGGGACTACAGAGAGCCTATAAGCAGAGGGGCAAGCTGATGATATGTCTAAGCCAGTGATCATCATAACATCCAGGAGCGTTGGTGTCATCGGACCATGCCCAAAAAGAAAACAATTCAAGGCATCGGACCAGAAGTAGCCGATGGTCTTCAGAAGGTTCTCGTCTTTTTCAAGAGGAGAAAGGGATAGAGACAGAGCATCGGCTATCCCGATGGATTCCCATAGGGGCTGGTAGGCGTCCGCCATTCTGTTATACCAAACTATCCAACCTTCAGGAGGATTTGGCCAAGCGCGGAGGCTATCTGACCAAGACTCTAGATCTATGTCCTGACTCACGAAAGGGATCCGATTGGCTTCGGATGAAATCAGATCTATGGGCTTCTCGTAAGAACGAGGCCCGAGGCAGAAAGAATTGGGGGAAGAAGGGTGCGGTAAGAAGATATCGGAAGCTTGAAAAAACCCCAAGAAAACAAGATTGCTGAAGGGGGAGTCATTTAACTACGCAGTAAATTTTACGGTTACTGCATTAAATTAACGGGGGTTGAAGTTTACCTTCAGACCGAAGACGGCGGTAGCGGTGTTTGAAGATTCCGCCATCGGAAGCCTCAAATCAAGAACTTAGAGAATGGATCTAGGGTTGGCGGTGCAGGATCGAGTGTGCATCTCAGTTCAAAGAAGGATTTTTGCGGCTAGGGTTTATGAGCAAAAGAAGTTTGGGAGTTAACCTAGATCCTAGAATCTCCAGAGATCTGTTTTGGATTTGAGGTCCGGCAGAGGGTCAAGCAGATTGGAAGGTTATTTCGGATCCGGATTGGTATATTCTAAGGCCGATGCGTTGCCATCGGCTCTTGAGCAGATTGTTATGTGCAAGAAATTTACTGATGCAAAAGAGGATTCTACTCACAGCAAAGCAGCAAGTACAAAAGAAGAGCTAACTGCTCCTTGAAACAACCTAATGGTGGTGCTACAGCCTACCACCAGTACACGCCAGTGGTCTTGCGGCGCTTGGTCGGTGGAGCAACGCTAACACCACTATCATCGCTACTGTTGTCACCGCTGTCATCATTCCCGCTGCTGTTGCTGGTGAAGCCGTCATCGTCTTCGACTTCTCCGGTGTCGTCGGAAGCTTCGTCCGATGACCTGCCAAAGAGGAAGTTGCCTGCCATCGGATCTTCCTCGGAGGAGAAGGAATCGACTCTTTCTTCCGAGGGGGAGAAGTCTTCCTCCCAAGTTGTATCATCTTTGTCTTCCTCCAGCTCGGCTCCGAAGAGGAGTGCGAGATCCTCACCATCAGTCAGGGATTCATCATCCTCTGACTGGGAATGGAAGTCCCATTCCTCCGCATCCCAATGTAGGGGGCACGAACTTCATAAGCAGCTATTGGATCGTATTCTGGAGTAGGTTCTCAGGAAGATTCAGATTCAAAAGAAATGATGGAGGAGGCAGAAGAAGAAGCCATGGCAAAAGAAAAGAAGGAGCGCAATTGTTAATGGCTGTGAGAGAAAGATGATTGGGGAAGATGCCGGGGGTAAGTTTATAAAGGTAAACAGAGAGGTGAAGTGAATCGGCACCGTGATGGTTCCCTAGGAGACTGATACAGAGCAGTCACATCCATTGGAAGTTGAAGGGGCGCGACTGTACGGGCTGGAAGCCAAAGGGTCGAGGCGATTTTAAATGGTTGATTTCGGAATTACCATTGCCGAAACCAGGGGGGCATGTGTTATTGCCATAATCTGACCGAGCTAGAAGTGGGCCATGGAGCAAGATGGGCCTAGAAGACAGTTATGATAAGCTTGCGAATCGGACCCTGTGCGGGTGATTGGGGCCAGAAGGGCCGTGTAGATTTAGATATAGGTAGTTAAGATTCGTGTTGTGTTTTGGTTAGTGTTAGTTAAGAAGGACGAGTCTACGGACTATAAATATGTACCATGAATAAACAAGAAACAGAATCATTCATCAACAACTCTCGGCGCATCGCCTCCCCTGTTCTAGAGTTTTCATCGGGTAAGTGCCATGCGGCTCCGATCACGCTTCGCGTGATCGGGGTAGCATTACCCTTGCTCGTTTGTTTATGTGTTGCTCGTTCTGAAGCCTTGTAGATGGCGAGTAGCATTAGTTATCTTAGCATGCATAGAGTAATGTTGACCTCTTTATATCCCAATCATGCTTTGTTCGTTGCTCTCGTGTGCTTGGTAATCGTCGTGTTCGATCACGGATATGATGGTTGCATCTTGCTTTGTCTTTATCAGTAGATCCGATCTGTTATGGCTAGTTTCTATTTATTTGGAGATTTAGTTCAATATGTGCATGATTAGGCCTTGCAAACGAGTTGAAAGTTCTGGCAGTATGTTTTAGTATCGGGTCGTAGCTTGAATAGAGGTTTCTCTAGTAATCGGCTTTTCGGCCGTTTTTAGGATCTCTGTTTAGGTCCTCTGTTCCAATGCTGTTGCCTATTTGTTAGGCTCAATCACGTGTAGGATGTTCCGATCGTGCAAGTGAGGGCTTAGTTATCGTGGGTTGGATTAGATTGATATTTGTGAAGCAAGATTTATTTTGTCGATAAGCATATATATATATATATATATTGCCTGTTCCAAAGATCCGATCCGGTATTGATGCAATCGGCTCTCCATAGCCGATACCGGGGAGGAAGTGATGAGCCGATCACGGCTCGGACTAACTTTTACACGTGTCTGCGCATACAGGAATTTGATACGTCACACCTTCCTGATCAGGTGCAGGATCAGGTGGCACGCCTAGCGACTTCAAGCCAGGGTGCGCGCCGGATTACTGGGCCGTTGACCGAGGGACCGGGGCCCACCAGCCGTCCTAGAAGCCTCCCGGCTCCTCGTGTTGCCTGTCACTGCTCGCCGGCGGGTTTTGACCGACAACATAAGCACAATCCTTAACGAAACCAACGTAGTTTTGCAAAATACTTTGTTGGTTTAATTTTATACTAAAAGACATTTTTAAAGATAATTATATCTCCTGGGTACACTTGTTTGCTCTGATACCAGCTGTGGCAGAACCAACCTGAATTACACCGGCTCAAGTACGCAAGTCCTCTCTTTCGAGGGCTCTAACGTGCTTCAAACGGTGTAACCTCTTTGGCCTATCAGGTAACGTCCCGATAAACCACCGAAAGCAGGATCCAACAAGGTACCTCGCACGAAGGCGAGTCCAGAGATACAATCATCATCATATTTTACATCTCAAGCACTTATATTACAAGAGTTTATAGAATAGCATAAGTTTTAGTCTGATAAAAGTTATTACAAACTAGATTAAACTTCAAGTTCACAACAGCGGAATTCAAAGTACGATAACTATACACGTTGCCAGTATGGACATCATGCTAAGCCATAGCATGACCTCACTCGTTATGGTCGGTGTTGGTCGGGGACGGGTCCCACTCCACAGACCAACCATCAGGCTAAGCATAGGGCCAAGGTGTGACACTCAGGTAATTAGTTGGGTTATACCTTAGATTTTAAGCATGTTGTATGTTCAAAGTTTGGCAAAAATATACTTTATGTAAGCAATACTATAAAAGAAAAGATGTTTATGTAATTAAAGGTCCTTTTATGCAAAATGGATGGGGAATGAGGGAAAAGTTTAAAAGCATAAGGGTTATTTTGCAAAAAGTAGTATCTGTGGTCAAATTGTAAAAATATATGTGAAATTACCATAGGATGTATGCGCAAAAGTAATTTTACTTAGGGATTTACATAAAACATGAAATTATTACTAAGTTCATTTTAACTCAAAAACTATTGCTCAATTGCAGATGAACCTTAAAGAGAAGTTGTAGGGTTTGAAAAACCATGCATTTTTGATTTTTGGACCATCTTCATTTGAGCATTGGTTTAAAAGTTACAAGCCCTTTTCAGTAAGGTCCCTATCTTTCTCTGAAATCACAGATCAGTCCAAATGTCAGTTCACCCCTTCTTCCTCCCTGTGTTCTGCCCCCCCCTGCTCTGCTTTCTCTGTTCCTCTGTCGCCGGAGTTATGGGCCGCACTGGCTCACCGCCGGCCATCTCCCCTGCCCTCCCCCATCCACGCGTCACCCTCTGCTCGGCCACCGCTCTACCCCTTCCTTTGCTGGCGCCTTGACCCCGCGCCACGGTGTCTGCGGCGCTGCCGCACCGCCGCCGGCGCCTTTCCTGCCGCCGCCGCAAAACCCGCGGCAGACCTTATCCCCTCCCCTTCTCTTCTGCCCTATGCCGCTAGTGAACCGCCACCACCCCGTTTGGTTATAAAAGGGCCGCCCGGAGCACCTCGCGCGCGTACAGAGCCGCCATTTCTCCATTGCCGCCGCCGTGAAGCTCGGGTTCCCGTGGAACTCCCTCTTCCGTTCCTCTCCTTCCCAAATTGACCACGCCGTGAGCTTCCCCGTGCCCTACAGAGCCTCCCCAGCCAGCCCTCTTCCACCCCCGCCCACCGGAAGCACCCCGCCGCCGTGCGCCTCCGGCCGCCGGTCCTGTCCTCCGCGGGCAGCTTTCCTCCGACCGCCTTGAGCCCCCCCGAGACCTCCCACAGGTAGCCCGAGGCCCCCTTATGCTCTCCCACTCTTTTCCCCTCGCCGCCGGCGACTCCCACGGCCGGGATTTGGCCGGCCCCGAGCTCCTCCCCCGCCGGCCATGGCTGTGGACCCAATTGCACTGATTGCTTTCTTTCCAAGGGGTTTTGTGTAAAACCTAGGGACTAGTCTGTAATAGAAGTATCTGTTATTTCATGTGAGAGCATTTCCTGTCTTGTGAAATTCGTAGTAATTCATAGAAAAATCTAAAAATAGCAAAACCAGTTTTGTTAGAAAATAGATTTCAAACTCTATGACTTTTGTTAATAGAGATTAGTTTGAAACAAAATATTTCTACCTGTATTTTTAAATCTAAGATTGAGGGGTAATATACACTTAACCTTGTCATTTCATGCTTGTTGCATGTGAAGTTTGGCAAGAGTGTTTTGTAAGCTCTAGATAACTTTGTGCAAAAGTTCAAACTCAAATTGGGATTAAAATTTACTTTTTTCAATTGGAACCTCCAAATTTAAAATATTAACTAAACCTATTGTGTAACCTTTTGTAATTAAAATCTATTGTCTTTCTTTAATGTGATATTATTTAATGTTTAATGTATGATTAAATCTCCAAAACCTATGATCTTTTATTTAAAAGTTTTGAATTTATTTTGATTCATTTCAAATTCAAATTTAAATGTTTAGTACTTATTTGCAACAAACTCAGCAATGTCTTTGTAATTTCTTTATAAATAGTGCTTCAAACCTAAACTTCTTTATTTTGTGCTAATTGGGTGAGTTATAATATTTAAAACGTGAAATTCCAAATTTAAATTTCACCTTATTCACTTTATTGCATCTCATATAGAATCAACGGTACTCGACGACGGGGATTACGAACTGGTCTTAGGACAAGACCAAGGTTTTTCAGAAGATCCAGCACAAGCCGTCGAGGGACTAACTGAAGTTCCGAACCCGAGTTCGGAAATCTCTGACTCTCCTGCCCCTACCCCTGCTCCCGAAGGCAAGCCCCGGACATATCCCATTATTTTATTTACACTGCAATCTATGCTTATCTATATTATATCCTGCATTAAGTCTAGGAGTTGAAGTGAAACCCTAGACGCATGAATCCTAGGAATCCAATGTAATGCTCCCGAGTCCTTATCGGATAGTTGCTCCGCTAATAGGACCGGTAGAAGTCGGGTGATTTCCTGTCACTCGCGCGATATAGGAGTTGCATGTTTACATTTCTGCAACCACTATAAGGATGACGGACAGGGTCATGTGTTGTGTCATGACCTGGAAGTTTACCCTGTCTGTTTTGATGAAAAGTTTTAAGGCCGAAATGTTTGGTAGTGGTGGCTAAGTTTTTGAAAGTACTAGCCACATGCCGCGAAATATGGTAAGCGGTAAGCCTAGTAACCAATCGGCCCGGCAAGTGGACATACCTCCCACCACTCGATTTTACGTTATGTATACACGCACCGACGTGCGGGAGTACGTTCTGCAAGGCAGACAGGAATACGGTTTTTGTAGTCGCGCTACAGACGTATGTCCTGTACACATTGGGTGTGCGTACGGTCCTGCAGTCGCTTGTGGTGGACCTGATCCACGACCCGGAATGAAAGGCAAACGGTTGCTTCGGAATGATCGTTGGATCTTCCAAGCGTGTGTGTTAGGTTTACCTTGCAAGGTTAAATTCGATTCGAATCGTCCGCCTCTCACGAGGATTGAGACTGCTTATCCCTTCTGCCACATTGAGTAAGAAATGGAACTAAGGATAGATAATCTTGTTGAATGATAATCACTACCTTGCTTGCTTAGTATAGGTGCTAATCTAGAATAAATACTCAACTAGAAAATGAGAGCTAAAACTTGAAAATAGTTCATACTCTTTGTTACTTTTCAGCTGAAAATAAACCCAGAGCCTTTACAATGCCTTCATGAGTCTAGTTATGGGCTAAGTATACCCAATCCCGGGTAAGCCTTGCTGAGTATTAGAATACTCAGCCTTGCCAATGTTTGTTTCAGGTATGACCTACGAGAACCCCACGGACAACCTTGGGTGGCCAACGTCCGTTCCGTTTGGCTGGTCCGTGGAGTGGGACCCGTCCCCAGCCGGCACTGACCCTCCGGAGTGACACCAGGCCCTGGGCTAAGCTTGGCGTCCGTCTTCGCAACGTGTGTAGTCGCGTAAAACTTTTTCTTCCGCTGTGCGTTTAGACAAGCTGTTATGCTTGTCAGTTGAACATGGTTATGTATAAGTTTACTTATCTTTGAAACTCGGTTGTAATAATGCTGTATGGTTGTAAATTAAAAGTTGATGAGCTATTCTGTGATGTGAACTCGCCTTCGTGCGAGATAAACCTGCTTCGATCCTGCTGAACCGTGGTTGAATCGGGCGGAGACCCGACAGACCAAAGGATTGTTCCGTTTGAAGTGCGTTAAGCCGATTGCAGTTGTACGGCGATCAATAGCGCACTTGAGCCGGAATAATTCGACCGGTTCTGCCACAGCTGGTATCAGAGCTGTAGGTTTATCTTTACATCTAGAATAGCTCTTAAAAGGTGTTTTCTGGATAACAGTTTGCCAACAAATGAGTTTACAAAATACGTTGGATCCGTTAAGGTTGTGCTTAGAACGTAAAGCCCTAAGGGTTTATATGGGAAAGTATCAGGTGGCTAATGGTATCTATATATGTATAGATAGTTCTAACTTGCAGCACTAATTTCCGTCAAAACTTAAATTCCTGCACAACCCAACTTTACTTCCTGTAACGACATCTACGAACGGAGGTAAGAAGGTAAGGATCCTCAGCCAACTGAGGGAGCTTGGCCTTCCCGTCGGTGATGCGAACCGAACGCTGTTTCTCAAGCAGTGGCCTACTTGAGATGCTGCCAATATACCAACTTAGGTTGATTATATTGGGAGTATATGGTTCGGCGCAGGGTATGGCGATCGCTGTTCATACCCCCGCATATTGCGGTACCCCCGTGAATACGTTGTTTCGATAACGTATGTTAACGTTGTCTGTACGGCGGTAATTGTACAGATGCTGTTTCTATAGTGAACAGTAATGTTTGGGGACGCTTTCATGTCGTGCTGCCATGAAAGGTTCACGAGATATATATATCTGTGTTTTCTTCTGCAGGTACACTAACCACGTTCACGCTATTAGGACGCGTAGGGTTTACCGACTAGTTATATATAGTGAGAGACGTATGGTTATGCCACCGAAATTAACTACGTAAGTCCGAAAATATTCGGCAGTTGTTTTGGTTGTGAGGGCGAGTAGCGCGTGCATGCATCTTTTGCCAATAAAAGAAATTTTATACATTATGGACATGTTGTTTGTTTTTGGAATGGGGTAATGAAGAGTTAAGGATAGCTTTAAGTTGGGTATCTTATATGGGATCTTAGTTTTCCATCTGATTTCCAGCCTTTGCTGTTATCAAATTGGTTATCTTGATCTGTTTATCTTGTATTCTTCTAACAAGATAACAAGTTTTACCATTTGCATCCTGGTCGCAGATGGCAGCACCTTCCAATGTTTTCTGGGATCCGGAAGGGCATCTCCACACCAATGCTCTTCACTGGGAGGGTTTTCCCCGCTTGCTATGGGAATCTTTGCAGGCTTTCCATTATACAGAACCCCCTCAGTACGACGCTGTTGAACATGTGGAAGACGGAATCCATAGGGCCTATGTTAGGATGAGTATACCTCAGCATCCTTTCCGTTCACGATGGCAGCCTATTGAGATCAGTACGACGGGCTACAGAATTATGGACGCCATTGAAGCAGCAGCCCTAGAAGCCATTTATGCTTTTTGCAGTCAACACCCCGAGGAAGTTGTAGGACAACCTATAGGTTTGTTCGCCACAACAGATCCTAGTGAATTGGAGCAAGATTATGGTTGATAATGGATGTCTCCTTTATTTCAGATGGTTGGAGCTACTCGAGGAACCCCGGAAGGATTCCGGGCAGGACAACCTGGTAGTTCTCAGCAACCACCACCGCCACCTCCGAACTTGGCCGAGGTTATGGCCCGGCAAACCGAGCTTCTAAATCAACTTGTACAAGCTCAGATGGGCCATTTCCAGCAGCAACCTCGAGGCCGAGGAGAACCTCTATCGGCCACTTATCAAGACTTTCTCAGCACCCAACCTCCACTATTCCACAAGGCCGAGGAGCCTTTAGATGCGGATGCCTGGTTGCGGACCATTGAGTCCAAGTTCGCCTTATTGTCCGCTCCATGTTCAGAGGAGAACAAAGTGCTCTTCGCCGCCCAGCAACTTCGAGGCCATGCACGTCTTTGGTGGGACCAGTTTCATGCAATGCAACCCGCCGAACACGTGGTCATTTGGGATGAGTTTCGGACTGCATTCCGCGCACATCATATACCAGCAGGACTCATTGAGCGGAAGCTCAATGAATTTCTAAGCCTGACCCAAGGTACCCGTACGGTTACACAGTATGCACAGGTTTTCAATCACCTGTGCCAGTATGCGGGATCACATGCGGACACTGATGCCCGCAAATGTGATCGTTTCCGTCGAGGCCTAAACACCAAGCTCAAAGAATGGTTGAATTTAGTGAAGGCCAACGATTTCAATGAGTTGGTCAACATGGCCATTACTCAGGAAGATTGCATCGCCGCCCATAGAGCGGAAAAGAAACGAAAAGCACCCACAGGGCCTGCAACTCCACAGTCGCCGCGATATCGGTTGGTCCCGAGTAATGCCCCTCGAGCTCTGCCTCGAGGCAATATCTCAGGCAGATGGGTAGCCCGCCCTCCCCAGCAAGCACAATTCAATCGACCACCCCTGCCACAAAATCAGCAACAACCTCAACAAGGTCTGCGGCCGAGCTTTCCGCCAGCTACTCCAGGAAACAACAATAATCGTTGTTTCAATTGCGGAAGCCCGTCCCACTTCATTAGGGATTGCCCTCAACCTAGGAAATCATTCCAAGGGCAAACATCTGGTCCAAACTACAAGGGCAAGGGTAAGAAACAAGTGGTGCAGGTCCGACAAGGGAGGGTGAATCTCACTACACTCTCCGAACTCCCTGAAGGGGCACCGATAATGACGGGTACATTTTCTATTAACCATCATCCTGTTATTGTTCTTTTTGATTCCGGTGCTACCCATAGTTTTATCAGTAAAGAATGTGGAAGTAAAGTAGGATTGGATATGTACCCTACTAAAGAAGATTATAAGATAATCACTCCTGGTGGGAAAACCCTATCAAATCAAATCTGTATGAAAGTACCACTTCTATTGGGTAGTCAGGTAATAAAAGCAGATTTACTTCTGTTAGACCTAAAGGGAATGGATGTCCTTTTAGGAATGAACTGGATGGCACAGCACCATGTGTCTTTGGATATCTCTTCTCGCACTGTGGAGATAGATTCACTCGAACACGAACCTACCATCCTCTATCTTCCACAACCAAAATCATTTAACTCTTGCACCTATGCTGCATCTAAGGCCAAACTTGAGGATATTCCAGTCGTTTGTGAATATCCAGATGTTTTTCCAGACGATTTGCCTGGAATGCCTCCAGACAGAGATATCGAGTTTATCATAAAACTCCAACCTGGTACAGCCCCTATCTCTAAGAGACCCTACCGAATGCCTCCTAATGAATTAGCCGAGTTAAAAACCCAACTCCAAGATCTTTTAGACAAAGGCTTTATTCGTCCCAGTGCATCACCATGGGGTTGTCCAGCTCTATTTGTGAAAAAGAAAGACAACAGCTTAAGGCTGTGTGTTGATTATCGTCCTCTCAATGCGGTGACTATCAAAAATAAGTACCCTTTACCCCGCATTGATATCCTCTTTGATCAACTAGCCGGAGCTAAGGTGTTTTCTAAAATAGATCTTCGTTCCGGCTACCACCAAATTAAGATTCGGCCTAGTGATATTCCAAAAACAGCCTTCTCCACTCGGTATGGTCTATACGAGTATCTCGTCATGTCGTTCGGTCTCACTAATGCCCCAGCCTATTTCATGTACCTCATGAATTCTGTCTTCATGCAAGAACTCGACAAGTTTGTCGTAGTCTTTATTGATGACATCTTGATCTATTCTAAAACTCCAGAAGATCATACTAAGCATCTCCATGTCATCCTTCAGCGATTAAGAGACCACCACCTGTATGCCAAATTCTCTAAATGTGAATTTTGGCTAGATACAGTCAAATTCCTAGGCCATACCATTTCTGGTGACGGAATATCCGTCGATCCCAGTAAAGTACAAGAAGTGATGGACTGGAAACCTCCGACCTCCGTCCATCAAATTCGTAGTTTTCTCGGTCTAGCTGGCTATTATCGCCGTTTTATTCCTGACTTTTCCAGAATAGCCAAACCTATAACCGAACTACTAAAGAAAGGTGTGAAATTCTCCTGGGATCAAAAATGCGAAGATGCATTTCATACCCTTAGAAATCATCTTACGACTGCACCAGTCTTAGCTCAACCAGATGTCTCAAAACCTTTTGACATCTATTGTGATGCATCAGGAACTGGACTTGGTTGTGTACTTATGCAAGACAACCGAGTCATTGCGTATGCATCATGAGCACTTAGGGTTCATGAACAAAACTACCCTACTCATGATCTCGAACTTGCAGCGGTTATTCATGCCCTAAAGATCTGGAGACACCATCTAATGGGTACGAAATGCCACATCTATACTGATCATAAAAGCCTCAAGTACATCTTTACTCAGGCAGATTTGAATATGAGGCAAAGACGCTGGCTAGAACTAATCAAAGATTATGATTTAGAAGTACACTATCATCCCGGCAAAGCTAACGTTGTTGCCGACGCCCTCAGTCGCAAGGCACATTGCTCCTGCTTGTCCGTTGAAGCGTTCAACGAGACCCTCTGTTGGGAAATGAGAAAGCTCAATCTAGAGATCATTTCCCAAGGTGACTTAAACCATCTTTCGGTTAAAGCCACACTTAGAGATAGTATTGTTCTAGCACAACAGCGTAATGAAGGGGTCAAAATCATTAAACAAAAGTTAATCCAAGGTGAAGGAAAGTACAAATGCTTCCGAGTAGATCCTGAAGGAGTTTTATGGTTCAACGAACGTATTGTTGTACCCAAAGACCATAAGCTCCGCAGGCAAATAATGGACGAGGCCCACTTGTCCAAATTCTCTATGCATCCTGGCAGTACGAAGATGTATCAGGATCTGAAACAGAACTTTTGGTGGACCCGTATGAGGCGAGAAATTGCCAAATATGTGTCAGAATGTGATATCTGTCAAAGAGTCAAAGCCAGTCATTTGAAGACTGCTGGTATCCTTCAACCTCTACCCATTCCCTCGTGGAAGTGGGAGGATATCAGTATGGACTTTATTGTGGGCTTGCCCAACACTTCTCGGAGGCATGACTCTATTTGGGTAATCGTTGATCGATTAACCAAGACTGCACATTTCCTTTCCGTGCATACCACATATAATGCCAAAAGGTATGCCGAGATTTATCTAGATCAGATTATTCGACTCCATGGAGTACCTAAAACGATCATTTCAGATCGTGGAGCACAATTTATCGCTAGGTTCTGGGAGCAACTTCATGAGGCTCTTGGGACTAAATTAATTCGAAGCTCTGCCTACCATCCTCAGACAGATGGGCAAACTGAGCGAATAAACCAAATTCTGGAAGATATGCTCAGAGCTTGTGTACTCCAATTTGACAAAAATTGGGATAAGTACTTGTCGCTAGCAGAATTCTCTTATAATAATAGCTATCAGACAAGTATTAAAATGGCTCCCTTTGAAGCATTATACGGTCGCCGATGCCGAACTCCTTTGAGTTGGTCACAAACCGGCGAGCGTAAAATTTTTGGACCCGATCTAGTTGTAGAAGCAGAGGATAAAGTCAAGCTTATCCAGGACAATCTAAAGGCCGCCCAATCTCGACAGAAAAGCTACGCTGATATACGAAGAAGACCATTACAGTTTTATGTCGGAGACTTCGTATATCTTCGAGTATCTCCCATCCGAGGTGTTCAAAGATTCGGTGTAAAGGGGAAACTTGCTCCTCGATACATCGGACCCTTTGAAATCCTTGAAATTTGTGGACCTGTAGCTTATCGTCTCCAACTTCCTTCTCAATTAGCGGCCATCCATAACATCTTTCATGTATCCCAACTCAGAAAGTGTATTAAAATCCCCACCGAGATCATCGATTCTCAAGCTATCGAAATCGAACCAGATCTGACCTATACAGAACCTCCCATCAGAATTCTCGACACGAAAGAAAGAAGTACCAGAAGAAAGACCACCAAAATGTACAAGATTCAATGGAACCATCATACAGAGGAAGAGGCAACGTGGGAAACCGAATCTTATCTTCAACACAACTTTCCCGATTTCTTCCAAATCAATCTTCGAGCTTGATCTTTCTATCTCATCCTGCTTCAGAATCTCGGGACGAGATTCTTTTTAGGGGGGAAGGCTGTGACACTCAGGTAATTAGTTGGGTTATACCTTAGATTTTAAGCATGTTGTATGTTCAAAGTTTGGCAAAAATATACTTTATGTAAGCAATACTATAAAAGAAAAGATGTTTATGTAATTAAAGGTCCTTTTATGCAAAATGGATGGGGAATGAGGGAAAAGTTTAAAAGCATAAGGGTTATTTTGCAAAAAGTAGTATCTGTGGTCAAATTGTAAAAATATATGTGAAATTACCATAGGATGTATGCGCAAAAGTAATTTTACTTAGGGATTTACATAAAACATGAAATTATTACTAAGTTCATTTTAACTCAAAAACTATTGCTCAATTGCAGATGAACCTTAAAGAGAAGTTGTAGGGTTTGAAAAACCATGCATTTTTGATTTTTGGACCATCTTCATTTGAGCATTGGTTTAAAAGTTACAAGCCCTTTTCAGTAAGGTCCCTATCTTTCTCTGAAATCACAGATCAGTCCAAATGTCAGTTCACCCCTTCTTCCTCCCTGTGTTCTGCCCCCCCCCTGCTCTGCTTTCTCTGTTCCTCTGTCGCCGGAGTTATGGGCCGCACTGGCTCACCGCCGGCCATCTCCCCTGCCCTCCCCCATCCACGCGTCACCCTCTGCTCGGCCACCGCTCTACCCCTTCCTTTGCTGGCGCCTTGACCCCGCGCCACGGTGTCTGCGGCGCTGCCGCACCGCCGCCGGCGCCTTTCCTGCCGCCGCCGCAAAACCCCGCGGCAGACCTTATCCCCTCCCCTTCTCTTCTGCCCTACGCCGCTAGTGAACCGCCACCACCCCGTTTGGTTATAAAAGGGCCGCCCGGAGCACCTCGCGCGCGTACAGAGCCGCCATTTCTCCATTGCCGCCGCCGTGAAGCTCGGGTTCCCGTGGAACTCCCTCTTCCGTTCCTCTCCTTCCCAAATTGACCACGCCGTGAGCTTCCCCATGCCCTACAGAGCCTCCCCAGCCAGCCCTCTTCCACCCCCGCCCACCGGAAGCACCCCGCCGCCGTGCGCCTCCGGCCGCCGGTCCTGTCCTCCGCGGGCAGCTTTCCTCCGACCGCCTTGAGCCCCCCCGAGACCTCCCACAGGTAGCCCGAGGCCCCCTATGCTCTCCCACTCTTTTCCCCTCGCCGCCGGCGACTCCCACGGCCGGGATTTGGCCGGCCCCGAGCTCCTCCCCCGCCGGCCATGGCTGTGGACCCAATTGCACTGATTGCTTTCTTTCCAAGGGGTTTTGTGTAAAACCTAGGGACTAGTCTGTAATAGAAGTATCTGTTATTTCATGTGAGAGCATTTCCTGTCTTGTGAAATTCGTAGTAATTCATAGAAAAATCTAAAAATAGCAAAACCAGTTTTGTTAGAAAATAGATTTCAAACTCTATGACTTTTGTTAATAGAGATTAGTTTGAAACAAAATATTTCTACCTGTATTTTTAAATCTAAGATTGAGGGGTAATATACACTTAACCTTGTCATTTCATGCTTGTTGCATGTGAAGTTTGGCAAGAGTGTTTTGTAAGCTCTAGATAACTTTGTGCAAAAGTTCAAACTCAAATTGGGATTAAAATTTACTTTTTTCAATTGGAACCTCCAAATTTAAAATATTAACTAAACCTATTGTGTAACCTTTTGTAATTAAAATCTATTGTCTTTCTTTAATGTGATATTATTTAATGTTTAATGTATGATTAAATCTCCAAAACCTATGATCTTTTATTTAAAAGTTTTGAATTTATTTTGATTCATTTCAAATTCAAATTTAAATGTTTAGTACTTATTTGCAACAAACTCAGCAATGTCTTTGTAATTTCTTTATAAATAGTGCTTCAAACCTAAACTTCTTTATTTTGTGCTAATTGGGTGAGTTATAATATTTGAAACGTGAAATTCCAAATTTAAATTTCACCTTATTCACTTTATTGCATCTCATATAGAATCAACGGTACTCGACGACGGGGATTACGAACTGGTCTTAGGACAAGACCAAGGTTTTTCAGAAGATCCAGCACAAGCCGTCGAGGGACTAACTGAAGTTCCGAACCCGAGTTCGGAAATCTCTGACTCTCCTGCCCCTACCCCTGCTCCCGAAGGCAAGCCCCGGACATATCCCATTATTTTATTTACACTGCAATCTATGCTTATCTATATTATATCCTGCATTAAGTCTAGGAGTTGAAGTGAAACCCTAGACGCATGAATCCTAGGAATCCAATGTAATGCTCCCGAGTCCTTATCGGATAGTTGCTCCGCTAATAGGACCGGTAGAAGTCGGGTGATTTCCTGTCACTCGCGCGATATAGGAGTTGCATGTTTACATTTCTGCAACCACTATAAGGATGACGGACAGGGTCATGTGTTGTGTCATGACCTGGAAGTTTACCCTGTCTGTTTTGATGAAAAGTTTTAAGGCCGAAATGTTTGGTAGTGGTGGCTAAGTTTTTGAAAGTACTAGCCACATGCCGCGAAATATGGTAAGCGGTAAGCCTAGTAACCAATCGGCCCGGCAAGTGGACATACCTCCCACCACTCGATTTTACGTTATGTATACACGCACCGACGTGCGGGAGTACGTTCTGCAAGGCAGACAGGAATACGGTTTTTGTAGTCGCGCTACAGACGTATGTCCTGTACACATTGGGTGTGCGTACGGTCCTGCAGTCGCTTGTGGTGGACCTGATCCACGACCCGGAATGAAAGGCAAACGGTTGCTTCGGAATGATCGTTGGATCTTCCAAGCGTGTGTGTTAGGTTTACCTTGCAAGGTTAAATTCGATTCGAATCGTCCGCCTCTCACGAGGATTGAGACTGCTTATCCCTTCTGCCACATTGAGTAAGAAATGGAACTAAGGATAGATAATCTTGTTGAATGATAATCACTACCTTGCTTGCTTAGTATAGGTGCTAATCTAGAATAAATACTCAACTAGAAAATGAGAGCTAAAACTTGAAAATAGTTCATACTCTTTGTTACTTTTCAGCTGAAAATAAACCCAGAGCCTTTACAATGCCTTCATGAGTCTAGTTATGGGCTAAGTATACCCAATCCCGGGTAAGCCTTGCTGAGTATTAGAATACTCAGCCTTGCCAATGTTTGTTTCAGGTATGACCTACGAGAACCCCACGGACAACCTTGGGTGGCCAACGTCCGTTCCGTTTGGCTGGTCCGTGGAGTGGGACCCGTCCCCGGCCGGCACTGACCCTCCGGAGTGACACCAGGCCCTGGGCTAAGCTTGGCGTCCGTCTTCGCAACGTGTGTAGTCGCGTAAAACTTTTTCTTCCGCTGTGAGTTTAGACAAGCTGTTATGCTTGTCAGTTGAACATGGTTATGTATAAGTTTACTTATCTTTGAAACTCGGTTGTAATAATGCTGTATGGTTGTAAATTAAAAGTTGATGAGCTATTCTGTGATGTGAACTCGCCTTCGTGCGAGATAAACCTGCTTCGATCCTGCTGAACCGTGGTTGAATCGGGCGGAGACCCGACAGACCAAAGGATTGTTCCGTTTGAAGTGCGTTAAGCCGATTGCAGTTGTACGGCGATCAATAGCGCACTTGAGCCGGAATAATTCGACCGGTTCTGCCACACAAGGCATGGGAAGAGTAGGGTCTTCAGAGACATTACCTGAAATAAAATCATATGGCAAGGATGAGTACTCTAATACTCAGCAAGGCTTACCCGGTATTGGGTATACTTAGCCCATAACGAGACCATGAAGGCTTTAATAGGGTTTTGGGTTTTGTTTCAGCTGAAAAGCAACAAAGAGTAGGTCCTTACTTTCATATTTTAGCTTTCAGATTCTAATTCCTTTAACCATTCTAAGTAAGCACCTGTAACTACTCAAGCAAGGTAGAATCTTTTTAAACATACACCAGTATTACTTATCATCAACATTACTCTTGTTACTCTATGTGGCAAAAGAGTTAAGCAATCTCAATCTTCGTGAGAAACGGACGATTCTGAATCGAATTTCAACCCTTGCAAGGTAAACCTAACTCACACGCTTAGAACACCAATAGGTCGTTCCGAAGCAACCGTTTGCCTTTCATTCCGGGTCGTGGAACAATGCCACCACAAGCAACTGTAGGACCATACGCACATCCAATGTGCAGGATATACGTCTGTAGCGCGACTATATGACCGTATTCCCGTCTGCTCTGCAGAACGTACTCCCATAGTCGGTGCGTGTAAACATAAAAAAAAATAAAAGTCGAGTGGTGGGAGACGAGTCCACTTGCCGGGCCGATTGGCAACTAGGCTTACCGCTTACCATATTTCGCGGCATGTGGCTAGTACTTTCAAACGCTTAACTGCCACTACCACACACTGCGACCTTAACCAAATTCATCAACACAGATGGGGTACCCTTAGATACTACACATAACCCCGTCCGTCATCCTTATAGTGATTGCGGAATTGTAATCAATCAATTCCTATATCGCGCGAGTGACAGGAAATCACTCAACTTCTACCGGTCCTAATAGCATAGCACTAGTCGGACTTAGTTTCTAATATTCAGTATATTGGTTCCTAGGGAGATGCATCTACGGTTTCCAGACAACTCCTAAGAACTTAATGCACAAGTATATAAATATATAGAGGTAAATTGCAGTGTAAATAAGATACTGGGTTTATGTCTGGGGCTTGCCTTCACTGGCGGGGCTGGGGTCAGGAACGTTAATAAATTCTTCCGAACTCGGGTTCGGGGCTTCAGTTAATTTCCGACGATGTTCCCGGCGTCTTCAGAGACTTCTCTTTTGGATTCCGGAAAGATCTGATAATCACCGTCGGCAAGAGACGTCGAGTCTACATGTGATGAAAATGATGCAGTTAAGAAAATGCGTAGATTGTTATTCTACTTCACGATAAAGTTGCAATCCAATGAATATAACATTATATATTAGCAAACAACACAATTGCCCCTTACTGGACAGTCATTTATCGAGTATTAATTAAACCACTTAGTTACATTAAGTAACATGGGTGGCAACCTTAAACATTTAACTGACTGCATAAGGCAACATGTGTGATTATCTTAGATATTTAAATTAATTACACTTAACACCTTTATTTATTGGACTAGCCAATTATCTTTAATAACCCTAGGTTATTAATTAATATGGATCTACTTAACAAGTTTTATTTATTTTTAGTTGTTCTACACCTGATCATGGGTTGAGAATTTGGGAATGTATTACACTACTCAAGAACAATACTTCAAAATATTTTCTTAATTTTTCATGAAAAATAGCATAAATGAATTATCTTTGGGGAACAAGCAAAAATTCATAACTTGATGTATAGCCTACTAATAATCCTAACATTTTTACTATGGATTACATATGCAAAAAGGAAGTTATGATATAAATTGCAATTACAAATACTAATAGAAACATCCTTAATTAAAAATTTAAGCATTTCATCAACATATAACAAAAGTACTTGAAATCTAAGTAAATGAGCAGTAAAGAACTCGAGATTTTTACACCGAGCTATATATGGCACATACAATCTAAGTTCCAAATTTTAGCCACAACACATGCATATAACATGAGATACAAATAAAACATTCATTTCATAGAAATTAATTTACATCAAAAACTATACTCATACAGCTCAAACTTGCTATATAAAAGTAGTCGAATTTAACTTAAGGATTCCAACAAAACTGGTTTGGCATTTTTCTGAATTTTATACAATTTTCTACACATTTTTGAAGTTCACAGCTTTTGAATTTGGGGGGGCTCTGGAAATTTACAGGGACACCCTTAGAACTTTTGAAAACATTACAGGGATGCCCTTGGCTCGTCGTGGAAGAAGGGCAGGGAGGTTGCCGGCCAAAATCCGGTGAGGAAAATGGCGGGGGTTGGAAGAGAAGTGGTCAGCGAGCTTCAGAAGCTCAAGGCGCACCTGCTGGGGGCTTAGGAAAGGGGAGGGGATGGTCGGAGGGGGTATTCCCACGGCGGCCGAGGTGGCGGCCGGCGAGGGGGTTCCCGGCGAGGAGAAGGGCTAAGCTTGAGCTTGATAGCTGCAGGAGGATGAGGGGAAGCTATTGGAGTAGTTGAATTGGACGGAGCAGAGGCGGAGATAAGGGCTTGACGGCGGACAAGAGCTTACCAGCGAAGGGGAGAACGGTGGCAAGGTAGCTCCGGTGGAGGTCCGGCCACGGGGAGTGGTTTGGGAGCGTCAGTGGAGCAAGGGGAAACTTCCTAGGGGGTTGTGGTGGTGCGGGGAGGATTGGAGTGGGCTGCCCACGGGGAACAGGAGGGCGCCGGAGTTGGAGGAGATGGCGGCGGTGGTGCTCACGGTTTCGGGCAAGTAGAGAGCTGAAACGAGAATGGAATGGGAAGAGAGGGAGCTAGTGCTGCTCTTGAACCAGAAAAGAGGGGGCGAGCGTGCACGGGCAGTGCCACGGCGGCGGCAAAATAGCGGCGGTAGAGTCGCGGGATGGCGTGGCACGCGCGCAAGAGAGCCTAGGGGGTTGTGGTGGAGCGGCTAGGATCTGGAGGTGGCACCGGGGAGTGGCCGAGACTTAGCACATGGCCGGGGAAGCGGCGCTGACACCGGCGGCAGGGGAGCAGCGGGCGAAGCAGAGGAGGTGCCAGAGGAGGAAGATGAGGGGAAGAGGTCCGGGGGACCTCGTTGGAATTTACAAAAACTTCAGGGACTTCAATGCAAACAGAAATTTCCCACTAATCCAGAGCTCTAATGAGGAAATGGTCAAAAAAAAGATGTAGAACTTTTCAAATCCTATAACTTTGCTTTAGGGCTCAAATTCAGAAACCTAAAGCAAAATGTTTTATTTTACCACTTTACACTCAAATTAATCTTTTCATAAGTTTTGTCCTAGTAGTGTAAATTTTATGGACTCTTGGGCTTAGTTGCAATCATTTATGGCTGGTCATGATTGCTTTTCCACTTTTACATTTTGACCCTTGGTAACTTTTGGATGTTACTTTTATATTTCAACTAAGTTACATAAAAGGACTTATATTTTTGTGAAATTACATAAATGCCCTTATTTTTATAACTTCACTCAAATTTCACACAACTCAAACCATACACAACAATTTTTCCTATTGGCTTGCTCTATTTGACACCTAGGGTGTCACAACGGCATGCAATATATGACGGTAAAGATTTGATGGTAATCATAGGCAAATTGGTATAGTAAATTTGAAAATCTTTTTTTTCGGGATGAGTTCCCTAAAAAAATGGTGAAACAAATAACATCCCCAACAAACGCCCAGAATTACCTCTCAAACTAATCTTTATGCCCTGAGCCAATGACTAGATAAAACCACTGGGTAACAAGTTGAACAAACCCCTTATTTCATAATAAAATCCCTGAAATATTGGTTAACAAACATATACCCAAGACAAATCTTAAAAAGCCTCTTGGATCGGGCGTTGTCGAATAATTGTAGAGCGTCCAGCATGTAAGCATGAGAGCTGCCCCTTGAGGAAAACTAAGTGCCTTGTCACATCAAGCCCCCGAGCTAGGAGTATAAAGTAATCATAGCAGAAAGGTGGCGCTAGTCCCCGAGCCCAAGCGTAGAGCAAATAGCCGCTAGTGCATGAGCAGTCGATGAAGCCATCTAGTCGGAATCAATCCCGACTAGGATTGTAGTCAAGACAAGTAGTCGAAGTAGTTGAACAAGTGTGGAACCAGTCGTAAACAAGTAAAGTTCTTGTCATGGGAGCAGGGCCCCTTCAATAACATAGTGTACAAGTCGAAAACAAGTAATATGTTAGTGGAAAATAAGGGAGCGAGATCCCTTTAGCAAACTTGCACATGATACTGGTCATAAACTAGTAAAACAGAGTTGTACTGGAAGTATTAGCACAAAGGCCCTTCAGAAACCCAAAAGACTAGTCGTACTCTAGTAATTAGGTACTGGGAGTATGGAAGCGAGGCCCCTTTAGTAAACTTATGCGTAGTACTAGTCGTAAACCGGTAAGACGGAGTTGTACTGGTACTATCAATCTCCAGGCACCAATAGAAAATGTCCCTACTAGATCAAGGATGAAACCGACGTAGATGTTCAATATTCCAAGAATTTGGAACCTCCTGGCCATCCGGGTATTGTAATCGATAAGATCCAGTGCTTGTAACCTTATGCACAATGAAAGGCCCTTCCCATCGTGAGTTAAGCTTGTGTAGACCAGTATCATCCTGGATTCGTCGAAGAACCATATCTCCAACATTGAAAGAGCATCATTGAACATCCCTATCATCATAACGACGAACTCCTTGTAAGTAGCGGGCCAACTGCATCAATGTATTGCATCAGATTTCTTCAGCTGAGTCAAGCTCAAGATATCTTGCGGTGTCAACCTCGCCTTCTTCAAATATTTCCAGTTGTGGAGACTTCGACATCACATCAGCTGGTAATATGGCTTCAAACCCGTATATGAGAAAGAAAGGTGACTAGCCTGTGCCTTTGCTTGGTTGTGTGCGAAGCCCCCAGACTACTGATGAGATCTTGTTGATCCACTTGCTGTCCTTTTTGCTATTCTTGTCATAAAGTCTTTTCTTCAGTCCATCAAGAATCTAACCATTGGCGCGTTGAACCTAGCCAATTGCCCGCGGATGAGCCACTAAAACATATTTGACTTCAATGGAGCTGCATTTATAGAAATCCCAGAACTGATACGAGTGGAAATTGGATCCCAAATCTGTGATGATGGTGTTGGGGAAGCCAAAGCAGTGTAAGATGTCGCAAATGAAAGTAACAACTCGATCTGCACTAAGCGTTGCGATTCACTTGTACTCGATCTACTTAGTAAACTTGTCGATGGCCACCAACACGTGAGTGAAACCTCCTGGCGCAGTTGTGAAAGGCCCTATCATATCCAGGCCCCAACATGCAAACAGCCATGAAGGTGGTATAGTGATGAGGTTATGAGCCAGAACATGAGGTTGTTTGCCAAAGAATTGGCAGTTGGTGCACCGGCGAATGAGTGCTTCGGCATCTGCCAAAGCAGTTGGCCAGTAGAAACCAGATCGAAACGCCTTGCCGACTATTGTACGAGAGGCTACATGGTTCCCGCACACGCCTTCATGAATCTCTTGGAGAATCTCTTTGCCCTTCTCCGTGCTGACACACTTTATGACTATGCCAGATGCTGATCCATGCTTGTATAGGTTGCCCCCGACTAGAACATACCCTTTGCTGCGTCGTACGATGCGAGTAGCTTCAGCACTTTTTGGGTCGACACCGGGGGGTAGTTTGTGATCCTAGATGTAGTCAATGAAAGCCACCCTCCAGTCAAACTCGATCATCAAGACCTCTCGATTGGGTTCCTTCGGACCCTGAGCGAAGGAGCTTGAGTTTGATACCCTAATGGAAGGGTGATGCAACTCATGAACGAAAACTCCCAGTAAGACATTAGCTCGATCAGAACCCAGTTTGGAGAGCACGTCTGCGCGCACATTGTTGTCGCGAACCACATGGTGAATTTCCAGCCCCAAGAACTTTTTCTCGAGCTTGCATATTTCCTGGATGTAGGCATCCATGGTGTCCTTGTTGATGTCCCACTCCTTGTTGACTTGTTGAACCACCAGAAAGGAATCTCCATAGACGAGTAGTCGCTTGATGCCCAGAGAGATTTCCAGGTGTAGCCCGTGCAACAATGCCTCGTACTCGACCATGTTGTTGGAGACCTCGAACAGTATTTGAAATATGTACTTGAGCTGTTCTCCTCTCGGGCTGATGAAGAGTACTCCTGCACCACCGCTACCGAGCTTGAGTGAACTGTCAAAGTACATGACCCAATGCTCCGGCTGGTTGGTTTGGGCTTCCACTTGGTTTTCTCACCACTCCACCATGAAAACGACTAGTGCCTGCGACTTGGTGGCTATTCGGGGCTTGAAGTCGAGTGTAAGGACTCCCAGCTCCACTACTCACTTGGAGATGCACCTGGTAGCGTCCCGATTGTGGAGGATATCCGCCAATGGAAAGTCGGAGACCACCAGGATATTGTATGCATTGAAGTAGTGGCGAAGCTTCCTGGAAGTGATGAGTATACCGTAAAGTATTTTCTAAATCGTCGGGTAACGAACCTTAGATTCAGAGAGGACTTCACTGATGAAGTAAACTGGTCGCTGCACGCCAAAAGGCGTGGCCTTCTTCCTGTCATTCCACCATTTTTGCCGTACTGACGACGTGAGTAGTCGCGATGATGTAGAGTAGCGGGTTCTCACCTGGTTGTGTAGCCATCAAGATGTGTGGCAACTGCAAGTGGTGTTTGAGATCTTGTAGTGCCTGGTTTGCCTCCTCAGTCCACTTGAACTTGTCGTGGAGCTTGAGCAACTTGAAGAAAGGTAGTCCCCTTTCAAAGCGGCCATGCAGCCGGTGAGCTTCTAGACGTCCTTGATCATCTTTGGAGCATCCATGGCTGTGATGGCATTGATGTTCTCTGGATTAGCTTTGATCCTGCAGTTACTGACAATGAACCCAAGTAGTTTGCCTTGAGGCATGCCAAATGTGACAGTTCATGTGTTTGTAAACTAGGCATATAATTTGTTAGTGTGAAATATGTATTGTTTATATAAAGCTTATGTGAGTTTATGTGAAGCTTTTGGAAATTTAAAAGTACAAGTAAAAAGGGTATTTTTATAATTACAGAAAAACATAGGGTTGTTTTTGCAAAATGTATTTGGATAAGGGTAATTTCGAAATAAGTGAAACGTGGTTTTGATAAACATGTTGTTCTTATATTATTCCTTGTAAAAAAATGTATGCTTATTTGAAAGTTGTATTTGAAATGTGTGTGTTGAAATGTGTAAAAATTTTGGGTAAAATGGTAAAAGTAAGGGTATTTATGTAATTTTATAAAAGTACAAGTCCTTTTATGCAAATATTTGATTTACAAAAGTAACTTTCAAAATTACTTAGGACTAAAGTGTAAAAGTGCAAGTCATCATGACATGTCTATCCACTCATTATGACGAGTCTATCCCGTCATTATGACGTGTCATAAATTCTTGCATTTAGGTCCTGAACATTTTAAAATTACACTCTTAGGACAAAAGTAATTCAAATCCAACTTTTATTCAAAAATTCACGTGTAAAAATATAAATTTTGAGTTTTTGAACTTGAGCCCTAAAGCAATATTGTAGAGCTTGAAAAACTCTCCAACTTTCGTTTTGGGCGTTTCTTCATTTGGGTTTTAAATCAACGGAAAATTTTGTTTTACAAACAGGCCCTCGCAGTTTTCTGTATTTACATATAGGTCCTTGGAGAATTCCATCTCTTCTTCTCCCCTGTTTTTCTTCTCCCTGGCTTCCTTATCCACACCGGCGGCACATCCCTGGCTTCATCCCTATCTCCACTCGAGTTCCCCTCTCTCTTCTCCTCCACCCGGTCTGGCAGTGCTAGCGGCGCCAGAGCGGAACGGGGGCAGTGGATCTAGGCAGGAGCAGGCCGGGCAGCTCCAAGCGCAGCAGGCGGCAGCGGGCGGCTCGGCAGGAGCCGAGCGGCGGGCGGCGGCTTGCGTGCAGACGCGCAGCAGGCGCGGCTCCTAGCGCGGGCTCGGGCGGCTAGCAGCGGCGGCTGCGGCGGGAGCCAGGGCGGCGAGCAGCCCAGGCCAGGCGGGGCGCGCGCGGGCGAGCGGCCGCGCGGCCCAGGCGCACTGGCGGCAGAGCGGCTCGGGGTTGGAGCGGGCCCGAGCAGCGCGGTGGGTTGGGCGCGGAGCAGGCGGAGAGCGGCCGGCGCAGGTGGGCGTGCGGGCCGGCGCTGGGGCGCGAGCGCGCGGCTGGCGGAGCGAGGCACGCAGGCGCGCGGACGCGGGGCCCAGGCGGGGAGGCGCTGCGCAGGAGTGGAGGCCGAGCTGGCGAGGCGTGCGGCTCGCGGCACCAGGCGGGTGCGGGCGTGTGTGGAGGCCGGCTCGTGCGAGCGCTGGTGGCGGCGCAGAAGCTGGAGCGCAGGTGGAGGCAGGTGGCGTGCAGGTGGTCGCCGGCGGCGCGCGGAGTGCAGAGCGCGCGGTTGGTGAGGCCGGCAGCACGCGGAGGCAGACGCGGCGCGGTGGCTCGCGAGCTGGAGCACGATGGTGAACAGAGCACGAACGGCTCAGATGAGGTGCTGGCGGCGGACGTGGAGCTGGGCAGGAATGTGTGGGGCGCGTGCGCGGACAGTGCAAGCCTTGGGCGTGAGCGCACGGCGCGGACAGGCCCTGGCGCGCGAGCAGGTGTGGAGGCGCGCGGGAACGAGCCGACGCGGGGGCGGTTTGGGTGGCGTTGAAGTATGGACTCGTGAACGCGGGCGCTGTGCAGGAACGGCGCGAGCGTGCACGCGGTGGCGTATGGGAGCGGACGTCACGGACATGAGTGGCCCCAGGCGCTGGAGTGCAGGGCGAGCGTGTGCGCGGCAGAGCAGAGCGGGCACAGATATTGGCGGCGCTGGAACAGGTGGCCCGAGGAAGCAATGGCGCGCGTGCGAGCAGAGCTGCGGCCGTGGCATGGCAGCGTGCGAGCAGAAGATGGGCGGAGTAAGCAGATGTAGCACGGGCCAAGAATGCACGCAGTTCGGGCGTGCGCAGGAGCGACGTGACAAGACCAGAGCAAGCGCGGATACAACAACAAAAGGAGGAAGAGGAGCTATGTAGAGCAACGACGTACAGGGTGGCGACGCCGTGACTGAATTGATATATACAAAAGTCGCACGCAGTGCGGGAGGAGATGCAGCGTGATGATTTGGGGCGGACCCGCCCAGGGGGCAGTAGAGCCATGCATGGGGAACGTCGGAAGCCGTCAAAATGAAGGCAACAGACGAGGTCAGGTGGCACTGCGAGTTACTCGTGGAGGATATGGAGATGGCCCTGGCGTATACGCGAGCAAGGCAACAGGCTATGCGCGAGCAGGTTGAGGGCCAAGGATGCGGAAGCAAAGGAAGGCTTAGCCTGTGAGCAGTTGGACCCTGGAGGTTCGTGGAGGAGTTGTCCTAGCGAACCAATCCGACTCTGTCGTCTCGTCCCAGGAGTCCACGACCTCCAATAGTTCGTATCCCTCGTGGATCACTCAACCGCTATCATCACGAATCATCATGAAGATTACTCCTTCGGCCATCTTCCACCCATGGCAACCCTCCCCGACGAACTTCTTCGTCAACCACGAAATCTCATCACCGTCGAGCTCTTCTCATCGCCAAACCTGTTCACCGCGGGAATTCACATTCCGCGTGTTCCTCTTCATAACCAAGGCTACCCAAGGTTTGCCCTGTTTTGCGAGATCTTTTTAATGCCGGCGATTCCTTTACCGGAATACCGCCGTTAACTTCCTGTTATCTGTTTTCCCGGACCAGGGACTTAATTGCTATGTTTTAAAAAGTTCTAGGGTGTCCTTTGTAAAATTTTCAAAACTTTCTTTGTTTCAAATCAGTGAACATTTACAAGTTCGTGTTATGCTCTTGAATTGAAAATCTTGATCTGTGGTCTAGGTTAAATGTTAGGGAATGAATGCTTTGTTTGTACCATATATTGTATGCATGTGTTTTAGCTGAAAGATAAATCATAGGATGTATGTTTCAAGTGGAAAAGTGTGGTAATTAGTTAATACATTACACAAATGCTCATATCCCTACCGTCAAGACGTTATCCTTGTCTTGATTGCTGTTTCCTTAAGTTCCTTGCCGTATATAGATTCTTGTTAGTCCGTGTGCATCTATTGCTTAGCTAATACGTCTCGACAATTATGCTTCAATGTCAGGTTATCAACCCAACCACTTAGCATCCGTTTTCTTTAAATCTATGATGTTTCTGTGTAACAGCTATCAGCCGAAACATTCCTCTTGATATGTTTCTACCATCGGCTGGATAGCTGATACGGTTGTTACCTTTCTAGTATCGGCTACTGCCGGTAACATTTCTATTGTCCTGTCCTACCTCAGCTGCCACGTAGCTGATCAATCTGAGGTGCACACTCAATCTTAGGGTTCTTGCTTTCGGCCGATCCAAGCCGGTTCTAGTTGTTTTCCGTATCGGTCAAATATGGCCGATCAATCCTTAGTTTTTCCATCCTTATCCGCACTTCTATCAGCCGATTTATCGACTGAGAGATCGGCTATATATCTATCAGTCACATACCCATAACCACATTCCAATCGGCTGTACGTCACTCAATTGTTGTGTTGACGTAATCGAGTCGATATAACCACACCTAGTTACCTCATATAACACTTAAGCACATCTCAGTTAAGACACAACTGCTTTAGGAATCATCCTTCTGCCAAAGTAATCGATGCTTTCATCGATCATCTAGGAACCCGATGCACCTTTCCATTGGCTAAACCTCTGTTGTTTCCAATCGACTCTGTTGTGATCTTCAACGAGCAGCCGATTCTAGTTAGTTGTCCCCCTAAAGCTCTATCTAAGTTTAGTTTCAGATCTTTTTGATTGTTAGGTGAATAGTGTGTTATATGAATGTTGAATTGCAACTTTGTTGTGAAGTAAAATAGTTTTGTGTGCACACTTTGAATGTGATGTCGCATTGCATGTAGATGCGACTACTTCAGCAACGGTACCTGCGAGATCTCCTTGGAGTCTGCGGAGGATGTTTCTGAAGACCAAGTGGATGTCACCAAGGAATATCGCAAGCCCCGAACCAAAGTTCGGAAGATGTTAACATTTCTGACTTCAGACCCACCAGTAAAGGCAAGCCCCGGACATAACCCACTATTTTAATTACATTGCAATCTATATTTATTTACGTATTCTATGCATTAAGTTCTTAGGAATTGCTTGAAACCCTAGATGCATGAATCCTAGGAACCAATGTATTGCACCTGAGGTCATATCGACTAGATGCTATGCTAATAGGACCGGTAGAAGTCGAGTGATTTCCTGTCACTCGCGCGATATAGGAGTTGTAATGATTACATTCCTGTTATCACTGTAAGGATGCCGGACGGGAGTTTTATGAGGTATCATGGTCGAGATGATACCCCGTCTGTGTTGATGAATCTGATAAGGTCGCAGTGTGTGGAAGTGCGGGTTAAGTGTTTGAAAGTACTAGCCACATACCGTGAGTTATGGGTAAGCGGTAAGCCTAGTAGCCAATCGGCCCGAGGAGTGGACATACCTCCCACCACATGTATTTGGTTCTTTTGGTTACTTGGTTCGACTGGGGAAATACGTGTTGCAAGGGCAACCAGGAATACGGGTTTTGTAGTCGCGCTACAGACGTATGTCCTGCACACATTGGGTGTGCGTATGTTCCTGCAGTCGCTTGTGGTGGATCTGATCCACGAGTCGGAATGAAAGGTAAACGGTTGCTTCGGAACTGTCGTTGGATGTTCCAAGCGTGTGAGTTAGGTTTACCTTGCAAGGTTAAATTCGATTCGAATCGTCCGCTTCTCACGAAGATTGAGACTGCTTGATCCCTTTTCCACATAGAGTAACAAGAGCAATATTATGGTTATCAAAGATGATGTTTGACCAAAGATTATACCATGCTTGCTTAGTTATAGGTGCTTACCTAAAATGGATGATTAACTAGAATCTGAAAGCTAAAACTTGAAGTTAAGGATCTACTCTTTGTTGCTTTTCAGCTGAAACTAAACCCAGAACTTTTACAAGCCTTCATAAGTCTAGTTATGGGCTAAAGTATACCCAATTCCGGGTAAGCCTTGCTGAGTATTAGTATACTCAGCCTTGCTAGCTTTATGTTTTTCAGGTAAAGCCTTTGAAGACCTACTCTTTCCTTGCCCTGGCCCTTTGCTCTTTCAGAAGATTGGTCCGAGGAATGGGATCCGTCCCCGACCAATACTGATGATCTCGAGTGACGTCGTGTCTGGGCTTAGCATGACATCCACCTTGACGACGTGTTGTAATTCTTCGCGTATGTTTTCCGCTGCTTTTAACCCTAGCTTTACAGTTTGTAATCTTTTCTCTAAATTTGAAACTTCATACTTCTTTTTGGAAACCCTTGTTATGTAATTCTCTATGATGTAAAATGTGATGGTGAATGTATCTCTGGACTCACCGTCGTGTGAGGTAACCTTATTTGATCCTGTGTATCGGTGGTTTATCGGGACGTTACCCGATAGGCCAAGGGATTATACCGTTTGAAGCACGTTGGAGCCCTCTGGAGTGGACTCGCGTACTTGAGCCGGTATAATTCAGGTTGGTTCTGCCACAGCTGGTATCAGAGCTATAAGGTTACTCTGGAGATACCTTTTACCTTAAAAATACTTTCAGTATAAAAATTTGACCAACAAAATGTTTGGTAAAGTCGCGTTGGATTCGTTAAGGATTATGCTTAGTATGTAAAGCCCTAGGGTAATGCTTATGAGGGAAATAGAGGTGGCTATAATATATATATAACCCTAACTACCAGCATTACTTTTCTGTCAAAACTTAAATTCATGCACACCCCAATTTTACTTTCTGTAACGACACCTTCGATGGTGAGGTAAGAAGGTAAGGATCCTCAGCCAACTGAGGGAGCTTGGCCTTCCCGTCGGTGATGCGAACCGAACGCTGTTTCTCAAGCAGTGGCTTACTTGAGATGCTGCCAATGTACCAACCTCGGTTGACTACATTGGGAGTATATAGTTAGGTATGGGGTATGAACAGCGACACCCCCGCACTTTGCGGTATCCCCCGTGAATACGTTATCTCGATAACGTATGTTAACGTTGTCTGTACGGCGGTAATTGTACAGATGCTGTTTCTATAGTGAACAGTAATGATTGGGGACGCTTTCATGACATGCTGGCATGAAAGGTTCAATATATACATCTTGTGGTTTTCTGCAGGTACGCTAACCTCGTTGCGTAAGCTTGAACGTAAGAACGACTAGTATATATATAGGGAGAGACGTATTTATATGATGCCACCGTAACTAACCACGTAAGTCCAAGGTTACTTGGCAGTTATTTTTGTTTGTGAGGACGTGTAGAACGTGCATGCATCATGTTATCTTGAATTGACCTGATTGCCTTGGTTGTTACGTTGATGTACTGAAATATGTGCTTGTACCTGAATGCCTGTTTTGACTTTGTGTGGTAGGAGCCAACGTAATTTGCTAGGCTATCTTAAAGTTAAGGAAGTCTTTTGTGAACCAGGTGGATTGGGTTATGTCTGAACCCTATCATCGATCTTAGCTTGACAGCTAAATCAAACCCTTGATCTTGCTTTTCCTTGAGGGTTGAATTTTGATAGTGGTCAGCAAACCCTTGGATCCATTAATCGGCGAATCATCTGTTCTCTCTTGATGTTGTACCATATCTTGTTGTCTATTCTGGTTACAACATCTGAAAGTTGCACCTTCAATTTTTGCTCAGATGATTTTGAGTAAAATAAAAAAAATTATGGCAAAAGTCATGCAATATAATACATACCATCTTTGATCAGTGCATGGTGTTACATCATCATCGGAAATCCGTAGATTGACTAACGAGTATGCCTCTAGTGCAACTTCGGGTTATCTTGAGTTTCCTAAGATCTATCTTGTTGCTGTTGGCACTACAGGGTTGCTATTCCTCTTTTGTGGTGGTGTTTAATCACATGACCATGATGCCGTGTCGGAACCTAAGGCCTCATGTGCGCTGCAGCCATATGATTGAGCCATTAGGGGCGCATTGGTGACTAGGTCTATGTGACGTAACCCCACTGCAATCTTTTCTTATGCAACCTTACTAGTGTCCTAACTTTTGATCCTTGCTTAAGGATATAGAACTACCCAGGTGTTAGTTACGAGAGAACGGTTGTAGGGCGTGAGTCACGTGCATCATCAACTCATTAGGGTATGCATCATACTTCATACATATCATACGTGCATACATTGCAAGCATCGTCATTCTTGCATCATAGTGTATGCATCATTCGGTCAGCATCATGGCAATTGCATTGTGTCATATACATCATCTCGGTCGTGCATGGGATCCCTCATCCTCATGTTGCACCATCGTTATAATCATATATCTCAACAATGCATCACATTCATGGTTACATATCGAGCATTGCACTCTAAATTGGAGCATTTTGTCATTATCCCTTGATTGCATCGATATAAATGAGCATGTTTTGCAATCAATATCATGTAAATCATTTAGCTAATAAACTCTGAGCAGAAATGTTTCAAACATCACTTATCAATCTCTCAAATTATTCTCGCTTGCTATCCATGAGTTTTATGATGAATGTCGTCGACATTTATCATCATCAGGTGATGATCTTAACTCTATGAGAAATTGATCACCTTTTCCTCTTTTCTTTCATCAAACTCATCCATGTACAATCTATCTATGCTCTCGTCATCAACCTCAGTCTTCTCTGGTGTGATTGCTTGTTGCCACTTTTGATGGGTGATTTACTTCTCTTCCCTTAAGAGTTTTTCGTCCGAATCTCGGGACGAGATTCTTTTTAGGGGGGAGGGCTGTGACAGTTCATGTGTTTGTAAACTAGGCATATAATTTGTTAGTGTGAAATATGTATTGTTTATATAAAGCTTATGTGAGTTTATGTGAAGCTTTTGGAAATTTAAAAGTACAAGTAAAAAGGGTATTTTTATAATTACAGAAAAACATAGGGTTGTTTTTGCAAAATGTATTTGGATAAGGGTAATTTCGAAATAAGTGAAACGTGGTTTTGATAAACATGTTGTTCTTATATTATTCCTTGTAAAAAAATGTATGCTTATTTGAAAGTTGTATTTGAAATGTGTGTGTTGAAATGTGTAAAAATTTTGGGTAAAATGGTAAAAGTAAGGGTATTTATGTAATTTTATAAAAGTACAAGTCCTTTTATGCAAATATTTGATTTACAAAAGTAACTTTCAAAATTACTTAGGACTAAAGTGTAAAAGTGCAAGTCATCATGACATGTCTATCCACTCATTATGACGAGTCTATCCCGTCATTATGACGTGTCATAAATTCTTGCATTTAGGTCCTGAACATTTTAAAATTACACTCTTAGGACAAAAGTAATTCAAATCCAACTTTTATTCAAAAATTCACGTGTAAAAATATAAATTTTGAGTTTTTGAACTTGAGCCCTAAAGCAATATTGTAGAGCTTGAAAAACTCTCCAACTTTCGTTTTGGGCGTTTCTTCATTTGGGTTTTAAATCAACGGAAAATTTTGTTTTACAAACAGGCCCTCGCAGTTTTCTGTATTTACATATAGGTCCTTGGAGAATTCCATCTCTTCTTCTCCCCTGTTTTTCTTCTCCCTGGCTTCCTTATCCACACCGGCGGCACATCCCTGGCTTCATCCCTATCTCCACTCGAGTTCCCCTCTCTCTTCTCCTCCACCCGGTCTGGCAGTGCTAGCGGCGCCAGAGCGGAACGGGGGCAGTGGATCCAGGCAGGAGCAGGCCGGGCAGCTCCAAGCGCAGCAGGCGGCAGCGGGCGGCTCGGCAGGAGCCGAGCGGCGGGCGGCGGCTTGCGTGCAGACGCGCAGCAGGCGCGGCTCCTAGCGCGGGCTCGGGCGGCTAGCAGCGGCGGCTGCGGCGGGAGCCAGGGCGGCGAGCAGCCCAGGCCAGGCGGGGCGCGCGCGGGCGAGCGGCCGCGCGGCCCAGGCGCACTGGCGGCAGAGCGGCTCGGGGTTGGAGCGGGCCCGAGCAGCGCGGTGGGTTGGGCGCGGAGCAGGCGGAGAGCGGCCGGCGCAGGTGGGCGTGCGGGCCGGCGCTGGGGCACGAGCGCGCGGCTGGCGGAGCGAGGCACGCAGGCGCGCGGACGCGGGGCCCAGGCGGGGAGGCGCTGCGCAGGAGTGGAGGCCGAGCTGGCGAGGCGTGCGGCTCGCGGCACCAGGCGGGTGCGGGCGTGTGTGGAGGCCGGCTCGTGCGAGCGCTGGTGGCGGCGCAGAAGCTGGAGCGCAGGTGGAGGCAGGTGGCGTGCAGGTGGTCGCCGGCGGCGCGCGGAGTGCAGAGCGCGCGGTTGGTGAGGCCGGCAGCACGCGGAGGCAGACGCGGCGCGGTGGCTCGCGAGCTGGAGCACGATGGTGAACAGAGCACGAACGGCTCAGATGAGGTGCTGGCGGCGGACGTGGAGCTGGGCAGGAATGTGTGGGGCGCGTGCGCGGACAGTGCAAGCCTTGGGCGTGAGCGCACGGCGCGGACAGGCCCTGGCGCGCGAGCAGGTGTGGAGGCGCGCGGGAACGAGCCGACGCGGGGGCGGTTTGGGTGGCGTTGAAGTATGGACTCGTGAACGCGGGCGCTGTGCAGGAACGGCGCGAGCGTGCACGCGGTGGCGTATGGGAGCGGACGTCACGGACATGAGTGGCCCCAGGCGCTGGAGTGCAGGGCGAGCGTGTGCGCGGCAGAGCAGAGCGGGCACAGATATTGGCGGCGCTGGAACAGGTGGCCCGAGGAAGCAATGGCGCGCGTGCGAGCAGAGCTGCGGCCGTGGCATGGCAGCGTGCGAGCAGAAGATGGGCGGAGTAAGCAGATGTAGCACGGGCCAAGAATGCACGCAGTTCGGGCGTGCGCAGGAGCGACGTGACAAGACCAGAGCAAGCGCGGATACAACAACAAAAGGAGGAAGAGGAGCTATGTAGAGCAACGACGTACAGGGTGGCGACGCCGTGACTGAATTGATATATACAAAAGTCGCACGCAGTGCGGGAGGAGATGCAGCGTGATGATTTGGGGCGGACCCGCCCAGGGGGCAGTAGAGCCATGCATGGGGAACGTCGGAAGCCGTCAAAATGAAGGCAACAGACGAGGTCAGGTGGCACTGCGAGTTACTCGTGGAGGATATGGAGATGGCCCTGGCGTATACGCGAGCAAGGCAACAGGCTATGCGCGAGCAGGTTGAGGGCCAAGGATGCGGAAGCAAAGGAAGGCTTAGCCTGTGAGCAGTTGGACCCTGGAGGTTCGTGGAGGAGTTGTCCTAGCGAACCAATCCGACTCTGTCGTCTCGTCCCAGGAGTCCACGACCTCCAATAGTTCGTATCCCTCGTGGATCACTCAACCGCTATCATCACGAATCATCATGAAGATTACTCCTTCGGCCATCTTCCACCCATGGCAACCCTCCCCGACGAACTTCTTCGTCAACCACGAAATCTCATCACCGTCGAGCTCTTCTCATCGCCAAACCTGTTCACCGCGGGAATTCACATTCCGCGTGTTCCTCTTCATAACCAAGGCTACCCAAGGTTTGCCCTGTTTTGCGAGATCTTTTTAATGCCGGCGATTCCTTTACCGGAATACCGCCGTTAACTTCCTGTTATCTATTTTCCCGGACCAGGGACTTAATTGCTATGTTTTAAAAAGTTCTAGGGTGTCCTTTGTAAAATTTTCAAAACTTTCTTTGTTTCAAATCAGTGAACATTTACAAGTTCGTGTTATGCTCTTGAATTGAAAATCTTGATCTGTGGTCTAGGTTAAATGTTAGGGAATGAATGCTTTGTTTGTACCATATATTGTATGCATGTGTTTTAGCTGAAAGATAAATCATAGGATGTATGTTTCAAGTGGAAAAGTGTGGTAATTAGTTAATACATTACACAAATGCTCATATCCCTACCGTCAAGACGTTATCCTTGTCTTGATTGCTGTTTCCTTAAGTTCCTTGCCGTATATAGATTCTTGTTAGTCCGTGTGCATCTATTGCTTAGCTAATACGTCTCGACAATTATGCTTCAATGTCAGGTTATCAACCCAACCACTTAGCATCCGTTTTCTTTAAATCTATGATGTTTCTGTGTAACAGCTATCAGCCGAAACATTCCTCTTGATATGTTTCTACCATCGGCTGGATAGCTGATACGGTTGTTACCTTTCTAGTATCGGCTACTGCCGGTAACATTTCTATTGTCCTGTCCTACCTCAGCTGCCACGTAGCTGATCAATCTGAGGTGCACACTCAATCTTAGGGTTCTTGCTTTCGGCCGATCCAAGCCGGTTCTAGTTGTTTTCCGTATCGGTCAAATATGGCCGATCAATCCTTAGTTTTTCCATCCTTATCCGCACTTCTATCAGCCGATTTATCGACTGAGAGATCGGCTATATATCTATCAGTCACATACCCATAACCACATTCCAATCGGCTGTACGTCACTCAATTGTTGTGTTGACGTAATCGAGTCGATATAACCACACCTAGTTACCTCATATAACACTTAAGCACATCTCAGTTAAGACACAACTGCTTTAGGAATCATCCTTCTGCCAAAGTAATCGATGCTTTCATCGATCATCTAGGAACCCGATGCACCTTTCCATTGGCTAAACCTCTGTTGTTTCCAATCGACTCTGTTGTGATCTTCAACGAGCAGCCGATTCTAGTTAGTTGTCCCCCTAAAGCTCTATCTAAGTTTAGTTTCAGATCTTTTTGATTGTTAGGTGAATAGTGTGTTATATGAATGTTGAATTGCAACTTTGTTGTGAAGTAAAATAGTTTTGTGTGCACACTTTGAATGTGATGTCGCATTGCATGTAGATGCGACTACTTCAGCAACGGTACCTGCGAGATCTCCTTGGAGTCTGCGGAGGATGTTTCTGAAGACCAAGTGGATGTCACCAAGGAATATCGCAAGCCCCGAACCAAAGTTCGGAAGATGTTAACATTTCTGACTTCAGACCCACCAGTAAAGGCAAGCCCCGGACATAACCCACTATTTTAATTACATTGCAATCTATATTTATTTACGTATTCTATGCATTAAGTTCTTAGGAATTGCTTGAAACCCTAGATGCATGAATCCTAGGAACCAATGTATTGCACCTGAGGTCATATCGACTAGATGCTATGCTAATAGGACCGGTAGAAGTCGAGTGATTTCCTGTCACTCGCGCGATATAGGAGTTGTAATGATTACATTCCTGTTATCACTGTAAGGATGCCGGACGGGAGTTTTATGAGGTATCATGGTCGAGATGATACCCCGTCTGTGTTGATGAATCTGATAAGGTCGCAGTGTGTGGAAGTGCGGGTTAAGTGTTTGAAAGTACTAGCCACATACCGTGAGTTATGGGTAAGCGGTAAGCCTAGTAGCCAATCGGCCCGAGGAGTGGACATACCTCCCACCACATGTATTTGGTTCTTTTGGTTACTTGGTTCGACTGGGGAAATACGTGTTGCAAGGGCAACCAGGAATACGGGTTTTGTAGTCGCGCTACAGACGTATGTCCTGCACACATTGGGTGTGCGTATGTTCCTGCAGTCGCTTGTGGTGGATCTGATCCACGAGTCGGAATGAAAGGTAAACGGTTGCTTCGGAACTGTCGTTGGATGTTCCAAGCGTGTGAGTTAGGTTTACCTTGCAAGGTTAAATTCGATTCGAATCGTCCGCTTCTCACGAAGATTGAGACTGCTTGATCCCTTTTCCACATAGAGTAACAAGAGCAATATTATGGTTATCAAAGATGATGTTTGACCAAAGATTATACCATGCTTGCTTAGTTATAGGTGCTTACCTAAAATGGATGATTAACTAGAATCTGAAAGCTAAAACTTGAAGTTAAGGATCTACTCTTTGTTGCTTTTCAGCTGAAACTAAACCCAGAACTTTTACAAGCCTTCATAAGTCTAGTTATGGGCTAAAGTATACCCAATTCCGGGTAAGCCTTGCTGAGTATTAGTATACTCAGCCTTGCTAGCTTTATGTTTTTCAGGTAAAGCCTTTGAAGACCCTACTCTTTCCTTGCCCTGGCCCTTTGCTCTTTCAGAAGATTGGTCCGAGGAATGGGATCCGTCCCCGACCAATACTGATGATCTCGAGTGACGTCGTGTCTGGGCTTAGCATGACATCCACCTTGACGACGTGTTGTAATTCTTCGCGTATGTTTTCCGCTGCTTTTAACCCTAGCTTTACAGTTTGTAATCTTTTCTCTAAATTTGAAACTTCATACTTCTTTTTGGAAACCCTTGTTATGTAATTCTCTATGATGTAAAATGTGATGGTGAATGTATCTCTGGACTCACCGTCGTGTGAGGTAACCTTATTTGATCCTGTGTATCGGTGGTTTATCGGGACGTTACCCGACAGGCCAAGGGATTATACCGTTTGAAGCACGTTGGAGCCCTCTGGAGTGGACTCGCGTACTTGAGCCGGTATAATTCAGGTTGGTTCTGCCACACCAAAGACGCACTTTGTCGAGTTGAGCTTCCATCGAAAGCGTCGCAAGCTTTGAAAGTCTCCTCGAGATCAGTGATGAACTCATTGTGGGATCTAGTCTTAATGACTACATTATCCACTTAAGCTTCAACATTGTAGTGCAGTTGGTGTGCAAGATACAGTTGGATGGCCCGTTGATAAGTGGCTCCTGCGTTCTTCAACCCGAAAGACATTGTAGTATAAGTGTATGCTCCAAAGGGGATGATGAGCGCCATTTTGATCTGGTCTTCCTCTTTGAGAGCTATCTGATGATAGCCCAAGTAGCAGTCGAGGAAGGAGAGTAAGACACAGCTAGCCGTAGAGTCAATGACTTGGTCGATGCGTGGGAGCGCGAAGGGGTCCTTCGGGCAGTGTTTATTGAGATCAGTATAATCCACACACATTCTCCATTCATTATTGTTCTTTTTCAATACAAGTGCAGGGTTAGCTAACCACTCGCGGTGGTATACTTGATTAATAAAACCAGCTGCGAGTAGTTTTGCTAGCTCCTTCTTGATGGCCTCCCCCTTGTCGGGGGCGAAGCGTCGTAGTCGTTGCTTTTTTGGAGTGGCTTTAGGGTCAACTTTTAGGCAATGCTCAATCAACTCCTTGGGCACCCCTGGCATATCCGTTGGTTTCCACATGAATATGTCTCAGTTAGCCCTAAGAAAGTTGACGAGCGTGCTTTTCTATTTGTCGCCTAAGCCGTCCTCGATCAAAGCGGTCTTGGACGGGTCGCCTTCTTGCAGCTGGATGGTCTTGATGCCAACGTCGCTTGGGTTAGGTTTAACCCTCAACTGACTTGGCCGCTGGTTGGAGATCTCCATCTCCTTGTTGGTCAGCTTCAGCGCAGCCGTGAGTACTTCCGAAGACAGCTCTAGCACGCATGAAGTCGTGGCGTACTCAATCGCTTCCTGGTTGCAGTCGTACGACTTCTTCAGGTTGCCACAGAGTGTGAGTACGCCTGTCTTGCCTGGCATCTTGAGTAGCAGGTAGACGTAGTGGGGTATGGCCATGAATTTGGCTAATGCCGGTCTACTAAGGATGGCATGGTACGACGAGTCAAAATCCGCCACTTCAAACTTGATGTACTCGGTGTGGTAGTTGTCTTTTATCCCAAAGGTGACTGGCAGGACCACTGACCTAAGTGGTGTAGACGCGTCACCCAGGATGATGCCATAGAAAGGAGCTTTGCTGGGAGTGAGCATCTTGGAGATGTCCAGTCCCATCTTCTTGAGAGTACTCGCGAAAAGCAAGTTGAGGCCGCTCCCGCCGTCGATGAGTACTCGGGTGAGCTGTGAGCCCGCCACGACAGGGTCTAGGACGAGTGGGAATTTTCCCTGATCAGAGAAGCTGGTCCATTGATCGTCGCTGGAAAAGGAGATCGGGACCTCGCTGTATCTCGGAGGCTTTGTTGTGGCTGGCTCCATGGAGAGTATTTCGTGCAGGGTTAGCTTCTGCGCGCGCTTGGTGGGGAATCCACCGTCTCTGCTGAAGATGACGTTGATGACGTTCTTAGGATCTTGGAAGTCTTGAGCCCCCGACTTGTCACCTCCTTCATCATCCTCCTTGTCCTTTCGCTTTCCTGCTTGGGGGAGGGGTGGTGCATTGAGTGAATTTCGGATGGTGACACACTCGAAGAGGGTATGCCGCGACTTCGGGTGTATCGGGCATTGTTTATGCATGACTTGCTCGTAGTCCGAGTGGTTGTTCCCCGACTTCTTGCCACATGGATTGCGCTCAACAGCCGCGACTTCATGGTCTGGCTTGCGCTTTTGGGTGTTCCCCGAGTGGTTTCACTGGCTCTTGTCGACGTGGCCATTGCTATTGCCTTGCTTGTCGTGGTTGCGCTTGGGAAAGCGGTCGTTTTCCTCATCCTCCTGGTCAGCCCACCGTGCCATCATGTCACACAACTCCATGGCAGTAGTCTGGTGGTTGCGCCCGAAGTCGTGGTACATGTTCTTCGAGAAGAGGCCATGTTGGAAGCAACAAATGACTTCCTCATCGGTGATGTTAGCGATGGTGGCGCGCGTCTCGAAGAAACGCCATGTGTAAGACCTCAAGGTCTCGTTCATCTCCTGCTTCACCGTGGACAAGTCGTGGCAAGTGCCCGCCCTGATCATGGATCGCTGGAAGTTGTCGATGAAGGCCCGCTTGAGGTCCTCCAATGAGTTGATGTAGTTTGGCTTGAGGCTTTCAAGCCACGAGAGGGGCGCGGACTCCAAAGCCACCGAGAAGTAGAGAGCTTTTGTAGAGTCGGATCCCCCTGAAACTTTAATGGCGACAGAGTAGCAAGGAATCCACTAGCATGGATCCTGCTTGCCGTCATACTTGGGGATTCCGACTGGTTTGAAGTCCTTTGGGTAGGACTTGTCGGTGATGCTGGTGGTGAAGGCGGAAAAGCGGTCGCTGTCATCGTCGTCGTGGTATCTGCCTATACGATCCCTTCTCCTCGCTTCAATAACAAGCTGCGCATCGCAACCCTCGTTGATTTTCTGCCTGAGGCGGCCATGGGAGCATCATGGAGGTTGGCCTCGACTGGATCTTGGCCGTGGTGCCTTGCCCCACGCTGGTTGCGAGGGTGTTGTTGTACTTCTTGTTCATTGTTGCCATGTGTGGACGGGTGGCCATCATTGTGCTGGCAGTTGTCATTCCTCTGACTACCGTGGCCTCCTCTAGGGGTGCGACTGACCAGCGAGGTATCACCATGGTGCTCAGATCTCGAGAGCTGATTTCGAGTGGAGATGTCCATCGAGTTGCACGAGCGTGCGCTCGGTCAAGTACTGTAGCCTTTGTATCTGAGGATTAGACGGGAGTTGTTGAGCTAGTAGTGCTGCTTCTGCTATGGCGCCAATCGGCGTACAGTACTCGCGATCCGCGACTGCTGCAAAAGCGTTGTTGAGGTCCCTGGGTTTGCGGGCGCGATTCTGCGCGTTGCACCTGCGTTGAGCGCGCTTGGCATTCTTTGCCCCCGCCGGATCCTTCGGTGCTCCTCATCTTCATCTTGGGGAGCATCAGCTATGGGCTCGTCGGCTGAGACGTCCGCGTGTTGTTCGTTGTCATACTGGGTGCCCAGCTCGTCTTCCTCCGTGTTGCAAAGGGAAGCCATGCAGACTTGATGATCCGGTGAGTAGTTAGCCCTAAGGCTGTACTCGAGTAGCTCTATGCTGCTTTCTCCTTCTTCCGTGATAGGAGAAAGAGGTATACCCTCTTGGAAGGGTAGTTCCTCCATGAAGACCACAAGGCTGGACTCATAATCGAGTAGTTCTGAGGACTCAAAGCCCTTCCAGCACACGAAACATCCTTGCGGTGTTGAAGTGATGGTTAAATCCAGAAGGCTACCCGAAAAAGATTCAGTGTAGCTATTAGGTTGCAAGCGGTTTCAAAAGCGGGGGCCGCCCACTGAGCAGTGGCTCCCTCGTCTCCGAGTCATTTTTGGATCCGGCTTGAAGGTGTAGTACTGCATGGGGAGTACTCTTCGTCAGAATCCGAGTAGATGTCAAAAATGGGGGCCTCTTGGCAAGCGGTGGCGCCCGCGTCCTTGATCTTAAGCAGTAGATCCAAATCCTCCTCCAAGTCGGAGAGGGATTTAGATCGTGAGGTCTTTTCAGATCGGTTTGAATCCGACCCGAATAGATCTGGTGCGTCACGAGTGGAAGTCGTGTTGAAAACGGACATCTTTTCGATCCGCTGGGCTAGATCAGGAAGCGGTATGTCGTCGAGGTTGTCGATGAAGTCGTCTATATCGCTGCTTGAAGTTGATGGAGAAACCTCCGGCTCCTTGGGGTTGGCTAGGTGGCTATTGAAGCCACCCAAACCATTGGTGACCCAGATCTAGGAGTTGAAGATGAATGTCATGCCCTCGTTGAGCACAGCGCTAGTCAAGTTGAACGATGCCATCGAGTTCTCTGGTGGATCTTCGATGAGCCCCCCTACCTAGCGCTCCAGTTGTCGGTGTTTTACCGCCACACCCACCGAGGGATACCCCCAAGGTGGTGAGTTTGTAGGTTGGGTGTGGCCGAGATCAGGAACTTGAAGGTGCAAAGGAAAGCAAGGTCTTAGACAGGTTCAGGTCATCGAGAGCATAATACCCTACGTCCTGTGTGGTTTGTATTGCTTTTGATGATGATTCCCCCCAAGGGGGTCCCTGTCCGCCAATATATAGTCTAGGGGGACAGTTTACATGAAAGTCCTAGTCGGATACGAGCCTAGGAGACCTACCCGAGTACTTCTCGGGTAGTTTCCTACCGAGTCCGACTAGTCTAACTACTGTACGAGTAATCCTACCGCATTACGAGTAGTTACAATAAATGTAGGGCGTGGGCCATGTCCCATCCCGTACCCTAGATGGGGTGTGCCACGCGTGTAGTTCCGTGTGTCCGGGTCTGACATGTGCGGCGCGGCGGCAGCATGGGCCCGTGTTGGGGCGGCGGCGCGGGCACAGGAGGAAGTGCAGGTGAGAGAGAGGGTGAGAGTTAGGGTTTGAGTGTGTTGATCCAATAGTTGTACATGTTTGCACGAATGTCAAACAATGGAAGATAGGAAAGAAAAAAATCTTCCAGCAGAAGATGTATAGAATTCCCGGTTTCGAGGGGTCCCGAGGAGCATGCGCGGCCTTCACCCGAGGCGTCGTTGTCGGCGTTGAAGAGCCCCGTGAGCCTGGTGCAATTTATGACCAGCCCAGCACCCCAAGCTCCCCACATTGATTTGGCCTTGAATGCAACGCCACGGGCTCATCTCCGACGCCTGGCCCAACCTCTCCGCTACTAGGGGTTGCCGGGCCTGTTGGGTCGAGCAAGGTGCCCCGAACTGCTGGCTTGCTTGCCCGAGTCGCAGGCGCGACCTGTTCCCCCGCTGGCCGGTCGTGTGGCCGACGCCCCGGATGCGACCTACTCCCCCGCTGGTCCTGTGGCCGACGCCCCGGATGCGACCCGCTCCCCCGCTGGTCCTGTGGCCGACGCCCCGGATGCGACCCGCTCCCCCGCTAGTCCTGTAGCCGGCGCCCCGGATGCGCTTGTTGCGGCCGTGGCACCCCCCCCCCCCCCGGCCGCGGCGCGCGTGCCGAGCAGGTCGCTGCAGAGAACAGCTCCCTTGAAGGCCATGGTGATGCTGCTGCCAGCATGGACGAGGCTCCCTTGGTTCTATTGGAGTAGATGTTGTGAAGACCAGCCCCTTCGTGCCTCCTGATGATGTCGAGGCCGACGCCGGCAAGGCTCCTCCAGCTGCTGTTGAGACCAGCGCCTGGTCGCCTACGCTGGAATCGGTCTGCCCCTCAGACATTAGCCCTGCTCCACATTCATCGGCCGCCCACTCGACCGAGATTACGGCTGCAACCTTACCGGCTTTGGAGGGGGACTTACGGCATCAGCAGTGCCCCTACCCTCTGGTTCCTGGCTTCGCGCGAACTTATTCTCAGCGGTGGCTGAAACTGGAACTGTTACCAAAGGATGATGTTCAGTGCGCGGTGGACCCTGCCGCAACTTGCCTCCCTGCGACTACTCCTCCGGAGCGCGACTCCACACCCTCGGAGACGGGGGCGATTCATGGCCAAGGTGACTAAGAAGACAGCGAAAATCCTTCCCACCCCGCGGGCTGCCAGGCCGCGACCCCGAGCACACACTCCTGCTCCCCTGTGCCGTAGCCATCGTCTTGCTGGGGTCGCTCCTGAAACACCGGGTGGAGGTATTCCCTCAAGATCGAAGAAGAAAGTAATGCGCCGCGCTGGACATCCACTGAGGGCATCGACCAACAGAGCCTGGACAAGTACAGTAAGCTTTTCACATCTTCCAGCTCGCAGACACTCATGTTAAGGCCATGTCGGGTCTTTTTGGGTTGGCAACTCCGGACGAGGAAGAGCTTACCCGGATGGCCACAGCCAATTGATCCTCACCATTGGTGGTCGTTTTTCCTCCTAGTTTTGATGAATCCTTCTAGTATTCTATGCTGGAACGTGCGTGGGCTTAACTCAAGAGCCCGCCAGGACACAGTGCGCAACCTGGTTGCCTCAGCTATGGTCGATATTGTATGTTTGCAAGATGTCAGTTCTGTCCCAGGGTACCATCACTGTCACACCCTAAAATATTTAACTTTAGGATGTGAATATCTTTTACAATATGTTCATCTATCAATGGGACTTTTTGTAAATTTTAAAGATCTTTCTGGCAATTATTCTATTTATCCAAGAGCAAGATCCATTTATTTTTATTTTTATTTTATTTGAAAAGCTCTAAAATTCTTTTCATGAGTCCCAAATATTTTATTTGGAATCCTCGTGACCCAAATTACCTCCCGAGTTTCCTTGGAAATTTTTGGGATTCTTCCGGATATATTTTTCGTGGGTTAAAATATTTATCTGGACTTCTCTAGATTTATATTAAGCTTAAAAATATGTTCTAGAAAATATTTCTATTTTGATTTTCATCACAGTCGGACCGAGCCGTACCTTTGTTGAACATCCTTTTAACGTTGTCCTCTTCGAATCCTTAGGATGTCCCATCGAACTCCCGATTCTCTAACCTTTCTTCCCGATCAAGTCATGCTTGAAAACGACGCCTCGTGGCTCGTCTTTAGTGCTTAGTGCTTTTCCAATGAATGTTCGATCACTGTCAGCTCCGACGACTTGGCCTGATTTCCCTCTTTTATATTTTCACGTTCTCGAATAGTCCGTTCCTGTTTAACCAGTTCGGTCAGCGCGTTTTCACGTTCGGCCCTTACCTGAACCTGATTCGGCCCATAACCGAACTCGCTCGGCCATTCTTGTTTCCTCTCTCTGTTACCTCTTCTATCCTCTCTTTGCTGTTAATTTGTGGGACCCGCTGGTCGGTCCAATCTCGTCTCCCGTGGGCAATCCGGACTCCAGAACGAGTCCCAGCCCGATGCGTCGCCGCATCCTTATCCTTGTCCGAGTTTGAGCCCAGCCCGATATCTCTAGGTCTATTTAAACGTGCCCTGCACCTTTCCTTCCCCGTAGCCTCTGCATCGCGTTCCTGCTGCACACGTAGCCGGCCCTAGCCTCCCCCACGACTCCCTGCTGCTTGCACCCCTGCGACCTCTTTCTGCATCGCCCCGAATTCCTGCAGCCAGTCGCTCCTTTCCCCTAATCCTTCTCTATGACATCACAGCCCCACCTGTCATTTCCTTTTCCCCTTTTTCATTTTCTGTTCAGACCCAACCCGTTTCATTTTCTGTTCAGGCTCAACCCGTGCACAGGGAGAACTCGGACTCCCCGCACAGCACCCCTATAAAGGGCGAGCCAAAACCCTCAGGCCGCAGCATGATCTCCTGCTCGCAATCTTTTTCCTGTGCAACGCCGCCGCATCCTTCTCCTCGAGTCCCTACTGCCGTGCATCATCTTCGCGTGCGCTCCTGCAGTACCGCTGCCCATGGCCTCCCCGAGCGCCCAGGCCCCTCCCGTTCTTCTCCTCTAGGCTCCTGAACCCCTGCCTACCACCGTCCCTAGCTTCCTCCTGTTACCGTGCAACAACGCCGCGACGCACCTGCCCAGGACACCGCTGCCCCTGTGCCGTGCGCACCACCAGGAGGACCGCAGCCATCGCGCCCTTCTCCTCCTGCACCGAGCCACCGCGCCCTCCTGCCTTCTGCCCAATGCTGTGCCCTTGCTGCGCACGAACAGCAGGCCGGCCCTGCCCGAGCTCGTGCACCACAGGATGCCGCCGTCCTTGCCCGTGCTGCCCCCTCCTGTTGCCATGCCACAGGACGCCGCCGGCCTTGCCCAGCACCCTGCGCCCCCCTGCCGAGCCTGCAGTGCCGCCGCCACACAGTAGGAGCGCTGCCACCATAAACAGAAGCCTAGAATAGATGAACAGAACAGCCGCCGCAACTTCCTCCGCAAAATTCGATCACCTCGATGCGTCCCCGTGGTAAGTAACGTATGGAATTGTTATCGCCATAATTTGACTAGACCAAAGGATGGGCCGAGAGCAACATGAGCTGAAGGAAATCATTGTAATGGTCTGCGAATCGGCCTCTGTGCAAACGTGTCAAGGGCTAGGATGGTCGTAAGGATAGTTTAAATATAGTAAGTTAGAGATTGAATCGTAACCAGCTAGGGTTAGTTAATATCAAAGTCTCCGGACTATAAATATGTATCGTGAGAATCAATCAAGACAATCAATCATCTACAACAAACTCTCGGCGCATCGCCACCCCTGTCCAAGCGCTTTCTCCAGGTAATCGGCATGCTGCTCCGATCATGTCCTGCATGGTCGGAGCAGAGTCGCGTTTATCTGTTTATCCTTGTGTTGCTCGTACTGAAGCGTTTTTGATGGCGAGTAGCACTAGTTATCTTAAACGATTATGATGTTGCAATGATTCTGAGTAATAAATCTATGCTTTGCTTGCTGCTTGTAATCGTTTAGCTATCCTTGTGTTCGATCTCGGGCGCAGGGGCAGCGCCTTGCTCTGTTATTACTTAGTAGATCTAATCTGTTATGGTAGTTCTTTATCTTATGAAGAATTAGTTTAATATCTGTATGATTAGGCCCTTCAAATGGGTTAAATGTTCCGGCTGCATGTTTGGTGCTTTATGATAACCTAACGAGGGATTGTTCCGGGAATCGACTTGTTAGTTGGTTTTTAGGCCTCTTTTTTGGGTTAGCGTATGGTAATCTTTCATGTACGTTAGGCTTAACCACGCGTAGGATGTTCCGGTTATACAGTGAAAGCTTTTACCATCATAGATTGAATTAGCTTAGTAATTGCAGAGCATGTTTCTATGTTTTCCATCGGATTTGTGCAAATGATCATATGCTTACTAGATCCGATCTGTTAAGCGTGGCAATCGGCTTTTCCTAGCCGATTCTGATAAGTACCCGAAGGTTCGACTTGTTGCCGAAATAGGTCTGACCTAGTACAATGACTCCATCGGCTTCTTTAGCTGATCCTGGGAGTCGTTGTAAGAGCCGATCACGGCTCAGACTAATGTTTAACGTGTCTGTGCATGCAGGAAGATAGCTAATAAATGACTTCTACACCTTCCTGATCAGGTATAGGTCAGGTGGCACGCCTAGCACTTCACCAAGCCAGGTCGTGTGCCGGACTCTTGGGCCGTTGACCGAGGGACCGGGGCCCACCAGCAGTCCCGGAAGCCTCCCGGCTCCTCGTGTTGCCTGTCGCTACTCGCCGGTGGGTTTTGACCGACAACACATTCTGGCACGCCCGATGGGACCACATCGACAACTGCGTTGACATATCGACAACATCGACTACTGCGTTGACGCCTCAACCACATTGACTACTCCGTCGACTAAATCGACTACTGCGTCGACTTCATCAGCTACTTCAGTGACTACTTCGACTACAACTGCAATCGGCTACATCATCTTCTTCGGTTTCATCAACTTCCATTGACAAGATGCCGAACGAGAACCCGATCACTTATGAGGAGTTGTCTGAAGAACATAAGCAGAAGTATGATGAAATAAAGGCTGCTTTTGAGGCCGATCTCCTCGGCTCATTTGAGAGGACTCGTCACCATGGCATCAGATGGAAGGGGTTTTCATCTGAAGGGGCACTCGATGAAGTGGATCTATCTACCCCTACAAAGAACGTACTCGGGCTCTCCGTCAAGAGGTCAATTACATGGTGGCTCACTCATTGCATCGACATTCTGAGAGTCTGGTGAATACACTTGAGCGCGTTGCGCTGCGCGTGGTGCAGGAAATTATGAAGCACCAATACTCTCCAACAGGACCTGCTTTAGGGAGTCACAGAGGGGAGTTGCCTTCTCAAATCAGGCCACCAGTGTCTTATGCATTTGCTGCCCAGGAGCGACAAAATTCTCCGGCATATGTCATATACAAGGAGGGAGGTGACCCCGCTGATCACCAATTCTTCAGTGAACCCCCAAAGGAGGTGCCGCACGGATATGTTTGTGCTTATATTCCAGATGGCGGTCACCCGGCGCAACCCCCGCAGAGAGCAACTGGAGCAGCAGCTGTAGTCGATGCTGACAAACAGGCATGGCTGGATGCTTGTGCCACGAGGCCGAGTCATGAAGGTACGCACTCGGCCCCAGGAATTCATTCTGTAGATCATATCAGTGCCATTTTGAGGGATCAGTTTGGCATTCTCCCAAGAAGGCGAGCGATCGGCTACACCAAGCCGTATCCAAGTGACTTCGACTTGATTCCTCTACCGCCCAAGTATCAGCTACCTGAGTTCACCAAATTTAGCGGAGTAGAAGGATCTAGCTCCATAGAACATGTAAGCCAATATCTAGCGCAGTTGGGGATGATTTTGGTGTCAGATCCATTGCGAGTAAGGTTCTTCTCGCAGTCTCTCACAGGGCCAGCTTTTGGATGGTATACATCATTGGGTCCTGATTCTATCCGCACCTGGAAGCAGCTAGAGGAACAATTCCATATCCAATATCATTCAGAAGCTGCAGAAGCCGGGATTGCTGATTTGGCACAGGTCCGCCAGAAATGAGGTGAAACAGTGGCGGAGTACATCCAACGTTTCAGGGAAGTCAAGAATCGATGCTAATCGATTCGAATTTCAGAGAAAGAAGCTGTTGAATTAGCAATCTTGGGATTGGTAAAACTAGTCAAGGATTTGGTTTTCCAGCTGGAGTTCAACTCTCTGGCACATCTAGTACAAAAGATGACAATATATGAGCAACGACATCCAGAGTTGTACCAAGACAAGTTCAAGCGTCAGGTGGTAATGGTTGACGCTGAAGACTCCGAAGACTCTGAAGATGACCCAGAGATCGCAGTCGTGGAGTGGACACGGGGTGCAAAGCCTGTGTCCTGCAAGTGGATAAAACAACAGGGTCCTTTAAAAGGATTTGACTTTGATATAAGCAAAGTCGAACAGATATTCGACTTGCTTTTGAAGGAAAAGCAGCTGAAGTTCCCTGAAGGTTTCAAGATCCCAATAGCCCAGGAGCTTCAGGGGAGATTATACTGCAAATGGTATAATTCCTTCACCCACAGTACCAGCGACTGCAAAGAACTCCGGCGACAGATACAATCGGCCATTGAGCAAGGCCGATTAATTTTGGGGCAATATGCCATGAAGGTTGATACTCAGCCGTTCCCAAACGTAAATATGGTGGAAGGGTACGACCGATCAACGCGTCGTCAGCTTGATTTTACGCTTGGTATTAACATGGCAGGACATACATCCCGTCAACAATCAAGGAGGCAAGAGGCCGATTCCCGCGATCGGCCCCAAAAAGAGGAAAGGGATTATATCACCGAAGAGCAGGTGAGGCATGTCAGGAACCAGCGGCCAGTTTCTTCTCATCTTCTGAAGAAGTACCAATATCAGTATCAGCAGCGTCTCCAACACGAAACAGAAGAAGAAGAATACGAGCGACGCACTGGGAAACGCCTCAGAAGGCGAGAGGATACACGGGATCATTGGCATTGCCCGTTCTTCATGTACTGCTGGGATTCTGGTATGAAAAGACTACCTACCCTTGAAGATTGCCCAGAGTGCAATTCTCCAAAAAAAGATACAAGAAGCGCCTCAGTTTTTCAGCGCTTGGGGCCAGGGCAGTCTCATCATGAACAAAACAAGTCGACATGTACGGTGGGAAATCTAGAAGATGGAGAAGATAGGTGTCACCGACCACGCTGGTGCCCTGATGGGCTCAACCGGTCTCAGAAGCGGAGGGTGCAGCGGCTGCGCAGCCTGGAAGAAGCCGAGGCCCAGTACTTGGAAACATTAAGGAAGGCGCGGCCAGATTTGTCAGAAAAGGTCTACAATCCTCGACAAGTAGAGAGTTCTTCCAAGAAAGTATGGCGGCCCAAGAAGTCGAAAGCCGATGTGAACACATCGGCTGACGCACACATGGTGTTTGTTCTCCCTGCAGAGTTCCATGCACCAGGCCATGAGGAAGTGCCAGTAGCTCAGCTCGACTTGGGGCCACGACCAGTTATATTCGAGAAGCCCCGAGAAAAGAATTATAGGCATCTGAAAGCTTTATATCTCAAAGGGTACATCAACGGCCAACCGTCAGCAGGATGCTAGTCGATACAGGAGCATCAGTCAATATAATGCCGTACTCAGTGCTGCGCAAGCTGGGGCATTCTGTTGGGGACTTAATCAAGACCAACATCACGCTAAGTGACTTCAATGGACAAACATCAGAAGCACAGGGAGTCCTCAGCGTGGATCTGACGGTGGGAGGTAAAACTGTCCCTACATCCTTTTTTGTGGTCAACAGCAAGGGCTCATACACCGTCCTACTTGGGAGAGATTGGATTCATGCCAATTGCTGTATCCCTTCTACGATGCATCAATGTCTAATTCAATGGGATGGAGATGACGTAGAAGTAGTCCACGCGGATGATTCTGCCGAAGTTTCTCATGCTGCCATGAGTGTTTGGGATGCAGAAGACTAGGAACCAATCTCAGGGATCAGCTTGGAGGGCTGCGACCGTGTGGAGGCTACAAAAAATGGGGTGAGGTTGGTCTTATCCACTGGCCTTACATAGTAGATGGGGTGCCAAAGTCACTTTGCACCGGAGAAACAGGAGAGGCCGATCCCCGCGATCGGCCCCAAAAAATAGAAGTCGAGTTGTTTTTATCATCCATGCTACATTATTATTTAGTTCATAGGGAGGCCCGCTCGAGCAGCCGGCCATGTGTTAATTGTAAAAAAGCACAAGTTAATGAAAAGAACAAGTCGGCCGACCCCTGCGATCAGCCAAATCCTTTTACATCACATCCATTATCTGTTTGCAGTGTCAACTTGATGGATGAAGGGAAGCTAGGATACGGGTTTACATCTGCTGACGAGCTGGAAGAAGTCGATATTGGTTCTGGGGATAAGCCACGACCAACATTTATCAGCAAGAATTTAAATCCGGAGTTGCGAGAGGCAATGATAATACTACTGAGAAAATATACGGATTGTTTTGCTTGGGAGTACACAGAGATGCCCGGGTTGGATAGAAGTATTGTTGAGCATCGACTTCCTCTCAAGCCAGGATTTCAGCCGTTCCAGCAACGAACACGACAAATGAAGGCCGGAGTCCTGGAAGAAGTCAAGAAAGAAGTCGAAAAGATGATAGAAGCCGGCTTCATTAGGGCTTGCAGGTATGCTGAATGGATTTCCAATGTTGTACCTATACAGAAGAAGGATGGCCGGTGGAGAGTCTGCGTAGACTTCAGAGATCTTAACAGGGCTACACCAAAAGATAAGTACCCGATGCCGGTTGCGGAAACATTGATTAATGCAGCTGCTGGTCACAAGATGTTGAGCTTCATGGATGGTAATGCTGGTTATAACCAGATTTTTATGGCTCCAGAAGATATTCATAAGACCGCATTCAGAGTACCGGGTGCAGTGGGGTTATTCGAGTACGTGGTCATGACCTTTGGGCTCAAAAATGCTGGTGCTACATATCAACGGGCCATGAACTACATGTTTCATGATCTTATTGGCAAGCTGGTGGAGATTTATATTGATGATGTGGTGGTGAAATCTGCATCGGCTGAGGGACATTTAGGAGATCTGCAGTGAGTTTTGGAACGAACTAGGAAGTTCGGGCTGAGAATGAATCCTAAGAAGTGTGCATTTGGTGTATTGGCCGGTCAGTTCCTGGGTTTTCTGGTTCATGAACGGGGAATTGAGATCGGCCAAAAAAGTCAAGAAGCTGTAAAAACAATGGTGCCACCTACCACAAAGAAGGAACTCCAACAACTCATCGGCAAGATCAATTTTGTTAGGAGGTTCATTTCCAATCCGTCAGGAAGAATTGAGCCATTCATGGAGTTGGTAAAAATTAAAGCCAATGATGAGTTCCGCTGGGGGGCAGAGCAGCAACAGGCATTTGAAGATATCAAAGAATATTTATCCAAACCGCTTGTGTTAGTCCCACCCCAGCAGGGTAAGCCGTTTTATGTTTACCTGTCAGTAGGTACCACTTCCATTGCTTCGGTCGTCGTACAAGTGCAGAATGGCAAGGAGAGACTTGTTTTTATCTCAGCAGAAGGATGCTAGATGCGGAGGCAAGGTACCCTGAAATTGAGAAATTATGCCTTTGTCTATTCTTTACCTGTACAAAGCTCCACCACATCCTGCTTTCTGCCGAGACAATTGTCATCTGCAAATCAGATGTGATCAAGCATATGTTGTCGGCCCCGGTGTTAAAAGGCCGGCTCGGCAAATGGATGTTTGCTCTATCAGAATTTGATATTCGGTACCAACCTGCGAAAGCAGTCAAAGGGCAGGCGCTGGCTGACCTCATTGCAGAGAGAACCAGCATAGACATAGCAGCGCTTTCCATCTGCGCATGGGCGATGTATTTTGACGGGTCAGTCTGTGGAGATGGTTTCGGTATAGGTATCTTGCTCATCTCGCCTCGGGGGGCAACATATTCCTTTTCAATCAGATTGCCAGCACCTTGCACCAATAATCTAGCTGAGTATGAAGTGGTGCATAAAGGTATGGAGTTACTCATTGAAGCTGGAGCAGAAGCAGTAGAAGTTTTTGGGTATTCTAAATTGGTCATCTCTCAGTTTACGGAGACATACCGATGTGAGAGCGAGTTGTTGTTTCCCTTGTGGAGACAATGCCAGGAGTTAATGGCCCAGTTCAGATATATAAACTTCTACTGGATACCAAGGGCGCAAAATTCTGAGGCCAACGATCTTGCCCAAATGGCCTCCGGTTACAAGGACATAGCGGATGGAGCTGATTTTCCAATAAACCTGTTGGATCAGGGAGATTGGAGAGCCGATATCTTCAATTACTTGAAGGATCCGGCTCGGGGGGCACCTAAGAAGATACGCTACAGAGCCATGAAGTACGTCTTGATAGGGGACGACTTGTTCTACAGGACTCTGGAAGGATTATTGCTTAAGTGCTTGGGGCCGATTGAATCCAATCGGCTTTTACATGAAGTCCATGAAGGTACGTGTGGGACTCATCAATCAGCTCACAAGATGAAGTGGTTGATCAGGCGCTCGGGATATTATTGGCCTGATATGTTGGAAGATTGTTTCAAGTACTACAAAGGATGCCAGGCCTGTCAGAGGTTTGGAAGAATACAAATAGTACTAGCATCGGCCATGAATCCCATCATCAAGCCTTGGCCATTCAGGGGCTGGGGCATGGACATGATTGGTAAGATCAATCCTCCATCTAGTAAAGGCCATCAGTTTATTTTAGCCATCATAGATTATTTTACCAAATGGGTAGAAGCTGTTCCTATGAAGTCAGTAACATCGAGGGACGTCATCGATTTCGTCAGCGAACACGTTATTCATAGGTTTGGGATTCCTCAGACCATTACAACAGATGGAGGGTCAGTATTCATATCTGATGAATTCAAAAAGTTTGCTGTCGACATGGGGATTAAATTGATCAGGTCATCTCCATACTATGCTCAAGCAAACGGACAAGCCGAAGCGTCCAATCAGAGCTTAATCAAGCTGATCAAAAGGAAGATTGATGAACACCCACGGTGCTCGCATGAAGTGTTGTCAGAAGCATTATGGGGTTATCGTGTTTCATGCCACGGGGCAACAGGAACTTCACCATACCATCTGGTATATGGACAGGAGGCCGTATTGCCATGGGAGATTATGCCCGGTTCAAGAAGAATAGAGTTCCAGAATGAGTTGACTGCTGAAGAGTATGCAGCGCTAATGAGCGACAATGTGGAAGACATCACAGAACTCAGGCTTTGGTCGCTGGAAAAGATCAAAGAAAATAAGGCCAAGGTAGCCCACGCGTACAACAAGAAGGTTAAACCGAAAGAATTCCGAGTTGGGGATTTAGTTTGGGAGGCGGTGCTACCATTAGGGACTAAAGATGCGACATATGGTAAATGGTCCCCGAATTGGCATGTGCCTTATAGAGTTGATCAAGTTCTGCCGGGGAACGCATACATGCTTGAAGAATTAGATGGTATTAAATTTCCAGTGGCTGTCAATGGTCAACATCTCAAGAAGTATTTCCCGAGCATGTGGGAAGACGAATGATGAAGCCGATGTAATGCATCAGGCTATGGACCAATATAATCAGGGTATTTCACGAGGACATGATCGAGTACTTTGCAGTACATCGAGTTGATCTAGTCGGGTACTTTGTAGGTTGCAAGATAGCATTTATCGAGTACTTTGGAAGCTGGTGCAATGCATCAGGCTGCAGGATGGAATAAGATGAGCAAGTAGAAGAAAGCAGTGCCGGTCCATACACAGAATGGAAGGTTGAATAGCCGATGTTAAACCATCGACTTCAGAAGCAGTAATTGGGTCTTGCCAATTTTTGGCCTTGATAAAAACAGGGAGGACGATTGCAGGAGTCCCTTGATCTTAAAAGAATAAGTTCGACTTCTTCGTGAGGTTTTCCTGGTACTCGTGTTGTTTGACCCAATTGGGGAATGGGATCCAATAACAAGGAAAGAAGCCGACTATAGAGTACTCCTGTTAGCAGGAATATTTCAAAAGGGACTCGAGTTCTTGAAATTTTTTCAGCCTGGGATAAAAGAGAAAACTCGGAATTAGAATCGGATAATCCAATGGGAAAGACCGGTGCGATGCCATCGGACTTTAAGATTAAAAGTTAGAGATTGGCTTGCCGAAACAAAGGATTTATTTACAAAAGATGATTACAAAAGAAGCCGATCTACCGGCTCTGCGCGCAATGGCGGAAGACCCTATGAACTACCACCAGTAAGACCCTAGGGTCTTGCGGTGCTTATACGGGGGAGGAATGCTGGTGTCATCATCGCTGTCGCCATCGCCGCCGCCAGTGCTGCTACTGTCATCGCCATCATCGCTGCTACGGTTGGCGTCGTCCCTGGAATCCTCGCCGTCCTCTAAAGACGACGATCCGCCACGAAGGTATCCTCCTGTTGCCGAATCGTCATCTGAAGAAGTAATCTGGGTATCTTTTTCCGAGGAAGAAAAGAAGTCGCCATCCCAGGAGTCGTCGTCATCTTCGTCCAGAGCCCCGTGAAGAAGGATCTGGAGGTCTTCATCGTCGGTCAGGGGCTCGTCGTCCTCTAACTAGGTGCTGTAGTCCCACTCCTCTGCATCCCAATGCAGAGGAGCGAGATCTTCATATGAAGCTATTGGGTCGAACTCCGGCGTTGCCTCCTTGGAGGTTTCAAAGTCAGGAGAAGTAACGGAGACGGTTTCAGAGTCAGGAGAAGTGATGGAGATGATGAAAGAAGACGAAGGGGAGTTGGAAGAGACGGAGGAAGAGGAAGCCATTATCGGGGGATGCAAAGTGGGCTAGCACGGCTAATGCACGGGGAAAGAAGATGGGTGAAGTAAATCCATTGATACCGGTTTGTAAAAGCAGAGATGGAATGTGAAGCGGCGTTATCGTGTTTCCCGAGGGAGAAGACGAAGGGTCGCGCCCAATAAGATTGGAAGGTGGTGCGTGTGTACAGGCCTTGGAAGTTGAAGGGCCGTGTCTTACGGCGTTGGGAGCAGTACGCGCGTGCACAAGTCCAAGAAGTCGAAGAAACAATGGTTTTGGAATTATCATTGCCAAAACCAGGGGGGCATGTGTTATCGCCATAATTTGACTAGACCAAAGGATGGGCCGAGAGCAACATGGGGTGAAGGAAATCATCGTAATGGTCTGCGAATCGGCCTCTGTGCAAACGTGTCAAGGGCCAGGATGGTCGTAAGGATAGTGTAAATATAGTAAGTTAGAGATTGAATCGTAACCAACTAGGGTTAGTTAATATTAAAGTCTCCGGACTATAAATATGTATCGTGAGAATCAATCAAGACAATCAATCATCCATAACAAACTCTCGGCGCATCGCCACCCCTGTCCAAGGGCTTTCTCCAGGTAATCGGCATGCTGCTCCGATCATGTCCTGCATGGTCGGAGCAGCGTCGCGTTTATCTGTTTATCCTTGTGTTGCTCGTACTGAAGCATTTTTGATGGCGAGTAGCACTAGTTATCTTAAACGATTATGATATTGCAATGATTCTGAGTAATAAATCTATGCTTTGCTTGCTGCTTGTAATCGTTTAGCTGTCCTTGTGTTCAATCTCGGGCGCAGGGGCAGAGCCTTGCTCTGTTATTACTTAGTAGATCTAATCTGTTATGGTAGTTCTTGTCTTATGAAGAATTAGTTTAATATATGGATGATTATGCCCTTCAAACGGGTTAAATGTTCTGGCTGCATGTTTGGTGCTTTATGATAACCTAACGAGGGATTGTTCCGGGAATCGACTTGTTGGTTTTTACGCCTCTTTTTTGGGTTAGCGTATGGTAATCTTTCATGTACGTTAGGCTTAACCACGCGTAGGATGTTCCGGTTATACAGTGAAAGCTTTTACCGTCGTTAGATTGAATTAGCTTAGTAATTGGCAGAGCATGTTTCTATGTTTTCCATCGGATTTGTGCAAATGATCATATGTTTAGTAGATCCGATCTGTTAAGCTTGGCAATCGGCTTTTCCTAGCCGATTCTGATAAGTACCCGAAGGTTCGACCTTGTTGCCGAAATAGGTCCGACCTAGTACAATGACTCCATCGGCTTTTTAGCTGATCCTGGGAGTCGTTGTAAGAGCCGATCACGGCTCGGACTAATGTTTAACGTGTCTGTGCATGCAGAAGATAGCTGATAAACGACTTCTACACCTTCCTGATCAGGTATAGGTCAGGTGGCACGCCTAGCACTTCACCAAGCCAGGGCGTGTGCCGGACTCTTGGGCCGTTGACCGAGGGACCGGGGCCCCCGTCCCGGAAGCCTCCGGCTCCTTGTGTTGCCTGTCGCTACTCCCGGTGGGTTTTGACCGACAACAATCCCCTCGTCGTCCTCTGTCAATTTG